>NC_051435.1:5670952-5957858 GCF_001649575.2 Kryptolebias marmoratus | reverse complement strand
CAGAGGAAGACCCAGGACACGCTGGAGGGACTATGTTTCTCGGCTGGCCTGGGAACGCCTTGGGATTCCCCCGGAGGAGCTGGCCCAAGTGGCTGGGGAGAGGGAAGTCTGGGTCTCCCTGCTTAGGCTGCTGCCCCCGCGACCCGACCCCGGATAAGAGGAAGAGAATGGATGGATGGATGGATGGATGGCAAAAAGAGTTGTATCAATAATTACCAAACAGTACAAGGGTAAAAGCACTGCAGTGCAGGAAGTCCATAAAATAAACATGTATCCAGCATGACAAACAAAAAACAAAGCAAACAGCAGAACAGCTAACACAAATAATGGCCTGGGATTTCTTGAAGGAATGCTTATCACCCTCTGTCTTTCATGCCAGAGTTTTAAACTTAAATCATCTTATGCTGAGAAATGATAGAGTTGTAGCTATTTTGATCAAAACTTGAAAAAAACATTTTAGGTGATGTCATGTGAAGCTGACACATTTTGCATGATCTGGTAGCTGTCAGAATATGAGTTGTGAATGATTATCAGCTACCACCACAACAAGTTTTAGCACAATACCTGTAAAATATGTATCACTACTTTTAGGTAAGATAAAGCTGATTAGTTGTGGTGGCCATTTTGAATTGGGGTGACTCTTCTGAAATTTTTATTGAAATCCATTCATTGGTTTATTGGATATTTTGCTAACAGACAAATGAACATACATACATTTACGCACACATAGAGACAGAAACATTACTGCTTATTTTCCATCTTTGGCAGCGGACATTTCTGAAGAGTTGATGAAAACTAGAGAATGACTGACTGACAATTAGTATCAAGACCCATGTGAAACAAAGACAAGGAAAAAATGCTAAACCCAATAAACAAGACAGACAAGATAAAAAAAATAAAGAGAAAATGAGGGAAATACTAATTCAACATTAAAGATGAGTGTGCTCAAACGATTAAGAAAACCAAGACAAACCTTGAATAAGATGCATTCACAAAACTAAACGAAGCAATTACTAATGCAGTGTTAAAGATGAGTTTAGTTGAAAAAAGGGTGGAAATAAACTAAGACAAACCTTGAGAAGAAGACATTTAATAAACTAAAACACAAAACATACATAAACTCACAGACCACGACAGAAACAGCCACCAAAATCGCAAGTGGCTTTTGCTGCTTTAAAATTAGGTGTGTTGTCCCTGCATACACATGGTATATTTGCTCTACTTTGAATGGAAAAAGAGAACAAGCAAAGAGGAAAACAGCAGGAGAATAAGAAATAGAGAGAAAATGTGCAGGTTTTTGGATGTGAAGTCACCAGGAGAGGAAATAATCCATGATACCGCAGGTTTTTATCATGGCTGTGTGAAGGGTCAGAAATTGCTTTCCTCTGATCAGTGAGGAAAATCAAATACACTGCTGACCTGGAAATTTCCCCCCACAGAGCTTCAAGGTATGGTGATATAAACAGGCTTATAATGAAGAATATTAGCCGTGCAGCAGGGCAGCATCTTCATTTTTCTCTCTCCCTTTTTTGCTGGGGCTCATTGATATGCATCGTGGTTCTACTCTGATAATTGCCTGCTGAGCTGCAGATCAATTCTTTAATTTGCCATCAAAACTTTATGATGTCACGCATGTTCAATCTTACCAGATTAAAATGCCATAAACAAAAGCAAGGGAAACAACAAATAAATAAATAAAAATCAAGTGATATAATAATGTAAAAATTATAAATTTTTGAATGGTGAGATTGTACTAATGTAATTTTAAACAGACTAAAACAACAGACACTGAACCTAAAGATGTAAAATCTGAAACAATATCTAGTTGTCGGTTGCTTCAGGTCATTTTGCTAAATATGGAATCAATCTTTGAGAATTGTTTTTTTATCTAATTAATTTAGATAACTCTCCTATTTGTCTTTGCTGATAACTTGTGTGTGATGTGGGAATATGACTATAGCATTATATTAATATGACCAGCAATCCAGCAGACTTAAATTAAAAAAAAGAAAAAGACAAAACGACTAAAATAGCCAGATTACCAGGCAAACATTTTTTATGGCCCATTACTCTGAAAAGAGGTCAGGTCTTAAATGCACTATGAAAGTGTTGTTTTAATTTGTAGAGATCCAACAGTATAGACAGTTGTTAATATATGTTTAAAAAAATGAATAACCATCCATCCATCCATCCATCCATCCATCCATCCATCCATCCATCCATCCATCCATCCATCCATCCATCCATCCATCCATCCATCCATCCATCCATCCATCCATCCATCCATCCAATATACCCACCTGGTGCTGTGCAGGGTCACGAGCGTCTCCTGCATATTTCCTACAGTCATTGGGTAAGAGGCAGGGTACAACTTGGACAGGTCACTAGCCCATCACAGGGCCACACAAAAACACACACACTCTCGGTCACATCTAGAGCCCGTTTAGAGTTGCCAAATAACCAAACATGCATTTTGAATTGTAGAATAAAAATGGAGTATCTGGAAAAAGCCCACCCATGAATCAGGGGGGAGACAAGCAAACTTGAGAGTGAATACTCTTAGTTTAAACTCATAATTAATGACCAAACATGACTCATAAGCACACAATATAGAGTATCATCAGTAAAGAAGGTAAATTAACCAATTTAGTACAATTATTTTGGGAATAAAATTGAACAGAGAATATATATATAATTTAAATAAAATGTTGCCAAACAAAACAATAGCAAATATTAATTTTGTATAATTCAAAATCTATATATAGCCTAATTTGACAAGAGGACAGGGGCTTTGCTGTATAAGAGGCAGATTTTTTTGTTTGTTTGTTTTCTCAGTTTTTCTCTCAGTAAAAATTTGAAATAGCTGTGTGAAAAGCACCACGGATGCTGATATCAAACAGAAATATTTCAACCACTACAAGGCAATCACTTAAAGATCCTGTAACTTATGCCAAGGTTTGTAGCTATAAAATTTTACAGTGAGTGTAACAGTGAGAGGTCCCTAAAAGATAGTACAGTTTGAGGAACTACTCCACCTAAGAGGCCTTGTATGCTTGAGGCTGACATTGAGGATTTTAGAGTGGTAGCCTGAGGCCCAACCATTTACTGCACAGTTAACCATGAAAAACATTATTAAAAATTGAGAAGACAAATGACTAATGACAGACAAGTGCAACAATGATCATTCTTTGCTTAAACTTTTTTTTTACATAAACCAGATGTGTTTTTTTATTTGTTTGTTTGTTTTTAATGAGGTTGAATTAACTAAGATGTCAACAACTAAACTGTAACTGACTCATTCTTGATGTTCAGCATTTATTAACTTAAGCATTAACTCAAATCTGAACATGGTTTAGGGGTCAAAAACACTATTGGACTGGCTCTTTTGTTACAATATGGTCATATCAAATGTTGCAGTCTCAAGAAATCATATATCAGAGGACACCCACAACAAGGTGATGTGATGTAAGGCAAAGATTCTGTAATAGAAATTGAACTATATTATTTTTTTATTATTTTTGTTGTTCGCCCAAGAAATACTGGTATATACTCATCATCATTAAATCATTCCAAGATTGTAACTAATGAGCTTCACTCTGTGAATAATCCTTTTGGTCTTTCAATGTCAGGGATTATTCACAGGGACCACGTGGAGTCATGGACATGAAATAAAACAAAGCAAACAAACAAATAAATAAATAAAACATTCTCATTTTAATCAGATTTGTGGAGACACATGCTTTCAGGCTTGGTACATTTTCTATTGTACCACCTACACATCTCTCCAGAAAGCTGCTCCTAGATGGAAATAAATTTGTCCATAAACTGCTGTAGGTTAGTTGAGCATTAGTCTTGAAATTTCCCATTCAAGCTTTAAAATTATATTTATTAATAAATAGGAATAAAGCAAGTTAAATTGAATCAAATTAATTTGGCCTAGAGGAAAATTAAATTGGTCCACTGTAAATGATTTTTTTTATTTATGAAATGTAAATGAAAAATAAATAAATAAATAAATAAATAGATAAATAAAATTATAGTAGATCATACATGTTAAAAAATAAGTCTCCTTTAAACTCACAGAGAATCACTGTAAAAAGTCAAAGGTAGGCAAGTTTAAACCAGATCATCTAAATGGCTGTTAAGACAGCAAAAGAACATAAGGGCAAGTCAAATAATAACATCATTATCATACAACAGCTAAAGCTGCCAGGGAATTTATTTGTCCTAATTAGGGTATTATTGATTGAATTATCTGCTTGTACCAAAAAATTTAGAGAAGAAATTTCAACTTGCTGAGGGTAGTTTTCTTACATCCTAGTATCAAATAGGTTTAGACAGCATACTGTTGAATTTAATTTTCATTGTTACTGTTTTGGGGACTGAATGGAGTCATTACAGCCTGCTGCTGTCTCCGGGTTGGGAGTGAGGAGCTGTCTCAAGTGGATAAGTTTAAGTATCTCGGGGTCTTGCTCACAAGTGAGGGAAGAATGGACCATGAGATTGACAGAAGGATTGGTGCAGCTTCCGCAGTATTGTGTACACTGTAACGGTCTGATGTGGTGAAGATGTGGGAGTTGAGCAGTAAGGCAAAACTTTACCAGTCGATCTATGTTCCTACCCTCACCTATGGTCATAAACTTTGAGTAGTGACTGAAGGAATGAGATTGCAGATACAGCCAGTTGAAGCGAGTTTTCTCTGCAGGTCTTTCCCTTAGAGATAGGATGAGAAATTTGGTTATCGAGGAGGATGAGTAGAGCAACTGCTTCTCCACTCCGAGCAAAGACAGTTGAGGTGGTTCAGGCATCTGGTAAGGATGCTCCCTGGGCTTTCCTTCTCAAGCTGCTGCCCCCTTGACCCACCTCCTGAATAAATGGCAGATAATGGGTGAATGGATGGAACTTAGCCCACCTGAGATATCAAGAGAGCCAATCTGGGCTGCCTGTTCTAGAAAAAAAGAAGAAAAACAAAAAAGATAACAATCCAAAACCAAACAGAATTACAACACCTGCTACAGATATTCAGACCTGAATCTCTAAATATTTAACATTATTTCATCTAAGTATATTTCTTAATACCCAGCAGTTTAAAATGTGGTGGAATAATCAATATGCGATGTTTGTACCATCACAGAAAGTGTCCAGGTTGTACTCTACCTCTCACCCATTGACTGCTGGAGATAGGCACCAGCCCTCCCTGACCCTGAACAAGATCAAGTGAGTATAGAAAATGAATGAATGAATAAAATAAATAATTCATAATGCTTGCTTCATATCTTGAAAAAAAAATTCTGGTTTGTGAAAAACAAACCATAAATAAAGTAACACTGAAAGTCAATAGCTCAAAAGTTTCTGTAAAGCTGATGACATTTGTGAAATTTTTGTGTTGTCATGTCCTATGACACTTTGGTAAAAACAGTAAACATCCTCCTCTTTTTTTTGTGTGTGTGTTTTTCAAAACTATTTTTTAATCAGTGTCAAGATTTCTTAGAAAATTACTAATCAGAGATTATATTCTATTGATCAAAATGACTCATCCAAATTTGCAAAATGCACAGGTTTCAAATTAGAAATTAGTAATTTGTGCATTTTTGGTTTAATAAACTTTATAGGCTGCCACTGATATCTTCTTGTGGTATGTAAGCATGTGGTGTTTTAATGCTCTTTAAAACACATTATTGGTTTTCATGTCTGAGCTCCATTGGACATATTTGTTCTTTTTATAGTCTATTGATCAAAAGTATGGTTGCCTCTTCTCCCAGGTACCATAACTACAGGCTCTATGACCGCACACATAATATTACCTCAGCTTTTATACCTAATTTGCAACCAAACAGATGATGTCACACTCACCACCATTTCAGATAACACCACTGTCATACAATACAGTTGCAAAATATAAACAAAGGAAATCACAAGGGTTGGTGCTATCAGACATCTGGGAAAAGTTCCCTCTATGCTTTATGTAAAACTGCTTTTAAATTGTAAGCAATCTAATATGCAGTAATAAAACTATTTGGACTATGAGACTATTAGATTCTGGTCTGTGACCTGCCTGGTAAACTCACCTGAGGTTTCTCTCCTAAAATCTTGTCGGAAGCAGTTGAGTACGACAGAGGATAAGTCCAAAGAACAAGTTAAAACAAACAGGCGTATTAAGCAATTGTCTTTACTGCTACCACTAATTGGACAGCACACTTATCATTTTAACCAGACTGCATTTTCTTTGCTCCATTACTTCACAGCTGGTGCAGCGGCATCTCCATGCATGTCTCTGTGGAGGCAGGAGGTTTACACCCAACTAAAATCATAACTCAGTAAAGTTTAGTAGGAAATGCCAGATGTGTATTTATGTTAAATAATACATTGTAAAGCTGGTTGTGTCTTCATTTGTTTGGAGCATTAGCAAAATACCTCATGAACAATTGGACAGATTTTAATGAAACTCTCAGAAATTAATGATTGGATGCGCATCTTTATCGACTGAACTTTTAGAGTCAACTTGATTTAAAATGGCTGTCACAGCTAAGAGACATGATCAAACATGAAAATGACAATAACTAAATTTTACAGATATTGAGCAAATTTTTGTGTGGTAGTTGCTGACAGTCATCCTCAACACATTTTCTAAGCACTAAAAGTAATGACTGTGCATAATGTCATTTAAAGGGCTGGGCAAAAATGGCTTTAACTCTGTCTCTTCTCACCATCAGTGGATTTTAGTTTAAAACTCTGAAATGAAAGGTGGTCAACAATATGCATTCCTTCAAAGGATGCTAGACCTTTTTTTCTGTCTTCAGTATTGATGAAGTTAAAAACTTGCAATATTCAAAAGCAATCTATGTATGAAGAAAGAATGACACAGACTGTGACATCCACATTTTTCTTTTTTTTACATTTTAAGTTTTTTAGTAGCTTAAACACAACCATACTGTTAAATGCAAGATTGAAAATAATACAAATAATAGTTTATTGTTTATCTGTTCTTTAATCTGTGCATTTTAAAGTAAAATGACATTGCATCAGCTTATCAACTAAACATACATATTTTGTTGGTGAAAATCTTTTTTCCCCCTATTTTTTTTTCTGTATGTCTGCATTTATTTTTGCTCACAGATTTCAGCCTCCTGGGCAAGGATGATGCCTGTCCTGTACAAGTCTGTTGAGAGATGTCCTACCATTCTTCATAGGTAATTCTTTTCAGCTTCTTTTGCTGGAGGGGTTTTGTTGCTCTACCTTCCATTTTGAATTACCAGGTGTCCTGATGGATTCAGGTCAGCGGACATACATGGCCATGTCTTAGTTTTCACTTCTTTCTTTGGTAAAAATGGTAATATTTTCATGTTTTATGGCAATACTTTCAACATTTATTTTGCACTCAGGCATCTTCTGTGACTTTTATATATTCAAATATGAAGCCCAAGTTCAAGTGGGCTTCACTGACAAAAAAACAACTTATTACCACTTAAATAAATTTCACAACCTTTGTTTGGTTCAAGAGGCAACCTTGGACATGTGTGATTTTCAAAAGAAAAGGGAAAATGTACTTTCCAGAGCAAATGCTAACAAAGGAAGGACTTGCTTTGTAAATGTAGTCTTTGCCCGGATGGTGAATCTTTTTACAAAAAAGCTTGTGAGAGTACTTTGAATTGGTGGATATTTATTTTAATGTCATATATGCTTGAACTCGAGGTCAGCCTTTTACATGATCTGTTTATTTTTCTTTCTTTCAATTTTTTTTGGAGGTCAGCAGTTTTAAATGAGGGGACATTTTTATTTCTTTGAGGAAAAAGATGATAGTAAAAATACAATTTGATTGTCTTCATTCATGTATTGTGAAAACAAAATGTTGCACAAGATAGGTTTGGTTAGTAAGCATCAACTCCTGAGGTTGTTGTAAAGTAGGATGGATCTGAAAACATGCAGCTGTAATTCAAGTGGCAGTAAAACCTTTCTGTCTTAGTCATTGCATCATAGACCCGTTTCTTTTCTTTTTGGGCCCAGTTATCTGTCAGCAAATTGAGCAACTTTTGAGAAATATCACTATTTTACTGCCAAACCTCTAGACCCAGAACACTTCAGTTTTCCCCATCACCACCTTTCTCTGTGCGGTCTGCAGCTTCTTCAAAGAATGGAAACAAATCATCATCCCTCTGGCTGCTCTCTTCGTCTAGTTGAAGAAACATACACTCAGTTAAGGGTGGCAAGCAGACACACAGATCAAAAACAAGGAGAAGACTGAAGAGAGATTTCTTCTGTCATTCTCAGCTCTCATGTTTTGTCCACTTTAGGAAAAAAAGAGAAAGCAGATTTAGGAAAGTGTATCTTTAGTGGTTTGTGGAGAAGCTGTTGGAGGCAAATAAAATACTATTTTTCGTTGCACAAACGTATTGGAATATTTTTCTGAAAGAAAATTTATGACATCAAATTGCACTTGAAGAAACTGGAGGGATATGTTTAATAAATATTTGCTTTTCCTTATTCAGTTCAAGTTTTAGTGAAAACCAGGGCACACTTGACTGATTTACTTAGAAATTTATTGTACACAGGAGCTTGGAGTAGAGCCACTCCTCCCCATTTAAAGGAGTCAGCTGAGGTGATTCGAGCATCTGATTAGAATGCCTCCTGGGTGACTTCCATTTAGACATTTTCCAGGCATGTCCCACTGGAAGGAGGAGACCCTGGAACAGACCCAGAACACAGTGGATATCCTTCCTGGCCTAGGAATGCCTTGGGATCTCCCAGGAAGAGCTGGAGAGTGTTGCTGGGGAGAGGAATGTCAAGGTTTCCTTCATGAACCTGTTGCCTCCCCGACTCGACTATTGATAAGCTGCAGAAATGGATGGATGGTTGGATACATGGCAGCCTTTTTGGCTACCTTTGGGTTTATATTCTGTCTCCAGTGTTAAAAAAAAATTGTATAAAAAAGTCTTTATTTTGATTTAAACAAGTTTTGTATTTTATTATGTGTGCACTTTGCGCAGAACTTCTCTTCTTTAAAATAGTTGATTAGTTGCTTTGTCTATTTTTGTGTATTTTTCTTCATTTCTTACTTTTGTTGTTGAAAACTCTGAAGGCATTATTGCCTCTTTTCTGTTTAGGGTGAAAACCAAATATCTGCAGCCAAATCTATCCTTGAGGCATCATCATCATGGAAACAGCAACAAATGTTTTCTTGTGCCCTGTCACCCAGCAACATTTGTCACATTTAAATTAGCATTGTGTGCCTGTGAGTCATAGTCAGTCAGTAATGTGTTTGACAGGTGACCTCTTGTACAAAGTGAGGTGGGCAGGCGGCAACAGAAAAAAAAAAAAGAAAAAAAAAAGAAAAAAGAAAAGAAAAGAAAAAGACTCACCCACAGCAGTGTTTTCCTGATGATTAAGAGCTGCCTCTCTCCCAAGGCATCTTTGTCTCCAGAGACACATCATCTTCCTGTTAGTTTCCACACTCAACTTTAGCCCTCCGACGAGTGACAGACAGAGATGCATGGCTTTGTCTGTAAGATGGACAGCTGAATGATTTTTTTTTCTTTCTTTCTTTTATTCCTTTGCAGATCTATGATTTTAACTAGTGGCTTGAATATTTTAATTAAACAGGCAGCAGTGGTTTAGATCATTGTGTATTTTAACATTTGAAAAAAAGCAAACCTTGCATTTTTCCATAATAATACCCATAGGGAATTTCACTGCAGCCTTGGTTTTCCCAAGGGGTTATGATGAAATCCCATGGGTTTTTTTTTAATTTTTATTACCTGAAGGGATTTTTTTTTTAAATCTATCAGGACAAAAAAAATAAAATAATACAAAAAAATAAAAACCTTTCAGCCATTCAATATTTATCTTTAATGTTTTTTGATTTTATGTTCTTAATGAATTTCTTTAATTTTTGTTATGTTAAATGTTTCTAAATGTGGGAAAAGAAAAAAATAATGAGACAGAAGTTTGACCTTAGAGCAAACACCTCAGACCTGAAAAAAGTGACGCAGAAACATCAATCATCCATCATAAATGTGCAAGAAGTAAAAAAAAAAAAAGTTCTGGAACCAGAGTGGGTTATTAGTCCTCATTCAGCAGAAGTGGAATTTTAAGGTTTAATAAAACTAGCAGCAGTGCTGTTTTGAAGAGTTTACTGAAGTGAGGAATGGATTGGTGTGAAACTCATTGGGACACATCAAGACAATCAATGTTTTTGATGGCAAGTTATTCTTAAAAGCTTTCAAACCCATACATATGCAGTTTCCTTATATATGATTGGATGTGTAAAACAGAAAAAAACATTTTGCATTTAAACTGGCAGCTTGTCAACAGTTCTACAAGTCTGTGTTGTCTCCACATTAAAAGCTAAAAGTGAGACGTTTGGGAGGCTCGTTGGTCTCTCAAATTTAGGGAAAAATACACAAATTTTCTGATGCAGTTTCACTGACTTCTGACTGTTTTCAACTAAGTGACAAACAAGTGATGTGGCCATATTTTGAATGGGCAGTTTTCAAAGATTATGGTCTATATTTGTGTGCACGGCTTGTAAAACTGTATTCTAAGTCATACACAATATTTTGTTGCCTATTTTGCCCACCTTCCCCTTCACATTATTGATTTAATCTCCTGGAGTAGATTATTAAAATGAAGACAAGTAGATTTAGACCAGCTTTTTTTTTTTGTAATTATTATTTGTTATCATTGATTGACTTATATGTTTTCTGTCAGAGGAGAGCTCCTGTGCACATCTCAAAATGCAGTACAACGCAATTCGTTTTTGGAAAAATAACTAATGAAATAGCTTAAAAGTGGCTCTTTTATTTCTTCTTCTGTCCCAGTAAACATCTGTACTTGTGCTTGTGTCAGAAAAAGTGGGCCTTGGCACAAAGGTTTTTGCAAAATGACTCAATCAGCAAAGAAAGATGACTGTCTTATACACTTGATAAAAATAATAGGTTAACAGGTTCAACTATGAGGACTCTAGGGTTTGAAACAAAGCATCAGAAGATAAAACACTGAGAGACTGAATGCAATCAGGAGAAAAATAAACTCAAACTTAAAAATTAAAAGTTCCAGCACTACCCATTCAAACAAGGTCATTTTAGTTTTCAGGAGAAGAGGACTTCAGCTGGATTTTTCTGCTCTCTCAACTTAGTTTAGTAACTACTCTTAGTTATTCAAGGTTAAGTTCTTCATAAATACCAAAAAAAAAACCAACAGTTGAAAGTGCCAACATTCATTTAATTCATTAGTAGCCTTGATTTTTTTTCTTTTTATTTTAATGATGGGCAAAAAGTACAACTAACCTACCACCCCCTCTGTCCTGCTCATGGCTGCAGGGGGCTGAGTGAGAGGCGAGGAAGGCATAAGCTGCCAGTTTAACACAGACAACTATGGATGCTCTCATTCATGAATCAAAAATTGATCCAACAGCAACATGAGGGAAAACCTGTTTACTAAAAAAAAACAAAAACTCAGGCACAGGGAAACCTACGCACACATATTAAAGGTACTTATTTCAAAGTATGAAATCTAACCTAAAAAAGGTTAACATGAAGTAGATTAAATGGTGCAGTTTGAAAGTTTAATCCTGTAGTTTCCCAGATAAATTGATCTACTGTTCTGAAATGCAGGTATGCATTCAATGTAATCAAAACTCTTTTATCTGCATACTTTGCACAACAAATCTGAGTGTAAATATGTATGAATACATGAAAAATGTCTGACTTCTTGATTCCAAAACGGCTCTGTCATAAAAGTTGTCATTAGTGATCTATTTCAGTCACTTACGCTGTTGCTTACAGGTTTTTAATTTAGAATTGATATGTGAGGAAAAATTGTGTAGATTTAGTTAATTTCTTCATGTTTTTTTTTTTTCTTTTTTACTGGTCTATAAAACATTCAGAAAACCCAAAGCAAAAATCTTCTCATTTTAATTGTTTTTACAATTTTACCGGTTTTGTGTGTTTCTATGGCTCAAAATAGCAAAAAATAACAAGATTTCCTTTTCCTAACAAATTAAGCTCTAACAGTTAAAAACAAACTTTTTTCTGTACCGTAGGTAAAATAAGTTTTATCCACTCCATTTTAGTACAAAATGATCATATTTTTTTTTTATTTTAGTTTATTTATAATCTAACGAGAAAGCTATAGATTTGATTTGCTTTCTGGCAATAATGTCAACAAATGTGAGCATTAGTAATATTTTTTTCAGTTTGGCCTGATGTGAGACTTGATGGGTCTGCCTCAGAACTGAAACTGTAGATAAAAAAAGCACTGCAGCATGATGCATCAAGGTTAACACCAAGCCCACAGGGATATTAGGGGTTACCCTTGTTTCTTTACATTTTTCATCACCCTTGTCCCCATTTCATTAAAGCTAAGTTGGCAGGTCTGCTGTGGGAATAACATAGCCATTCCACTGCTAAATAAGTTTTGAATTTCATCACTTTGGCAGCATGTGTGAAATCAGGAAACACTCGTCTTCATTGGTCTAATGTTTTTCCAACTCAGTGCTGCTGTACAGTATCGCTCCTCATGATATTGAGCAGAAAATAGTGAGTCATCTAAAATAGTCACAATAAGGCTAAGCATTTGTAGCATTAAATGTGGATTACTTATTTATTTATTTGCTTATTTTACATGGGTATTGCTGGTAAGTTCAAGGAATGTAGTGACTCGTTGTAATTTATTCATAATGGCTTCTATACCATCCTATAATAAGATGCCTGACATGTTTCAAATTTTATGCCATTGTTTTTTGTTTTGTTTTTTTTTCTTTTAAAATTGTAAAAGAAGATTTGAGACACCAAAATCCTACTGGTGCAGTTAAACTACCACAATCTTTAAAGACGAAATATGAGGCAGCCTGTGGACTATAAGAGCTGAAACAGTGACATAGGCAAAACATTTGGCAGAGAATAAAGGATTACTGACAAAACACAGAGGGAAGAAATGTTAAATAACAATTTTCAGTTGAGGTGAAGTGTGACGGCAGAGGAAAAGGATGACAAAATAGGAAAACGATGACAAGAATAAAGCAAAAATAAAAAAAATAAAATAACATTGAGTTAACAACCCTAAAGCAAAACCCACAGACCAGTAATTACCAATTGGTGGTCACTGAGCCATATCTGCCTCATGAGTTCATTTTATCCTACCCTCAAAGTATAATAATATTAAAAAATTAAGCACAGTGATGCACAAATCAGTTGTTACCCAGCTCAAAGATGGCTCATGATGCCCTTAGCCAATTGGAGTGCTTGCTCACAGTACATAATGCCTGACTCAAACACTGATATGAGACAGCTGAAGGATTAAATGTGATGTGGCAGTTTAGCTAAGTAGGATGCAAGAAATCCAAGTCCCACATTTAATTTTTAAGGTACATTGAGGCATTTAAGGTATATTTATGTTTCTTACAGACACCTATTGTAGGTTTCCACATCCTCATAATTTTAACTTTTTGACCAAACCAAATTTGCTGTTGCCAGTTTAAATGCCATTTAAGTCTTTTCAAACATTAAACAAAAACGTTTGCCTATTTAACACCAGGTAGTGCAATGCTTTAAAATACAACAGCTTGGAAAAGGTTATATATAATTAAATCAGAAGAAATGTATATAAATAAAAGACTGTCAATAATTATGAGAAATATGGCTAATCAGAAGCTGCTGTGAGAAATGTTTGCCCCAGAGCAATTCTTTGTTGATGACCCTCCCATAAACCATGACATCTTTTGTTTCTTGTACATCTATGCCTCCTTTGATTTCCAATCCCTCTGTTTGCCTTTGCTCCAGCTGAACCTCCCCATACATAGTGAGGAGTTGTAGGTGTGCGTCTGACATATGATAACGAGTTTTCCCTTTGCTGTTGTGTACATGTGAAAGAAAAAAGAAAGGTTTTAAAATTCCTTGCTCTCAGATGAATCACCTGTGCATTGTTTCATAATTAATTAGCTCATAAAGAGACTAAACAAAAGAAAAGGAAGAGGCAGCATCTTGTGAATCCACAAAGGTAATTAACATCCCTCCCTCAAACTGTAACATGGCAGCTTTCTCCAAATAATTGCCTTTTGAACCCGCAGGGGCTCCATGGTCCTGTGTTTGCCTGTTTACACAAAGAAAGGTAAGACTGAGTGAGTTATATTTAGAGCAGAAAATTATTTTCAAAGTTTTAGTTATGAGCTGATTTAACCACCTTGTGAAAAATAATCTGAAATGCCACTTCAGAATGTTTTTTTTTTCTTTCTCTTTTTTAAGGTGTGACTAAAATATCGTTATAATAAAAGAGCTGGACTTTCTTGTCATACACACACTATTTCAAAGCAATTTATGTTTCACAGGAAGCTCCATAATTGAAATATTAGAGTGGCTTTCATGTCTAATGCTTATGCATTCAACTATCTAGCCTCTGAAACTTGTATTTGTCAGCATCCTTGGGAGAGTTGTCAGAATGAAATGGTTTAATGCAAAATAGATGCATCCCCTATGGTTTGTTTAAAATAGCAGCATCCATTACCAAGTTCGGATTCAACTGTGGATCCTAGCCAGGCAAAGATCAAGGGAGTTAGCAAGTTATCATCCTTGCAACGCATTCTCCATTTGGATACTCATGGGGCGCAACCCACTGAAACATGGCATAACATATCTGATCTAAAAATATGAGCTCTAAAGACAAATTTTCTGTGGACATATTAAATATTGATGGATGATTGAAAGAGCTACTTTATATTTTTAAGTTTAATGTCACAGAAGGTAAGATCTCTGTGAATGATGGGATACAAAAAGTGATAAAAAATGTATTTTTTTAATTTTATTTTTGACGGGCAGCTCCATGAATAATAAAAGCGATTCAGCTTTTACATCTTTGCAGACATGAAAGCTTTTTTTTCTCTTAAAATTATTATTTAAAAAAGAAGAAGAAGAAAAAAAGAGAAATACTGGGATGTATAAATATTTTGAGGGAAGTGCATCTGCATTTTATTCTAAAAGACTGGATGAGAAGTCACTAATACTTTCGATTCTGTAAGAAAAATATGAAGCCATCTCATTCACACAGTTTTCTAAAGCACATGTTAGAAAATGGAAAGAAAATCACTGATGTGGTTTATTTAAAAGACCAAAAAGAAAAATAAATAAATAAAGCCCTAGCATTTCTTAAAGGAATGCACCTCATGTACCCCTCTCATGAGAGTTTTAAACTAAAAATAAATCTAGTGCTGAGAATAGACAGAGTTGTAGCTGTTTTGGTCAAACCTTGCAAACAACATGCATATTCTCACAAGATCTTAAAATATGCCATAAAACTCAGGGTCTGTGTTGTGAATGACTCTCAGCTACTACTACACCACATTTTAGCTCAATATCTGTAAATCAGCTGAGTTACAGCCTGTTTTTATGTTAGCTAATGTGGATCAGCTGTGCTCACCATCTTGAATTGACGATAATCACTTGGAAATGTATTCCCAATGATCAGTTTCTGAGGGTTTCATTAATATCTGTATAGTGGTTTGTGAGTGGTTTTGCTGCACCACAAAGAGACAAACAACAACAAAAACATTATTGCCTTTTTACTCTAGCAGTGGGCAATAAAATCTCAACCAACAATTAATCAAACTCAGTTCATAATGTTATCTATACTCCACTAAAATTACTTTTAATTTGTACTAAAATGTGCAGGTTTCATGGTTAAATAAAACATGCAGAAAATGATAGCTGGACTATCAGCATCCATCCAGCCACTTTCTTTACTTGCTTCTCCTGTCTTGGTCACAGTGAGCTTGAGCTTATCTCCAGCAGTCACAGTGCGGGAGGCTGGTAGACTCTGGACAGGTCGCAAGTCTTTCCCAGGGGCACATAGAGACAAACGAGACAATAAGGTGATATGCATTGCCTAACAACTTGTCGTTAAGAAGCTAGATTATCAAGTGTGTTGACAATTCGAATTTGTGCTTAATGTATTCAAATGCTCCAAAGTTAACGATCCCACCCAACATTTCTACCAGACTTTCAGCCTTTGAATGAATGTTGTTGGCTGCATGTTGGCTGCTTCCCCTGCCACCCTTTGTTATACAAACGCCAGAAAAACAGTCAAGGTCAACAGATGATAACACTCTTAACCTAAAACTGACCTTGTGGTGGCTTGTTTCACTTGAGGCGCCTTGCTGTTGGTGGAGGCAATTTGTCATCTTCGTAATGTAACCAGCAATTACCCTGAGTCCTTATGGGCATCATGTATCACTGACTCTCAGGCAACTGTCTGTGGACTTCAATAGTCCCAGATGCTTTATACAGGCCAAATGTAGTGGCCACGTCAGAGTTTGACCTCAAATCTTGATTTTTAAAAAATAATAAAACCACAAAGAAACAATCAGAACATACAAAGAAAATGGAAAAAGTGTTTAGTAGCACACCTTTTGCATTTTAGTGGCTCTAGATAAATATGCTATAATACATCTTATTTTCTAAGTCCCTATTTATATTACCAAGTGCATCTTTCATTTTTTGTTGACTTGCAATAATTGAAAATGAAAGGTAAAAGTAAGGATACATATCTCTCCTTAGAATGATCTCATACATACAACTGCATGGGAAAAAGATACATTTCAGTTATGAGAGATTCAAAGACATCTGATGCAATTTGATGCAATCACCCACAGTTTTCAGGACCTGTTTGATGTATATACTCATTTCCCATTCTCAAAACAAGTAACTTTGGTCAAAATAATTGTTCAAACACTAAATAAATAAATAAAGGGCTTAAAGAAGAACCCTGATAAGGAGTTTGGTTTTAATTTTCCTTCTGGTGGATTTCTTACCATTACCTCCAGAACATTGTGATAATTTATACAATTCTTTGTTTTATTTTATTTGTTTTCTCCCATCTAACACTTAAACTGTTGGCTTATATTTTATTGCTGTGTGATCGCATAAAGCTTAGTCAGTGTTTTACCTGCAGCAGAAAGCAGTCAGAGTTGTTTTACTCTCGTCTCTGCCTGTGATGTAAATATTGTCTTTACATGTTCCCTATGGTCCGCCAACACCTTCAGTGGATGAGTGTGTGCAGTCCAGATGTTTTTGTGACCACACTGACTGTGTGAGCTGCAGTTCATACCTCTTCCATCTAAAATGGTGGTGCCAAATACAACAGATGAAAATACTTGTGAGTCAAACCAAGAGATTATGTGTGACTCAGGGACCACAAGGATCCAAAAACTGCATCTAAGTCTTGGTGAGAATTCACTCAAACTTTATTTCTTCTCAAACTTTTTTTTTTTTCTCAGCACATCATGACACCTATGGCTGTAGTGAAAACTCCTGAGTGGAACATTGTGCTACAGCTTAACTATGAACAACAGCCTGAGTGCACACAAATGACTACCTACACAAACACAGAGAAGCAGAAACAACTATGTTTCTGCTGTAAGGAGAAGCATGAAGTGGGGCTGACAGACCAGCTCAGTTAGAAGCAGATCGAAACATGACAGGAGAAATCATGTTTTTGCCATCTCAAAGAACCCCCCTCCTTGCTTCTCTTTGCTTCTCTTTGTCTATAAAGCAGTTTGAGTAATATTTCTACTCAAGAATGTCATGGATTTCTGCCTACACAACTCATTTTAGATTATTTTTACATATCTCAGGACTCAATCTAGAACCATGGAAAGTTGAAATTTCTAACATGTCAAGTACATAAACCTAAAGAGAGAGTAAGTTACAGTGAAAGTACAAAACAAACAAACAAACAAACAAAAAATCTTAAAAAGTTACTAAGTCAGATAGGGAGCTGCATGTTCTGGAAAACATGACATTCAGAAAAAAAATCAAAGCTACTATATTTAGTCTGTAAGTATGAACAATTTTTATATTGTTGGCACACACTTCTCAGCTGTGTGCACCAACTTGGTCACAAAATGTAATGTGACTGCACCACCCATTGCAATATTAGGGCCATCCATGCACAAGAAGACAAATAAGAACAGTGGAGACAAATTAGCTGATATTTTGAGACATCTGCTGACATATTTGAAATGCTGTAGGTCAGGGATTCTCAAACTGTACATTCAAAGGTCCAAATCTGGTTTGAAATTATTGGAAAATATTAGACAAGCTCAGGATTAAGCATTTGAAGTCTGATGATAACTTTCATCTATTCATATCTTTAAACAAAATATTCATTTTGAAATAGAAAATAAAATGGATTTATCCCTTTGGTAATAAACATTCTGGACCTTTAACCCACGTAAGGTTCAACCACTGACAGACAAATAATGTCATCGGGTCATTGGTGATTGACATGCTAGGTCATGCTGCACGTGTGTGTGTATGTATTATTCAGTATAACTGCGAAGACGGATAAATTTGCTGTGACAGAATGATTTCAAAACTGCCATTCGGAAAAAACACTGACTTTGACATTTGACCTTGCCATCTTTAATTCTTTCAAAAGATTATTGATTACCTATTTGAACAAATTAAGAAAATGACCCTATCCAAAGTGCACGTGTGTGTAAGAATAGCATTGTTTATGTCTAAACGGCAACCATAACTGCCAACCTAACAAGGATCAATAGAATAAACTATAATGATGGCATATGTTTAATCAAGGAGGGCATATGACCCTTTATTATGTTTCATATACACACCTTGACTGCAAGTGGTCCAACATAAGAATCATACAAAAAGCACAGGTAAATCAATGTTTGTCTAGTAAAAAAGGCCTGTTAAGATGTGTGTAATTTGTTAGAACGTTGAGGAGGAGTGGTTACTTTGCATGGAAGATCCTGTGTTTCAAATATCACTAAAAGCTAAAAAAAAAAAACTACATAAAATAGCCAAATCACAGAAGTCAAATCAGTACATTTGCAGTGTAGTTTAGCAGTCTGCTGTTTTGCAACTTAATGCTACCACTAATTATCCATTTTGTGGGTGTTTATGTGTTGCAGTAAATGTTTTTTCTCACTGTTTAGACCTTGTTAGTGCTTGTTAATGTTGGTATAAGAGTTGGAAACGTTTGGAGCCTTTGAAAATGGTAGAGTGGTGGTCACTTCTTCATCTCTGCAGAGCTGGCATCATCACTAACCCTGTCATCTGTTGCTCAATGACAGAGTGTCTTGCCAATGAGGAAACATTTCCCAGGCGTGCTTTCTTTTGCTGCATGTGAGGGAGAGAGGTTTTTGCTTCCCTCACTGATCATGATGACAAGGAAGAAGTGCTGAAGGCTAGATTTAGGGTATATCTTGGACAGGATGCCAGTTGCTTACAAGAGGCATGTGGAACAGTCAGATACACACATTCAGTCCAATGATCACTTCAAAATCTGAGTTGAGACATTCAAATCTCAAGTCACTAAGGTAAAATTTGAATGTCATGAATGTCATACACTTTTTTTTTCCTAAACTGATGATTAATGTGTTCTTAAATTAAAAATGTAATCAACAAAAATTGGGACCAGCTGCCAATGACCATGTGATTTGTTTATCTATGGAAACAGCCAAAATTCCTGAAAATAGGTCAACAATGGCAATATCTGGAGAGGTACTGTTTAGGGTGGAAAAATCAGACAATTATGATGTGTTGCTACATATCTAAAAGTATGCAGATTACAAAAAGCTTAGATGAAAACAATAAATTTATCAGTCTAGAAGACGTTTTGTATGTCTGTTTGAATCCCACACCTTTGTCTTCTTGGTGGTCACCCTGCTTGAACTCTAATGCTTATTCTTGAGAGTTCTCTGTTTTTTCTGCCACCCCTCACACACACACACACGCACACCGCCCACATTTAGTAGTAGCAGATTCACTCATATTTTCACCTAAACGTCTTCTCCGAGATTCAGCGCTTGTCTGATTCTGATGTATTGGTTAACAGACTGCAGCCAGCCTAATGTAGGTCAATCACGTGAATCAAGTTTCCACTTGGTTTTCAGCGGGTTCAGCCGAGTGCTTCATTTACATCGAGTGCATTCCTTCATGTCAGCATTGCATATCAATATATTCAGAAAACTACTGGAGTAAACTCTTTCGAACTGCATCATCTGATATAGTTCAGGACATACTTTTGTACGTTTGATTTGATACTTTGCAGTGAGTACCTTTATTTTATGTTTTAAAATAAGTTTTGTTCATCAGAACAGCCATACAAGAGTCTGTTTTTTCTTTAACAGTCTTGTAACGGGTTGCAATAATTCCGGACAAAAGAAAGAAAAAACTTGCAAAAGTGGAAGGGAAATCCTGACAACTTTCTTCTTCTTCTTTATTTATTTATTTTTTTACAAATTCTTATCACCCCCTCTTTTCATCTTTCTCTTCCTAGCATCCTCCATACATCACCTTCACATACGAATTTAAAGTGGGTCAGCCTGTGATTCCTTTGCTCAGTGAGAAGGAGCTTACACATTCATCATTGTATTCTAAGCTCTTTGTTTCTAGACACTATTATCCCTAAACAATGGCACTTGCACAAAGATTGCTTTGGCTTTGGAACGCTTAGTTACCAGGATATATAAACGGCTGCTTTCAGGGTAAAACACTTCTGACTTTTGTTTACTTGATGTAAAATACAAAAAACCCTTTGAGCATAATAGTTTTTTCAGTTTTAATATTATAGCAAACCTTTTTAATTTTATGAACACAATGCATGAATAGGATGCACCCAAAATTATCAGTGTGATTTTTCACCCCCTCTATTTTCCTGCTGCATTTGTCCTAAATGGTAACTTGATCACCAGTGATTTGATTTGGGTAAAACAATAGTCATAACTTTGATATGAAACTTTACAAGACAGAAAAATAACAGGAATCCTAGTCAAAACCCATCAATTGGACCCCAATGTAAGTTTAATGCAGGAATGTAGCAGAGATAAACACATGTCCACCTACCCGCCATTAGGTCCATTGCAGATTATTTATAAGAGGGAAAAGCCCACGTGTTTGCTGCCTTAGAGGTCAACAAAGGCTGAAGCACTCAAACCTTTAGAGGAACCTTAATTTGTTTCACCTTTGAAACAATAGTGTGTAATTAAGTTTGGGACACCCACATCTGCATTTACTCACAGTTACATTAAAAAGTCCACTAAGGTTGTATACATCAGAACAAGATCTGCGATGGAAGAACAACACAGATTTTAATCAACTGCTTAATTCTACATTGGTGAGATTTTATTTTTTTTAATCTATTTGACAGAAATAAAAGTCTTCTGAACGACGCAATAATATCTTTTTATCTTTTGAGCCTACTTTAAACATACTATTGCAATGATTTTTTTTCTTTTTTTCCTGTGTCAATAGACAATCGTATCACCCATATGGGCATGAGGCTGCCGTGGCAGATTACACTGGATTGCAGTAGGATTATACCGAACTGTACTGGATTGTGTGCATCTTGAAATAATCATAATCATGGTCTATTTATTTATTTATTTAAACTATTTAATGAGTTTAAAATGATTAAATCAACTACACATTTGTCTTTCATATTCATGAAATATTCATATTTCATATTCATTTTTTTCTCGTTTATTAGAATTTTTTTTATCAGCTCAGCTGTAGGGAGGAAGAAGTAGGCCTTTACTTGAGTTTATTTTATTAATAAAACTATTTTATACTGAAATAAAACTGAAGAAAGAAATAATAAAACACACTTAGAGTACATCTAAATATGAATATTTTACGATTTTAACCAACCTACTAAAGCAAATGCACTTACCATGTAATTCTTTGAGAATTTTAATAAAATTTGACTTTTTTTCTGTATCTTAAAAAAGACATTTAAACATAACAGGTGGGTAACTAATAGGGTGATAAAACATGACACTGAATGCATCTGAGGAACTACACACTGTTTTATCATTATGATCATGTTGTATCTGTTCTAAAAAAAACTTCAAGAGAAGCAAATTAAAATAATCAAACAGTTGGTTAAATGTCTTATCAAGAATATAAAAAAGTGAAGGCTTCCATACAGCAGAAAAGCAGTGACAGATGGGGTAATAAGGACCTTCAAACTACAAAGAAGCTTATATAAAATCCTCTGCAGTTCACTTAGCAAGTATTTTCTGCTTCGGCACATTCATTTTTAAACAAAACAAATTGAAAAATAGTAATTCACATTTTTAAAGGTTTGGCTTTGAGAGCGTCTCCATCAAATTTGTAAAACCCTTTTAACACAACGCTGAAATTGCAAGAGTTCAATTTAGTTCTTGGATCCTCAGCCGGTAAATATGTATGCATTACTTCACTCTTGTCCACAGAAAGCAAGTGAAGCTGAGGCTACAAGACAAAATTCCCTAGTGTGTTACTGCCTGTTACAGCCTTCCCTTCAGTTGTGCTGTTTCTTTTATTTTACGTTAGAAGAAAAAAAAAGGTGTGTTGCTTGTAGATGCAAATATATGCAAATTGTAATTTTTGGGACGAAAAATGGATGCACAATAATGTGAGATAAGACTGAAGTCAGTGGTGTTCTAAAGCCAAGCAAAGAATACAAGCAACAATTTGAGAAGTAAGACTGAAAAGCATTAAGATTATCTACTTAACGGCGACGATGAACCAGTATTAATCAACAATCTGGAGTCATCCCTCATTTCTTCACACTTTGCTTCCAGGGAACCAAACATTCTTGTAAAAACTGAAAGGTTTGTTCACCAAAGTTTTTAGCTTTTTGTCTGTTTGTTTTTTGTGTGTGTGTGTGTGTTAGGATTCTTAACAAAAAAATTAAAAAAGACCAAAATAGATCTTTAGGTACTTCGATTCCAGCAGCCTGCCTCAAAGACACAATTTGTTCCCATTTCTTTAGCTTAATCTATAAAAATGTCAAAGAGATTACACAGTTTATCAGATATAAAATGGTATTTTTGCACCAACAAGGTAATTTCCAAAGAGTTATTTTTAGCTAACCTTTATACATTTTCACACTATCACCTCAAGTTTACATTAAGTCTTCATTCCTTTCATGTTTTTTCTACCTTCTGTTATTCTTTGCTTATTTTAGATATTACTTTTAGTGAAGTATCTCTCAGAGTTGTTTGCAACAATCTATCGTCCACTGATTTTTTATTTTTATTTAATTACTCTTTAGTCAATAACTGGTAAAATTATGTTTTGTTCAGTATTGATACAAAGGGCATTGAGTACAGGAAGACATTCACCTTGAACAAGTTGATTATGGAACAGCCAGATAAGAGTCCACTGGAATTCTTCACATTACTTTATGTATTTAGTCAAGTTTTGGAGCTCATAGTTTTAATGTTTTTTATCCTGTAACATAACTTTTGTTGTTAAATTTTAAAATGGTAGAGATTTTCAGAAAAAAAAAAAAAATTAAAAACAAACTCTTAAGCAATGTAGTTTCTTGCATATTATTTTTCATTTTTTGGTCATAATGTTGCTTAAAAACTCATACACTGCAAAAAAACATTCTTAGAAGTTGACAGCCTTTATACCCATATATCCCAGACTCGAATGCTTTTTAAAATTTTTTTTATTTTTTGCACAGAAGGACCATGAAACAGTCATAACTCTTGAGAAACTTGGCTTAAGTAAAAATGTGTATTTTTTTTAAGATACTGAACACAGTTAGGATATAATTTAGGCTTTGTGCTCTAGTTTTATTTATTAAGAAATATCTGTTAAGGAGAGCCCCAATTAGTATATTTCTGACATCTTAAAAAAAATTGAGATTTGGGATACAGCTGGGACGAAAAACTAACCTTAAGCCACTGCAATACACACAGTTGTGCGAAGTGTACAGTAATGAGGCGTGACAGTTATTTAAAGCATCTTACTTATGCAGAGCCATAAAAAGTTTAAAGGAAAATCATTTTCAATGGGCCTTCTTTAACTCATTGCACCAGATTACATCAGACCTTGAGTGACAATAAAACCCTCTGACACATCGCATTAATTCTAAGAAGTCATCCATCTAAAACTGACAATGCAGCTTTGGGAATATTTCAAAAGAATTGTTCAGGTATGGGAGTCTGGTGACATCAAAGACCCACAGTGACAGCTTAGTTAGGTTTCATGGTTTGTAGAATGCTAAAATAAAAATTTAAAGTTGTTTTCATCTTTTTTTTTTAACTGAAAAAAAACTGTTCTTCGGTCACGGGTTATTGTTAAATTGTCCAATTCCTAAAAGGCCACCAAACCCAAACATACAATAACAGCAAAATGTATTCAGTCTCATTCAGTGTTCATCCATTTGACGCAACACTGCAGCAATAATCCTTCACTGACATTCAGGCAGATTCACTTTCCATCTCAAACATCATCAGCTCTGACATTTCAAAACTATTTTTATAAAAAAATGACATCAGGTGACACAAATCACTTAACTCACTAACTAAGGGACTTCCACAGTGTCAACACATGCACACCTTCTATGTTCACTCATTCCTGCCCACATTTAAATGACTAATTCTGACTGTCTGAGCTTGATCTGGCTCAAACCTCTATGAAAAGTAAACGTGTTTAACAAGCTGGCATCCATCAGCTTTTAAAGACAATTTAAGAGGAAGATAAGAAGCAGTTTACTTATTCTTTATGAAACTTTCTGCATTTTTTGCAAATGTTTATTTCCTCCTAAACTCATCTAAAGGTCTAATAATACTGCAGGAACCACTGGGTTTCTGCAGTTAAACTCATGAAGTCAAAATTGATGGTAAAAATTAGCATGAAGCTAATTGAGCATCAGGCATTCCTTCCCTATATTTGGAACACAAGAAAAACTGATTTTATTTCTGAGAACTGTCCAAGTGTTAACATAGTTTATAGAGAGGAGGAAAATCTGAAAGTATTTGACAAATTGGCTGGGTTGGCCAGAGTGCATGCTTGTTTGAAAACAATTTACCTTTGGAAATTATTTTTTTTTTATCCAGTACTCAAATGTTTACTTTTTCATCAGTTATTCTGCTGATTACAGAACCTGTGAGAGCAGTATTGCATATACAGTATTCTATAAATTTCTGGGAATTTTTATTTTGCCTACCCCCAACTTTTTAAAGTGTCAAATTCTAAAGTTGTATTTCCTATATAATATAGAGTTTTTTAGTGAGCACACTGCAAACTACTTTTGTCCTTTTGTGTTATTTGCAGGTAATAGCAAAGTAAAAAGCAACAGCAAGGAAAGGTGTGGTTTCATACTTCTTTGGGTAAAGAACGCAGCATAACTTGAGGTTAAAGTTGGGTAAATAAGGACAATAAAATTAAATTTCTTTAAACAATGTTGTGATTTTCTAGTGCTCTTTTGTGGATAGTATCAAAACAACATCTAGTAGAAGAATATGTTTTATACCTTGAGTGCAGTGAGCAGAAAGTAGTTGATCTGTTTTCATAAACACTGAAGCAAGTCATGAAAGTTCGACTTTGATCACCAGACTCCTTCCTGCAGGTAGAACTGGAGCTTGGTAAAGCTGAATCTGAGGATGAAGGAGAGATGGATGTCTCTGCACTGATACACTCACATCAAGTTACCACTTCAGATGAAATGTGTTGTGTGTTGCTGCCTGTGCACTGATACATTTTTGGATGCAAGTTTTAAATTTGTCATGTCTCTTTTGAAACATTTGCGATTTAAGAGAGAAATCTGAACCATCAAACATTTAGCTTCTTCTCCTCCATGATAATTTGTCACTCGATCAGTACCACATCTCAGCCTCCACAGCAGCCTCAGTGATGGGGGTGAGATGAAAGAAAAATAGACTTTTAGTCATATTTTAAACCTTGAGCTTCTAACAATTATTCCAGATATCAAATCCGGATTGGTATTTGTAAAATAAAATATGATTAAAATCAGTGAAAACATTTCACTTCAAAGTAAAATCTTCATCTCATTGAGGAGACTGATATTTTCTAGACCATTTTGAAATCTTATCATTTAAATACAGAGTATGAAATGGGACTATTACCTAATATTATTGTGATAGGACAGTGGTGTCCAATACAGATTTTTAAAAAACAGTATTCTGCATGTTTTAGATGTTTCTGTGCTTCAACATGCCTGATTTGATTAAATGGGTCAATTAATAGGCTTCTGCAAAACTTGAGGATTTGCTGAAGAGCTAATTCAACTATTGATTCAGGCGTGTTGGAACATGGAAATAAATGAAATATGCAGGACTGGACACCTCTGTGATAGGACAACAGTGGTCAGAATAAAATGCAGAGACACATGAGAAAATAGTTACTGAAATCAAAATGCACCTCTAAGTATAATCAGTGGACATTATTCACTTTTAATACAGAATCACATTGTTTTTACTAGGATAATTGCATTAAAGTAGTTATCATGGAGCTCTGGCAGATAGTCACTGCTTTAAATGGCTTCTTCAAGTGGATTTAAAACACTTAATTCATTATCTACACTCACTTAAAATATTCAACTATTATGACCAAATTGGTATTTTTTTTTAAAAGTACATTGAGAGTTCATGTATAATTCTGACTGCATCCACTGAATTCATACCTTTTATGCAGAAAACTGTTGACAATCTTGAGCAGTTTGGAAATGGTAAAATGTACACCAAACGGTATCAAGGGGACTAAGAGTGGCTCCAACCTTGAAAAGCAATCTCCTTTTACCAAATCTCTGCGGCTCAATTCAACTCCAAATCACCACAGGCCAGAATATCTACGATGTAATCTGACAGGCATTAAGGGTTGGCAGGGCAGCAAGCACGAGGATACTCTGCCAAGTCAATGAAACAAATACACATTTACGTTTGTAAAGTAGTACTTTTCAGTAATGAGAATTATATATGTAAAAGAGGTTCATTTGAAATTGTAAATCAAGTGGGAAATTGTTGATTGCATTTTTTTTTCTTTTTGCCAGAGCTCCTGAGGCATGGTTTACCTAGAAGTGATCACTGTCATATCTTAATTACCTCTGGTGTTTCTTTGCACATGCCCAGAAGGCACATTCGAGATGTAAGATACAAAATGAGCCATGATAACTGTAAATGTACAATATATTTAGAAACTACATAAACAAAGTTACTAAAAAAGAACATGAGCAAACTGTAAATTTCCCCTGACAAGCACCAAGCAGCATACAGCAAAGAGCTATATGTGTCAAAATTTTGTTAAATGGCGTGTTATTCTTGTACAAGCTTCAGTGACTAATTATAAACTCTGCTCTGGTGAAATAAATATTTATTGTACTCCTAATGAAGAAAAACAAACATGCACACACACACGCGCACACACACATTAATTAGTAATTAAGTTGGACTTATTTTTTAAAATCTCTATATGAGCCATTTGGGAGTTTCTAAATAATTACAACCCAACTAATAAATTAGTGTGCTGAAAGTGTAACCCCCTTCTTTTGGCAAAAACACAATCTGCCCACTGTAGTATGTGAAATAGTGTCTGCATATTAACAACATTTCAGGGACTGCTTCTGAGAAAATCAGGAATATACCATGCATTTATGTCTTTCTGGGAGTTCTGCATACCAGAAGCTTCCCCTGGGAGAACTAACCAGAGCCTAATAAAAAGGGAGAAATGAGCATGTATGAGATTAAACAATGAATATTTAACACAGGCCTACAAACTTAAAAGTCCCTATCTGAACATAGATTTTTTTTTAATTACATCTTGATACCAATACTGACTGATTGCTAAAGTAAGAAAGGTTCTAAATTATTTTCCTGTACTTGAAATATCAGCAGTGCCTAAACTGGTAATTTTGCCTCTCCGTTTACATATTTTTCAGCAGACATAAAAGGCTAAATCCTGTCAGATAAGTAATTACTGGATTATGAATGCCAAACTTCCACTTGCTTCAAATATTAAATGGGTCAGTGATATGCATGTTTTAAAACAACACAAGAAAGACAGCCCATCTATGAAGACAAGGTTTTATTAGGTCTACAGCCACAGACCTAATATGTTAGGCTTTATTTAACCTTATCTATCTCTCTTCTTCTCTCTCTCTTTTGAGGCGCTTCAGGAGGATTAAGATAATATCTCACTTAGATATGACTGCTGGCATTTGCAAGGGACTCTCCAAAATATCTCAAAACTTTTGCAGGGCTTCCCAATTTCCTTGCATGTGTCAGAGAGGCTTGCAACTACATTGTTTAAGTTTTGAATGTGTTAAAAAAATGTGCAACAAATTTTCTCTCTTGCCAATAGTTGCAGAGTTAGCTGTATTTTGACACCTACATGTGAGCTCTCCTTTGACAGAACACATCAGAGGCTGATGTCCAGGTCTAAAAACCATATTATTATTATTATTATTATTATTATTATTATTATTATTATTATTATTATTATTATTATTATTATTGTTGTTGTTGTTGTTGTTGTTGTTGTTGTTGTTGTTGTTGTTATGTTTTTTTAACTAGTCCAATTATGTAGGTGGGCAACCAAATACTGCACACAACCTAAAGCACAGTTTTGCAAGCGGTGCACATGAAACACATCTATGACTAAGGCTGCAACAGAAAATATGTAATTTCCTGCACAATTTTCTTACAGTTTGGTTCAACAGTTATTCTCTAACAATCACAGGCCAGTGAAATACTACCTTTAAGAATTTCAGTGCATTAAACTAAAGTTTGACATCACCGGGGATGTTTACTCTGTTCACCAACCATCCATTTTTTAGCATGAAATCCTAAATACCTTTATCATAGCCACTTAACAGAGAGTGACATAAGCAAATGTGAACTATGTGCTCTGTTCAGCCCAATCAACTGATGTTGAAACAACATTAAAAGATGCAAAATTTTATAATAAATTGGTTCCAAAGGGACAGTTTATTCACTCAGTCACTAATCTTCTGTACTCACCTAATCTTCTTCAGGGCTGCAAAGTGCAGTCACCCTGAACAGGTCTGCAGTTCATCACACAGCCAACAGAGACACACAATACCTGAACACCATTTGCAACCTGGCTGTCAAAACAGTTAGCTGGGTAGGCAGAGTTTGCACTCCATTTCAAGTGGCATATGAGTCGGGGAATCAGCAGAATGCCTTGCTCAGATCCAGCAGGTGAGACCAACATATACCCACCCTGACTATATAGCTAGTATATCTATGCCGAGGTTCAAATGTAATAAATAAAGTGAGTGAATCTGCTGAATATGATGAATTAGAAGCTTCATGTTAACTAGAAAGTGAATGGTGATATTTGGATGTCTCTATTGCACATTTATGTTGCCAGCTGTTAATGACATAATAAACGTAGATTGCTCTGACAGGTCCTCCCTGATATAAGGTGACACCTCTCACTGCCAGCAAACAGTTTGCTGTCCATTTAGAAGGAAGCTCTACTTTTTCCAGCTGCCATCACTTCTACCCAGATCATCTCCAAGCTTACTGAAAAGGAATGCACCAAGCCATCTACACTCAACACCTGGGGTCAATTTAGAATCACCAATTTACCTAACATGCATTCTTTTTAGCTGTGGTAGGAAACCAGAGCGCCTGAACAATAGGAAGAACATGCACAATTATGGCCATCACAAAGATTAAAACCTGTGACCTTTCTTCAGTAATTTGAGGTAGAAGTACTAACCTAGTGTAACACCATGCAGCCAGTGAAATAAACTGTGGAATAACAACAAAGCTTTTGATTTGCTGAATATTATAAATACATTTTAGACAAAAAAAAAAACATTTAGGATTACATTATTAATGAAAAGAAAGATGAGGAGTTTACTTGACCTTTATTTTCTCCTCTTTAAATGTTTTTGTTTTCAGTTTCTCTGTTACTTCTTTTTTATTATTGCCATTTAGGGTGTCTGTTTGTATTTATTTTTAGCATGACAATAGTCTTTTTCCCCACCAAAGATTAGCTGATATAGGCAAGTTTCCAAAATGTCAAAACTTTCTTCTTTAAGAGAGAGCTGATTCATTTCAACTCAGCACATTCCAGTTTATCTTTTACCCCCCACATTGTGACTTGTCACTCCGCTGTCCATCATGCACTGCTTTTGAGCTGCTCATCCCTATCGTAATGACCCCCTCAGGGACCTGAAGTCACCATCTGCACTGCTTGCCGGATGACTTCCCACTTCATGTGAAGCAGTAAGGACCAGTGACAGAATGCAGTGCAGAGCATCTTGTTACAAGATCTGATAGCCAACTACATGCAACACCCTCATACTGAGACACAAAGGACAGCAACTTTCTCTCTTGCTCTTTGAAGCATTATTTTAATATTTGCTAGGGCACCTAATGAGGTAAGATGGAAAGCAAAGTGCCTCACACTGTTAGTTAGCCTAATTGTACTCCCTTCAATTATAAACAAAAATAATTATGGGAAAGAAGTGAATACTAAAAGCACACTGTTGCACATTAAATGTTAATGGGGCAATGTTTTGAATTCTCCTTTATAATATTTATGACAGGAAAACAATACTCTGCTGAGGATAAGGCTGGCATTTTAGAGGCAAGGGTTGAAAAATAAAATTCATTGTGAATAAAAATAAGTATTTACCAGGAGTATGGGAAATATATAACTATCTATGTCCATTACTCAGTTTTGTGTAAAAACTATTTCTTTTTAATGCTGTTCTACATTCAGAGAAACAAAATAAATATGATCAGCATGCTAAATTCAAGAGAGGAGAAAAATCAGTTTATGTTTTGCTTTTTGTTTTGTTTTTTCTTCAGTATTGTGATAATGTTGACTCCGGCTGATTTACAGTAACTAAACACTTCAGATGTGTAAATATTTCCAGAAGTCTCAGTTTCTGTCTTACAGCATTACCCTGACTTTCCATAAGTAGCAACTTTGGAGAAAAACAAATATTTCTTAACTCCTTTTTGTATCACATCTGTGGTAATTGAAATCCAAAAGAGTAATTGAAATCAATTAGAATCACATCCAGGTTGTCATATGCCTGACACAGGGCCAGCCACGTCTGGCTTCAGCTCCACATCGATGGGTCCTTGTTATGGCTATAAAACTGTCTATTTTAAAATAAACTTGTGAAATGAGCTCCTCCTGTGACTCTGTCGTCAGCCTGCCAGCTTGGCATTAATCAGTTTGGAAAACAACAGCTCCTGCTCAGGTGTCTTCTTTACAGTATTGCTGGTAATAGATGCTCCGTGTTTGTTTTTGTTTCTGACATATATCAGGATGATGCTAAAAGATGCAAAGACTTCTAAGAATATCTGAGATTTTTTTGCTGTAAACACTATGTAACAGCTTCATTTTAGTCTAGATCATTACATGCTGGGTAAAGCAAAAACTTGACAGGGAATCATATTGATGTTTCATTCTGGCTGCACTAAACTGAGCAAAACCTTTTTTTTTCAGTGGGTAAGCGATTTGTGAATATTCATATTTATATGTCAATGGCAACTGTATTTCTATAGCAAAACAAGGCTGACCAAAGTGTTCACAAGTTGGTTAAAAACAAACAGGAAATGCATCAATAAAATAAATACGAGACATTCAAACAGACTGTAAAGTTTGTAAAACAATGAAACATCACATGATAAAAGATCTAATGGTACTCAAACGGAACTTAAATTAAAAGCCAATGTAAAAAAAGTGAGTTTCCAGGCAGGAATTAAACAACTATAGAGTCAGCAGTGCGAATATCAAGGGGCAGGTTGTTCCAGAGTCTGGGGTCTGCCACGGCAAAAGTGTAATTCCTTCTGAGCTTTAATTTAGCCCTCGACTGCACTAAAAGCATTGGTTGGAAGATCTAAGGGCTCTTTTAGGGTTATAAAAGTCAAGAAGTTCAGTTAAATAATTGGGTGCCAACCCATTTAAAATCTTGAAAGTAAGTAAAAGAATCTTGAATGAACAAGCAGCCATTGTAAACCTGCTTAAACTAAAGCAATGTGGTTTTACCTTCTTTTACCTGGAAAAAGATGTGAAGCAACATTTTAGACTAAATGCAGGTGATGATGAGAAGAGGTGCAATATTTCAATCCGGAGGGGATAAAGATAAGGTCAAGTGTTTTGAGGTCCTTTGAATGAATGTAAGAATTTGCTTTAGAAATTTGACATAACTGATAAAAACTGGTTTTGATAACTGATGTTACTTGCTTCTCAAATATTAAAGAACTGCCTAAAACACATCAAGATTTCTGACAGTGGGGGGAAAATGAAGAGCAAGAGGGCCAAGGATAAAGGTTAACTTGAAAAGGGTACAATTTCCAAAGACTATAACTTCAATCTTGTTTTCCTGTAGGGTCAAACAATTCTGTGTTTAACAGTCTATGACATCTTATGGACAGTAGAACAGAGGCTGCAATGCATCAGGGACCAGATTTAAAAGGGAAATATATTTGAATGCCATCAGCATAACAATGAAAGGACATATTGTAATTTCTGAATATAGATCCCAAAGAAAACAGAATAGTACCCAAAATAGACCCTTGAGGTACACCACAACAGGGGCTGAAGAAAGAGCAGTTTCCTATGGATTGAGAAAAAGTCTTATGAGACAAATAACATCTAAACCATGACATAACTGATCCTTTAAAACCAACAACATGTTCAAGTCTTGACAGTAGAATGTTATGATATGCTGTTTCGTCAACTACACAGCAATTAAATCTAAAAGAACTAAAACAACAGAGAAACCTGAGTCTACACTTAAAGAATAAGCATTAAAAACTATTAAAAGTGCTGTACTGACCAGGTTTGGAAAGTCATCATAGCAGGTGTTTAAATCCTGTTTACATATACAGTATAATGTGTAATAAGATTGAAATATTTTATGTCAAATAGGACTGTAGTCTTTTATTTTAAACATTAATACAGACTGTACGTCTCTACAAAGGTACAGTTTCTATAAAAAATTGAAACTCTGATCTGGATGTTCCCTTTTTTGTCATTGTAACAAAAAAGAAATTGTGAATAATTGGAGGTCAGAGGTTAAAAAGAAGCCCTCAAAGACCTCATAAAAGCAGCTTTAGGCTTCACTAATTATCCCCCTTTTTACTGTATGAACAGTGAGAATGACTTTGGGAACAAGCAGAGCATCTTCTGGTCCTTTTCCAGGTTTATAATAATCACCAGCACCAGCTAAACAACTGCAGGCTGCGACAATCAATAAAAAACATCTTCCTGAATAAAGGAACATTCTCCATTATCAACAGTAAGGATTTTGAACAGGCTGGCCACGGTTGAATGACTTGATTTAAATGCATTGAATGCTGAATGACACCCAATCTTACAGCTGGTAAAAGTAATCTGTAATCCTCTGTAATAGTCTCAAGAAAAAAAAAGGAAAAACACAAATAGATTAAATCAATTACACCAAACAAACCAATGAATAAAATAAGAACCATTATTCAACCTTGGCTAAGTAAACATTTTTCAGAGTGACATATCATATTAATGCTTACTGTGGTCCATCAAATGTTACTTGTTTTCCATTCGCCTTGTGTGTCGTTGTTTTGCTGTGAGGGAGACATCAAGCTAAATTATGGAAAATGTGCCACATATGAAAAACAAAACTCTTAACAAGATTGTTGCATTTTAAATTTTACAGTCATTTCTTTTCCCTTGTCATCCATTGTTCATGTCTTTGCTCTTTGTTATAAGCTGTAGATCGTATTTAGCGATGGACATGAATGATTAGTCAAATCAAAACTGCAATTATTGCTTTAAATAAATTTTATGAGACAATAAAGGTCATCATCATTGTAACATAACATAATTCTGGAGTATTTATTTGGTTATACAAAAGCATCATACTATTACCTTTATTCAAAAAAAAAAAAAAAATCAACTAAAACTAGTAATTACTCAAAGGAATGCCTATTTCCCACCACATTAGCTCAATGTTTTTAAAATTTACTGAGTTATAGCATTACAGAGGTTTATTTTGCTAACAGATAGACAGGGTGGACAGCTTTTAATACAGACCTTGTGGGATCAGCCTCTAGTCAGAGTACGTGTTGGGAATGATTCTGAGCCACTAGCACACAAAGTTTCAGCTCCAAAGCTGCAAAATCGACTGAGTTATAGCTTCTTGTTGATTGTTAAAGTTGATTAGCTATAGCAGACATCTTGAATTTAACTGACTCCAAAGATTAATCAACTGTAGATGTACACCCAATGATTCTTTTCTGAAGAATTTCATTAAAATCTCTTTATGTTCATGAAATATTTTGCGAACAGACAGACCACTAAATGTGCATACACATAAGCAAATACATGATGACCCACCTTTCATGTGGATGGGTGATAATAAATAAAGCTTTTGAGTATTTAATAATTAAAAAAAATATTTTGAGATTCTTTCCAGGTTCATACTTGCCATTTAGTAAGTCAAATTAAAATTTATGTTTATAGCACTTTTCAGCAACAAGGTGGTTCAAAGTAGTACGGGAACATTTGTGCTTCTATGATAAAAGTGAGCAATAATTCTTATCATTTGTAAAATAAAAAATACATACATTTGAAAAAAGAACATGAAAAAAATACAAAAAAGTTATTATTTCTTTTATGATTTGACATTTTTTAGAAGAATGAAAAAAATCACAAATGTGACCTATGAGTTTGAGCACCTTGCTATGCCAGTACTTGAGAATCTTTTTTACAAGCATTATGTTTTATAAATAGTATTTTTAACTGACTTTACAGCTTTTTTAAAATCTAAAATACCTTTTCTTTCTTAAAAAAAAACAACTTGACCTCCACTTCTCCACTTCTCCTCTTAACTTGTCTTTTACATATTTCTCTATCATCAGGAGCTATTTTCTAATAGCCTTCTCCTGATTTGAGGACTTCAATTTTTTTTTTTTTTTTAATTTTCTTAAAATAACAACATTAACCTTTTACTTAACTGCTGATTAGGTTAAAAAAAAAGTTGAAGTATTTATAGAGCTCTGAGATTGGAGTATTTTCTAACAAAGATTGTGAACTATTTATTGTCCCTTTTATGTAATTATGGTTTGAGAAATTGGTGCAATTTAGCTGAACTCTATTGAGGTTGCCTAAAATGTTGGTAAGAACATTTCATCTTTAGACTGTTGATCACGCACACAGGTTTATATTTTTTTTTGCCCGGTAACAAGAAGTGCTGAAATTGTTGCATACCACAGTAGACTCAAGGAAAACACTGAACCTTCAAAATCATGAATGGCAACACAGATAAACACAATATTTGATTAAAAAAATATTTTTGAAAATATGCAGCAGAGAATTCATGAAAAGAAAATAATTTCCAGTTCAGAGAGAAATGCTGACTGTAACCACTAAACTGACAATGTTGAACAACTTGGAGTTATTTGAGCAAATATATAACAGGTTGACATGATTTGGACAGTATTGCAATCTAGATTTCTCTTCTTTAGAGGGACAACCATAAAACTTATATATTCCTAATTATCTCTACGGCAAAAGTAGGACACAAGAAAATACTCTTGAACAGACATTATCTTCACATGTTTTCATAACAGTGGTACATAGTCTAACTCCAAATAGATTTTTCTGGGCCACAGAGGCCTTGACTAACCCAATCTCTGATAATAATGAATCAATCAATCAATCCAACCAACTAACCATGCAGATACACACATGTGGCTGTGTGTGTATCTGCATATAGAGCAGGTAATCCAATTGGAGTACACATTTAACTGACAGGTGTGAACGTTATATCAGTCATAGCTGACTACTTGAAGTCGAATTACCAAAATCAAATTTTAGTGCAAGGTCTGAACAAAGAAGCATAACCACCAACTTGGCCCAAAGGCACAAGAAATGTAAATGGTAAATGGCTTGCACTTGTATAGCGCTTTATCTAGTCCAAGGACCCCAAAGCGCTTCACACTGCATTCATTCACCAATTCATACACTGATGGCAGTAAGCTACATTGTAGCCACAGCTGCCCTGGGGCAGGCTGACAGAAGTGAGGCTGCCATCACACCAGCACCACCGAGCCCTCTGACCACCACCAGTAGGCAGGGTGGGTGAAGTGTCTTGCCCAAGGACACAACAGCTGAGACTGACAGAGCAGGGGCTTGAACCGGCAACAGGACGAACCTTACCTCCTGAGCCACCGCCGCCCCAAATATTGTAAATATTGGAAGAAAATGCATATATTAAAAATAATCATCAAAAACAAATAATGGTGACCATATAAAAGGTTATCTCATAGGTGACAGAAATATATTAGCCATCCTAATTAAAACTGATTATATTATAGTCAGAATTAAAAACTAGAGTCTGTCCAAACATCTTTTAGCTCAATATAAACAAGTGTCAGGTGCCAAATGGGATCAGGATTAGACTGAGGGAGCCTGGATTGGTCTGGGATAGAACAAGAACAATATTAATGTCATGACTGGAAAAAAACATTTCAGCTTTTTGTCTCTTATTACAACTGAAACATCTCTGAGAAGGAAAGAGAAAAAAAAGCTTTTTGAAAATGAGATGAGAAAATACAATGATGTGTAATCATAGTCAAAACCCACAATGTGTCAAAGTTTTTGTTTTTGACAACTGTACTTCCTCCGCAAACAATGAAAACATTATGGCTTTAAATAAATCATACTCTAAACTCAATACAGGGGGAAAAACTGTGAATTTACAAAAAGATTTTTGATGCAGAAAAACAAAAAAAGATGGTGGCCTAGGGGCACCAGATCTTAACATTCAGTTAAGAATTCCTTTTCTTATAAATATATTTTTAATGCACTAACTAGAAAAGCTCCAGGGATTGGAGGAAATCCAGCCTTCTGATCCAAAACGAATAAAAGAGCAAGCTCTAAAGTCTTACAGCTTTCTTTTTTGGTGACTTTAAAGCAGATTTTAATTGTCTGATTATAAACTGGAATCTGGAATGGAGAAGCGGGTAAAGAAAATGGATGGATGGATGGATGGATGGATGGATGGATGGATGGATGGATGGATGGATGGATGGATGGATGGATAGACTGGATACATGGGAGATTTACAAAGTAGCTGTTAAGAATGGAGGCTTGTAAAAATGCTAAAGTGCTACAAAACCTTGCAACCCACCCAACACACACACACACCCAGACACTCTTCTTTGTATGGATGATTGGATGAGCTAAGTAAATAAAGTCACTGTCTGTGAAATGTTTTGTTACCACAAAAAAATGTTTTATACTAAATTGTAGAGAATAGATACCATCCATACCCAATACCATTTAAATACAAAATTGTAAAAGATAGTTAATGAGGGCTTAAATTTTTAAATAACTACAAAAAATGCTTTAGTTTTGGTAGGTAATACGGGCTATCTACATTCACATCTGTTAAATATGGAAAACCATTTTTATTGTGGCTTATTTCATGAGAAAAAAAAAACAGTTGGTGTAAATCTGCATCTCTTTTCTGTGCGACATTTAAAACATTTAGTTTATATTTAATTGATTTAATAAATGTATATGTGCATTTCTGCTTGGGTATTTTATTTATGAAATGATAACGTCTTTATGCCTTTTGGCTAATGATGTGCTGAACCTTTGTGTATTGGTACATATGAGTAGAATGCTTCTCTGTTTTGGAATAAAACATGCAATTAGTGAAAGAAAAAACTAAAGTTTGTCTAAAAAATACTGAATTGTCAGTCAAGGATTTTATTGTATACTGCAATCAGGTTAATTAGGTATTTTCTTAAACTGTCATGATGGATCTCAGGGGTTATTGAGACTATTTTGGTTCCATTTTTATTTATTTATTGTAGCTTCCATACAATAGATGCTCCTAAAGACACACAGCAGAAGAGAGGGATGGGTTTGAGCAGAATGGCTTATTACATTGACTTAAAAAAAAAACTTTAACAAGAGCTGCAAATTTATGGTTCAATTTGAGCTTTTGAAGAGTGCAGTACTAAATAAATGTGGTTTAACTGACAAAATATTTATTAAAGCCTAGGAAAAAATGGTGATTTGGGCTTTTTTTTTTCAATTCTTTCTTTTATTATTGCTGTATGTAATAATAAGGTAAGTCAAGCACAATATTCCTGCTTGTATCATTTGCAGATTTTTGTTCAATAATTTGAACATAAAATTTAACTGTCCTTTCTTTTTTCTTTTTGAACATTGCAAAATACCAAATTATATAGTCAGATTCAGTGGTTTGATTTCCCTAAGTTTACGTTCTGTTCTTACATTAGCCCATTTTTGTATCTATAGTCTGGGAGCCTAAATAAAAATGAAGATGTGTTAAAAAGTACATGTATTTCCAAATAAAAAGTACCAACCAAGTTCAACACCATCATCATATTGCATCTTTACTTATTTCCCCAGTGCAACTGCCAACAGCGTTTTACTTTGAAGAAGGATGTTTTAAACTACTCCCTTTGCTAATTATCTCACTGGATGTTTACCATGTAACACTGAATTTTTTTAGAAGTGTGATGTGCAACATCAGATTATTCATTCTTACCTGGAATTGTTTCTTATGTGTAGAAGCAGGTTTCTACCTAATTAGGGCAGACTAATTACCCTGAGAAGGTACCAACCTGGATGTGTTGATGCTGGGTCCATCCACTTCGTGCTGGCTTCATTAAAAGTTCTGTCTGTTTGAGGAGACATGGAACTGGAATCAAAGTAGAGTTTTCCAGAAGTTTACATTTTATTTCAAAACTTTTATTATGATTTAAAAACAAGAAAAATTTGAAAAACTTCTGTTCTATTGAGTATGGAATAAATAAAAAAGGTGAGCAAATTAATGCAAAACAGTTTAACCTTAAAGTTGTTGATTTATAATTGCACTGTTAGTAATAAAAGGTACTTCCTCTGCGTTGCTTTAATGACCTTCCCTGAGGAATCCATTCCTTTTTATGAGCTTAGTGTTTCTTGCTTCTCTCCTTACTTCCTGATTACAGTTTCAGCTGTGTTATGTTCAGCTGTTTAATGATAACTTTATGTCCCATTACATCTTCGTGAACTCACACAGTCATTTTTACTTCTCCTCTACTTCTAATCCATCTGTGTGGAGCACTCAACAGTGAAATAATGTGGTTATTAAAATATGATGCAACTTAGAATGATTTGACATGATATTTAGGAAGCACTCCCTTCTGTTTAATCATGTAAAAAAACAGGCTATTTTTCATACTTTAATGGCATAGCTGGGTTGACAGTCCCAACAGGAAAACAACAACAACAACAAAATCACACATTGAAATTTACGCCCACTCAAACCAACAGATCTTGATACTTACTGTATATCTAGCACATTAAGGCCATATTAGCAGTGAAAAATCATGTTAGTAACCTAAAAAAGGTATAAACATGTATCACCAAAGATTCCCACAGTTCATTGTTTTCATTTATTTATTTATCTTTAGGCAAATTAATGTTGCTCCATTTCCACAGCTGTTCCAAATCCTTTATTTGTTTTTCCTCATGAGTTGGTGCTCATGTTTTTTGTCAAAGATACAAGAGGTTTTTTAAAGAACCCTGGTTTATAAGGAGTAAAAAATTATTTTCTGTCAAGCAATAAGAACCTACAGCCTGAATGCCAAATTATCTGAGATATTTCAAAGGTATATTTTATTTATAATCTGTGGTCAATGATAAAATAAAGAGTAACTGTTTAATTTAGCAGTTTGGGTGTGTTATCATCAAACATTAGCGTTGTGAATAAACAGAGTTTTTCTAAATTGTGAAATGAATATTAAATAAGCTATTATTACACTTATAACACTGAAAAACATTCTCTGCATGCATTTGTTTGTCTAGTTTAAAATCAGATTAATTTCCAGCTGCCTGTTTAGGAGAGAGGAAATCTGACATCAGGGTTCTGCATGAACTACATTCATGCTTTATTGTGAAAGCACCAATAGAAAAGTAAAACTGCTGCTCATACTGCTTTATAAACTGAAAAGGAAACTTCTTAGAAACATGACTGATGCTCCTGACAGAAGAGAGTATCCGGCAGCAGTTAAAAATGGTGCGTGCATGCCGAGATCTGCACACACCCCACGGGAGCACACTCCATTGATGACTACTGCATCAGAAAACGGAAGTTATTTTTGAGATATAAAATGATTGACATGATTTGGTTTATGTCCATTGAAAACCATTAATGTTTTATTAAATCTGGCAACCCCAGAGTTTTCACAATAAGAACGGCATTATTGAACTTGACTTGTAAGGGCAAAAGTACCAGCAGATTTTGAAGACCAGACTTTTACGATGAGACAGCAGACAGATTTGTTTTTTCCTACAGGTCATGACTGAGTTAATAAACAGGTAAGTGAAGAAGGTATTCCTTCAATATGAGTGCTCTCCAAGGCCTAGATGGAGAGGTTCTTGATTTGTAAAGCAATGGGGGGCAGACAGGTGAGCACTGAAACATTCCTAAAACAAAAATAAAACACAAGTTAAAATTTGATTCAGAAACTTGACTTTGAGTCAACCTCGATTGTCAGCCTCTGAGTTCCCACATGAGGTGAACTTTTGAACTGACAAAGAGTGGTGAGAGGACTGGGGTAGAAAGCTGCTGGAAGATTTGAATAATGAGCCGCTGCCAGCAAGCCACGCCTACACACACAGAGAAAAACCAGCAGGGGAGAGATGGGCAAGAAACAACAGAACAAACAGAGAGACACAAGAGGAGTGAAGGGTAAAAACTGCTGGACAATAACAAAGGTAATCCTACACATACAAATGAGTATGTGGTCTGGATTTCACTTAGAAAAATACAGTTAAATGTTTCACACTTACAGCAGGTTTTCAACGCTGAAAAGCTTTATGTTTTTCATTCCCCCTCAAACAGAATTCATTATGATGTATTTACTGTGTAAGTGTGCAACATATTTACTGTAGTTTCACACAAAATGTGGGGTTGCATCTTACCCAAAGACAGTTGGACAGCTTGCATAGATCACCTCTCTACCACCAATTAGGCAACATTCTAAACATGTCATTTTTTTCTATCTAACTTTGAGTATCCAGACGGTTAGCAATAAGGTTAATTACTCCAAAAATGTGAGTGCATCCAATTTCTTAGCTTATATTTCGTGGCAAGTTTAAATCTATCCGAAAGAAAGTCAAATACAAAAAGATGGCTTGAACTTTTTTTGTTTTTCAAAAGAAACTAAACCTTGAAAAGTTTCATGCACATCACACTAAGATATGTTTTAGTGTATCATTTGGGGCAACGTTTCTCAGGTAAAACTGTTTTTCACAAGTTATGCTTTCTTGTCTAACCTTCTTTACAAACTTTTATTGATTATGTAAATCAAGACAAGCTAAAACATTTGCAATTGTTTCATTACACATGCAATAAGGCTGCTAAAGTCTGAGTGGGAAGTGCATTTTTATTTTCATCTGTCCAAGAAACCCATTCACACAACATGCACTGGGAGAGCATGCAAACTCCACGTAGGAAAGTCTCTGATGGAAGTTTGACCTTCTAGCTGCAAGGCAACAGTGCATCTTCTCCATTACATAGTCCAAGATTTAAAAAAAAAGTTAAAAAGAAACTTTTAACTTATTTTTTTAAATAGATTGAATGACAAAAATACCTGAACTTTAACTTAAAATTCCACTCAGGCTTTTTGCTGTAATCCTGTTTCACAGCCTCATGTTATCTTGCAGATTTGCTTCTCAGAGCTGTGAAACAAGAACTTATTACCCCTCGGCCCCTCTTCACTGGCTGTCTGTGAGCTTTAATAAGACTGATAACTTTTAAACCTGTTCATGGTTCACGTTTTTACATGTTCCTCAGCTTCAAATCACTGCTCACCCTGAACAAGAACAGTTGGTTGCAGCTTTTTTTTATATGCTGTAGGTTATGATAAATTTTGTAAACTGTGTATGTATAACATTATAATACTTGTTACTCTAAAAATTAGTTAGTTGTAAATGTTAGCCTTATGATTACTTTTTGAAAGTTTTATTTACAAACATTTTAAGATTAAGAGCTATTTTGCAAACAATATAGACACAAACACACACACACAGGTACATTCTGGTACACACACATAGATATGAGCAAAAACATCATCATCTTTTGCCTTTCAGCAGCCAGTGATATTAAATAGGTTGTCCTTGCTGAAGTACTGTCTCAGTAACTTTACTATTTACTCTATTTTAAATTGTTATATATTACATTTTACTGCTTTGTAAAATAAAATTTGATTTCCAGTGCCAATTTAGGCGTTGACACCTAAACTCTGTGAGGTTTGGTCCCATAAAAACTGCTGTGTTAGGGTTAGAAACTCATCATGACTTGATTCAAAACAAATATTCTCACAATATTTTTAGACACAGAAAACATGTTCACACTCAGAAAGAGATTTGTTACATACCCATCTGCATAAGTACAATGGAATTTGATGAAATACGAGATCAAGCTGCATAATATTTCAGGTTAAGCTGCCTCTGACTATGTTTCCTAGCAACACAGGTGAGTTAGGGCCTAACCCTAACAGTACACAGACCTGAAGTGAGTGGGCAGAAAAACATTCCTGCCAAGGTTCAGGTACAGAAATCCTCAGATTTTGACAAAAAAAAAAAATTGAGTATCATTTGAATGATTATCACCATGTCTGCGTACATTTACAAGCACCATTTTGTGATCATCGCATAAATATTTCTCATGTCCTCTTAACTCACATCGATACTGATTCATTTAAATGCCCCTGCAGTCAGTGGACTCTTGGTTCTAAATTAAAAATGTGAAAATTGCTCTGCTCCCCTGAGACACACGTGTACAGACTGATAAGAAATGGAATCAGAGCTCCTCCAGTATAACTCCATGGTCAAAATTTAAAATGTAATGGTGTATAAACGTGAGATGAATTGATGACAAATGTGCTCTCTCAGATTCCTTATAATTTAAACTATATTTAAATGAATTATCTAGACACTGAATTTTAATGTTCAGTTACAGATACAGAACATAGATTCAGAGTCTGCAAGCCTGTGTGAGTAAGTTTATATTGTGCTATATTGAATTATTGTAAATCTGTGATAACATGATGAGATCTGTTTCCTTCTGGTGATCGTCAGCACACTGGGATCTTCAGATCAACTTTAAATCTACAGTGCTAATGAGTTCTGTCATCGCCCCTCTGCGGAAAGAAATGTCATCATGTGGTCGGTGTTAGGCTTCAGATTCAGAACACTTATCTTTTCTGATAAAAAATAAATGTCACATCTAGTCTCTAAAGTCCATTGGCGTGTCTTTAATGTGGAAGTGAAACTCTCCACTAAGCCAGCTTAATGCAACGTTATTCTCAACAATTTGCAAATGATTGTTATTTTGCAAATTGTGTTTTAGCTGTTTTTTGTTTAGCTGGAAGTTTTGCAACCGTAGCGTCTTGCTTCTTTCTTGTGTTGACAATGTGAGCTATAAACTTTGAAATTTGCACCTCAGTGTAAGTAACCTTTTCTGTTTTTCAAATAATCATTTAAATTGTGAGGACTTGTGTGTTTACTCTCTTCCAAAGAGAAAGGCCATCCTAAAATGAATTAGGTTAACAAATACAAAAATTCAGTTACTATGAATAACGCCACAGTAAAACAATATTAAACTTTGGAAATAAACACGCTGCCGCATAAGTTAAACGGAGTCATTTTGTTTTCCAGGCACTATCTTCCCCTGGGTCGGTTGGCACAAAACAACTTTCTTTGTGCTCCATGCTTTCTCTGCAATGTGTCAGAAGATGGAAATATGTCACCACTCATCAAACACCCTTTGTGATGCAAAGAAAACAAGCAAATATGCTATCAGAGTGAATTTACAGCAAATATGTCAATAGATTCAGCTGATTTATGTGAGAAGAAAGTTGAATATTAGACAAAAAAACTGTGCATTTATTTACCACCTATAATTACTAGAATTAAAGTTACTTTTGCAAAGTATGATTTCAAACATAAAATGGTTAACCTGAACTATATCAAATGGTGCAGTTTGAAAGATTTCACTTTAGTAGTTTCCATATATATATATATATATATATATATATATATATATATGCAATTCTGAAATGCAGGTATGGTCCCAATGTAAACAAGGCAGTTTTATCAGAATGCATGAGCATACATTTGTATCAGTACATCAAAATCATTAGACTTCTCCATCCCAGATGGCTCTTCTTTGGACATCACCATTGTTGACATATTTTCAGTCACTTTTGCCATTTAAATAGGTAAATAAATGTGCATGGTAGTTGGCAGCCGATCACAAATTGTGCATATATATTTTTAATTTAGAACACATCAATATAAGGAAAAACTGTGGAGATTTTATTTCTTAGTTTTTGTATTTGTTTGTTTGTTTTTGTTTGTTTATTTTTTTATTTTTCTGGAGATGAGTCAAAAAACACTTTTAAAAACTTTTCTTATACATTAAGAAGCAGATGTGTAGTATTTACTTATTTTATTGTAGTGCACATCTGCACTGGGCCTTGGAGTGTGGCAGTTGACAAATAGTTTATATGCACTCAGTGGTGGGGCACCTCCGGCAGAATTTTGCAGAAGACCCCAGAGAGACTTCACTTCTTTCAGCAGAAAACAAATGGAAATCTTTTTTTTTTTAAATAACCACTGCATGTCTTCCATATCCTCCTACCGCCACCTGACATTTTCTTGCCCAAATTCTGCACTTTTTCAAATCCTTTTCTAAGCTTATACCTTATTATCTGAAAACAAAGGTGATATTAAAGCAAACCCAAGGGTGAACCGCATGCTGAAGCAGAAACGACGAGCCTATGACTCACTGTTCCAGGTTGCTAGCTCCATTCTGTGCTCATCCTCTTCATTTGCATTCACAGTGGAGCACTTTCTTTTCCAAGGCCAAGGTTAGGTATTATCTTGTTCATACACATCAGACTTCCCAGGTCCAATCCCACATGCATGGCTGCCACTACAGCTAGACGTCTTTGAACACAGCTGGTGCATTGGCCATGACGGATCAACAAGTCTTGGGTGGAAACCAGAATTCTTATCAGTGTTTGTGATGTGAAGCCATTGTTCATTGAATGAGAGAAAATATAAATTATCTTCTAATTTTCTGCAGCCTGTTTACAGCGGTATACCACCAAATTACAGAGGCGGATGCTTGTAAATAGGAAAAAAGAAAAAAAAAATGCTTACATAAACACACATTTAAGAGCTTTATTGTTTTGTTTTTCATCATGTCCTTCCAAGAGGCAAATTACACCGCATCATGCCGTATACAATTTCTGATGTCTACTGTCAACATTATTCCAAAGTGATACCACTGAAAAGTTTCGAAGTGTCAAAGAAACTTCCTTTGACCTTTGCACAATGCTTTACACGGCACATATTGTCAGGTAAGCTTCCTGAGGCATATAAATGGCACATTTAGAGTGAATTAACGTCTTGAGCTGTTTTTAATGTCACATTTGCTTCGCTGTGACCTTGCATGAAACATTTCCTGCTCATCTCTCTTTGATGATAGAGTGCTGCATTTTGGTTTATGAGGATTTCATGCCCATCTCTTTCCTTGAACGTCCTGCCAGGTGGCAATCTGACAACTAAACGTTTTTATCCTCATTTATTTCAAGTCCAAAATCAATACAGCTTTCTGTTAGAACTTATAAACATCTATTCCCTTCCTGCATGCCTGCTTTATTTGCATTTTCTCAGACCTTGAGGAACAACTTTGAACAATGTGCACAGTCCTAGAAATGTAGCAGAATGCAATGGATGATTATGCTTGAGTGGTATTCAGCATTTTTTATAACAGTTTTATTCTGTGCTTTCAAATGCCACCAATTTTAAATGAAATGAGAAAGAGATTCAGATGAATTACAAAGTAAAACAGCAACAAAGACATTGTCAGAGGCTGAGATGCATATTATTCTGAATACAATATGTTATGCCATCTGGATTTTTGGGGGCAATGCTGAAAACCTTTTATTTTCCAAGCGGTAGGTAAAAGTGATGATTTGGTGTTTGCCCTAACCTTTTGGATATGCTCTGTCTAATAGAAGTCAAAACTTTAACTTTTATGGTGTGTTATCTGTCAGCTGTTTAACATGCTGGACTTGATAAAAATTCATAATAAACATGACATGCATGTGAGTCAAGAAAACTGTGAAAATGACTCAGATGTACAAAGTATTGGAATAAATATGCAAATACTTGAATTTATGTTCTGAAACTCTTAGGAGCAAATATGACACATTTCTTTCCCCATCACAGCTCATCAATAACAGCAAATGTCTTATGACAGCTGTGCCTTATGACAGCGCCTCAGGTCTTCGCATCTGCTCCTTTCTACTTGATTGCAAAAGTACCGACTTTTAAGCTTGCCAGTTTGTATACACCAGACCATTTTCATTACTTGCTAACTAAGTGGAGCTCTAAAATTTGTGACTGTGCCAATGAAGCGTGCCCATGATGGACCACTCATACAAAAGGAGGGCTATGGGAGCAGCTAAATCAAAAATAGTGTGAACCTCAATCCTTGTCCTAGTCAGCAGACTAATGTGGAAATCATGCCTTGAGCTTATAGCCAAACCTAAACATTAGATAAAGGAAGCTAGCATACCACTTGTAGTACTTGTGTCACAGTTTGATAACCATTAGGGGTTGTGTGCAAACTGAACTGACTACTGTCTTCCTTGACTGATTCCTAATGAGTCTTTTCATACCTTAAACTCAGATTCACATGGAGCCAAAATTAAATACCTGATCAAGGGAAAACATTTATATAAATTTATATTCTTTTAAAAAGTGCTTTTAGAAAAAAAAGGAAAAGTATAAAAGTTTTTTTTACCATAAACATTTCACTTTAAAACATCTTTAAAATCTGGATCAGATAAATTCAGACGCTCTGTATCTGTGTTCTGCTCTGACTCTTTGTTTGTTTGAGAGTTTGAGTCGTGGAAACTCTCAGGACTGACTGAAGTGGACATGAGAGTGAATCTCTTTTGTGTTTTTATTATTATTATTTTCATCACAGCGAAAAGTTACACACAGATAATTAAACAGCTTGTATGGGGTGTGAGGGAGGGGGTTCTCTCAGTTCTATCAGATTTTATTTCACTTCCACATTGCCTCAAGGTTTTGATTGACTCTTTTCCTCTCAACTCAAACAAATTAATGAGAGGTTCACACGTCATTTTCTCAGCTTCAAAGTTGACAAATTACAACGTGAAATCAGCAATAAGTGTGTATTGTTTTGAAACAAAATGCTCAGTGACAGAGACTCTTCGTCCCAGTACAAAGCTGTGTGCCTGAAGCCTTCATCTGGAGGACGCGGAAAGCCGTTCTCACACGACTCAAAAGACCTGTTGTGCTGGTTCATGTCTACTTGACATTTCCACCTGAACCTCTGCCACACAAACAGTTTAAAGTGGAAGGAACAACTTCTGTTCTAATTTCACCAGACAAAGTCATGCTGACTGTGCTTTGCAAGACAATTTTCAAAGCGACAAGAGATCTTACAACAGTGTAATCTCATGAGATCTCGTTACAAACTTAGCAACCATGGTCGTAGACCTTTGCATGTGTTCTTGTTAGCAGATAATCAGCATTATTTATTTCCTCTCTGAACAGTCAGAATGTTTTGATACTGTGGTGTATGACTGATGTTTGTTTTTGTGAATTGTTCATGGCTTGCATAGTGCTTGTCTGAATTACCCTCACCTATCTGTTTACTGAACTCCCTATCCATGTGCTTCAGTCAAGCTGCTCTAAATTGATTACTGCTAGTCCAAAATGCAGTTTTCAAGCTATTAAATAAACAAAGTGCTGGTCCCAAATTACTCCCTAAAATAACTTACAAGAGGCTGTTGATTGTAGATAAGGCACTGAATGACCTTCCTACCAGTTATGTTTCTGATCTACTTGTTATCTGTCCACTTCCTAAACCCTTATATCCTATAATCTCTACCTTTTATTCATCTCTTCCAACTGCTAAACAAAAGGTGATTACACATTTTTGTGTTTTAACCTCAACTCACAGGAATCATCTATTCCAAATCCATTGGATTTTTTAAAATCTTTGGATGGTTTTAACTCAGAGGTTTATAGGAGAGCTCCATGTTGCATTCCTGCATCACCTTTTAATAGGTCTGTCTCTCGCTGTGTGGTAGTTTTTTAAGTGTAATTGTACCTACATTTGTTCATATTGCTGCTGAGTGTGTGCAAGGTGACAGGCATTATCTGTTATCTCTCACGTGAACTTGACTTCTTATTTTTTCCCACCGAGCACCTCCATCAAAGGGAAAGGGATGTCTTCAGTGAGGTACAAAGTCACGTGTAGGTTTTTATTAGAATCTTTGGAAAGGTTTGTATAGTTGACATAAATCTACAATATGAGTGAACTATAATTTCCCTATCAGGAGGAATATGACTCTGAAATTGCTTCTGGGTTCAAGGCATTGTTCAGCATGGAGCACAAGAGCAAAACTGATGGAGTTTTCAGAAGTGAAACATGTCATTTAGTCGTTGGCAGGAGTTAATTTTGAGCCATACAGTTCAGGAAATGTGTATGCATATTAGAATTTTTTTTTTTTTTTTTCATGAATTAAACCTTCATCTTACAAATGCCCAAAAGACAAATTTCTGGACAAACACATATCAGTTTGGATTCTTTGTCTTTTAAAAAAAATAACTTTTAAACAACTTCTGAACATTTTGTGGAGTGTGGCACAATGGCTTATTCCCCTGACAGTGACCACTGTCATCAGGGAATGTTGCTGCCATGAAGGTGTGATTGGTTGGAAGCAAATGTTTAGGTTGATGGTTTGTGTTCAAGAAAAACATTGGCCAAAACAATGTTTTGTTCCTGTCCTGCTGTTTCTACGTGTTGGTCCCCTCCTGCCAAAATTTCCTCAGGTAAACAACACAAGCACCAAGCTGCCCATTTTACACAGCCATATGCACAGCAGGCTGCAGCACGCTGTGTTTACTAACAACTTCCCACCACAGCAAGTTGGCAAAGAGAAAAACATACAGAGATTAGTTCATTCAGTAGGGCTTATTTACTATATGTTTACAAAGTTCAGAAACCAAAAGAACTGTTATTCTAGTTTGCACATATGTATGTGTCTTATATTTGTAAAACACAAAGAACAAAAAAAAACAAGTTTAACCAAATTCCAAGCACCATGATTCAGTAACTTGTAGAACTAATGCACATTTACAATAATAAACTATAGAAATTGTTTTTTGGATGCCTTATTTTTGCATACCTTGTCAGTTTCCTACATTGTTATTGTGGAATTTTGGTCATCTTTTCTGTGCACATTGCTTCAACTACTTGAGATATGTTAACTTTATGAACAGCTCTTTTATGGTTCTGCCACAACATTTCAGTCAGGAGAAGATCTGGACTTTGACTGGACCAGTTAAACACCTTAAATCCAGTGTTGCCAACTTAGCAACATTGTCGCTCTGTTTAGTGAGTATTCAGATCCATCTTGAAACTCTTTATCAAAAAAGAAACTAGTGACTTTTTCAGGTGTTATTGGAGACTAAAAGAAACTAATGTGAAAACACGTATTGTTCTTACTCTTCTCAACAAGTAGCAGGTGCTGCCGTGGGCCCCTCCCTCACCCCGAAGCACTCCCAGGTGGTCCAGTCCTCGCACAAAAGTCTCTCTCTACTGCAGTCAGAGCAGGAGATGTTCACCGCTCTGAATCCAGACTGCAAATGAATCACACCTGCACAAAGCAGCCGTTGACTGATCCATGATTGGATGTACAGTAAATGTAAAACTTTTTTTTGTCCTAAATAAATTACTGCATTAAAATAACTCTAAGTGTCTCTTTTGGCTCACTTTTACTGGTCTCAGGCCTTGATAAAGGAGGAGAGTTGGAAATGTGACATTAAAACTCAAAAGAATCAACAGAAGAAAGTCTGGGGTTTTTTTTCTAGTTTTTTTTTGTAGTTCTAAACATTCCTCTCTAATCAATTATACAAATTAGGTGATGATGTCTTTAAATTACTTCTTTGAGTTTTAGGACAGCCAACACCTACTTAGTGAGGAATTCGAAACTTTTTTTGCTGTATTTTACTATTATTATTATTATTATTATTATTATTATTATTATTATTATTATTATTATTATTATTGTTGTTGTTGTTGTTGTTGTTGTTGTTGTTGTTGTTGTTGTTACTTTATGCTGCAGCTATGATGATGTGTTGTGGATAATAGCCATGTAACATGTCCTAATTTTGTCGACAGATCAACTCACATTGAAGAAAAATAAAGATACTTAATAAGATAAGTTCATTCTTGAAGAACAGTGCAGTTAATGATAAATCAATTGAGTCCAAGATATTCAGGTTTAGTGGCTGAAGAACAACCCCAAATCATCCCTGCTTGATAATGGTGATAATAGATTAGCTAATAGATTTTTTTTTCTGATATAATGTTTTTTGTTTCTTTTTGCCAAATCTGGAGTTGTGTAATATGGGAAAACTCTCTGACTTTGGAACCATCTGCCCAAAGGACATAAGGACATTGTTTTTACCTTGGGTTGAGAGACATCCACTCAAGGTAAGACTGGCAACTGTCCAGAATGTTTTCCACTTGTGAAAAGGTTTTGTATTACCAAATATTTAAACTAGAAAAAAATTGCTTTTACAGAGGTGATAACACTCGATAAAGTTAACACCATTTGATTAGCTATGTCTGAATGCTACTTTTTCCACACAGCAGTTTCAGCCTTTTATTTTATTTTTTTCTTGTAAAAATAATAATGTGGTGTGATGTGTTGTTGTTCATTTGAGGATATGTTTACCTCATTTTAGGACCAGTTGATCTTTTATTAAACTCTGATGCATAAAACATTAAAACTGAAATAGGTTGTAGTTACTGTTTACCTAAAGCGTGTACTCCTGATGAGGGAAATACCTCATGTTTGCAGTGCTGTAAACTTCATTTGTTTTGTTGATTTGTTTTGCTGACTTTTCACCACATGTGCATTCAATATCATGTTTGCATTTCAGTATTACGGTTGGTTACATTTTCCTTTCCCCGTGGTCTGCAGAGTGAGGAAGAAGAATGAACTGTCACCGCTTGAAGAGAGACCACACAAATGTATTGTCTTTGCACAGACTTACAGAACCTACACTCACCGTAGCATTGGGATTCACAAACATGTTTTGTCACAGTGGGCACAGTGGAGTCGGCCTTAGAGAGTTAACATAATCACACAGGCAAGCTCTCCACAAATATAAAACTCCGACTTTAAATTAAAATTGATGATATGCTCCAACATGACTGGATTAGCACTCCTAAGCCACACAGCAGATCTATCAGAAAGTGACTTTTTCATCAGAAAAGGATTCCTCAAGTACTAAAGCTGTCTGCATAATGGAGGAATAGTTAAGAGGATACAACTGACAGAACTAATCAGTGGGTATTATTAAAGTTATTGCCTTGCACAGTCCTAAATCAGAAACTCTGCTTAGTTGACCTTTTTCAGTGTGTATAGGAGCATAATCCCTGTTTTGAATCAACAATACATGCAAGGTTACAGTTCTGCCACCTACAACTATCAAAATATACTACCAATGGGTCTGGACAATGCAATGTGCAGCTGGTTTTAATTAAGAGCTCATTCCTGTTGGTCTCAAGGGCTTTCACATTTTTCCTTTAAGAGCACCAGGAAAAAAATAACTGCATGATGAAAGGTCAGCCTGTCTGGTGCTTCTAAATTGTATTCGCTAGAAGCTTTGAGCTTTTATTAAAATGAGCACTATGCAGCAATCTGTGGAGCTCAATGGGTTTTTTTGAAACTCAGGGCCATTCTGGTAAAAGATAAATTAGCTAATTCCTGAACCTAGAAAAGAATAATCTGTGGTTGGATTCACAGACCTCTAAAATGTAGTATCACACCGAAAAAGGTTTTTAAAGAAGCTCAGATGTGAAAATGGAAATTGATTTTCAAGAAAGTTTTAAAAACTGCCAGCACTTATTCAACATTTTTAATACCTTGTTGTCACATTTTTAGTAATAATTACTGGAAAATAAACTCCTGCACGCCCCTAAAAACTCAATGTGTTATTATTATAACATAAAATGATAATTAGTAAAAGTTGTCCATGTAGAGAAACAAGAAGAATGCTTTGAATCTTCACTTCATTCCAATTCCCCTTCCTGAGCATGCACTGGGTGGCCGGGGACTGTGGAGAGGAACGGCTTCCTTTTAACTGAAGAAAGCCATCAGAATAGGCTTAGGATTTACAGCCATCTGTCTCAAAGGCTGTTGAGTGGGAAAAAATAAAAAACAGACAAAGACAAACATAGATGTAATGGGCCAGGTACTGTCTTATAGAAGAAGAAAAAAAAACATGGAAGGTAGAGAAAGTAAATATTACAAAGTGAGGAAATGTATTCAGTTTGTCCTTCAGCTGTCTAAGTCTTCAGCAGCAACTCTATTTTTGGGGTAAATCAGCTGCATTTTAAACTCGGAAAATATTATTCTAAACAAAATAGAAAAAAAAATTGAATAAAATAAAAATTTTCATGGTTACATGCATCTTTAAGTGCCAGAATAGTAAAGTGTTCACTTTCTTTAAACAGCACACACCACTTGTTGTTTCCTTCTATGTTCTAATCTTAAGCTGTAGCTAACAGATCGCAAGAGGCTGATCTTGTAGTAACAGTAAGAATAAGGTTTTCACAAAACATACAGGCTATCTAACTTTTTTATTTATTTATTTTTTTTACTGATTTTTTTTTTTTACTGTTATTTTCCAGATTCAAAAAAAATCTAAAGCCAGACAATAATGAAAAATTCTGGTAATTATTCTAACAATAGTTTAAGATGCTAAAAACCTTATTTTAACCCTCCTGTGGTCTTTGGGTCAAATTGACCCAAAGTTACAAGGTCTTCTCTACCTCTCATCATCTCTCTCTTTTGAGGGCTTCAGGATGCTTTAAAAAAAATGGACTTCAATATTCTTCATTGTTCTTATTCTGGTTGTTCTATATCTCAGACAATCTTATTCTACAATATTGTTCCTTACAGTGAATACTTTATATTCTGAACTATTGTAAAAAAAGAAAATCGTAAACTGAAATGTGAGCATGGAGTGAAACTCTCGCAGCAGAGCTGTGCCTTCAAGATGCTGTCAGCTGTGTAGATGTCAGTGTGGCACTACTTTCATCTCCATTTACCACCACAAATGAAATGGAACAATAGATAACAGCAATCCCAGCAGATCAAAAGCCAAACGGAGCTCTTGGAAGTTTCCTGCATATTTCCCCAAACTGTCACACCTTTGCTGTAACTGTCTTGCACTGCAGCCAGAAGGGAAAATCATCTCTAATTAACATGTGAGAGCTGGCGGCTGCCATATGAGCTCTGAGACACTGATTGACTCATGGCTTAAGGCTTCTGGCATGAACTATTCAAAGTGCGCTCCAACATGTCTTTAGGCAGAGACAACAATGCCACAAAGGCTTATGTGCTAATTATGCTTCTTAAGCTATCTCGGGGTGTTATTGGCCACAATAGCTGAACAGGGATCAGACAGAAAAGAGAGTACATGAGTTGGAAGGCGATTGAACAGGAAAGTGGTCCGTGTGTGTCAAATCTTTCACCTGCAGATTTTCTTGCACGGCTCGTTGCCAGAACGTTTTCATGTAAATCGACAGAATTTTTGGTGGGGAACTTTCACAAACAAAATTCCCGAGTAAACTGGTCAATGCTTTTCTAAATCTGCGTTTCCACTGTGCTACCTGGAACTTTTATTCCCTGGAACCTGATTACCCTGAACTATTGATCTCCTTGGGCTGTTTCCACTTTTCCACTGTTTACAGTATCGTGTTATTTATGACTGAAATAAGCGACGGGCAGCAGGTGGTGTTTTCCACCAACCTAAGAGAATTTGTTCATCTGCTTTGACTGAAACACCTTTAAAGCAACTGACGCACCATGCACATGAAGCATGAATTATAAGCTGTGAATTTATGACTTACTTTCTTCCATTTCATTGACGTTAGCGTTTTCTGTTTTCATGACCTCAAGCAGGACAACAAATGTGTCTTTCATTCCTGCTGGCCCACAGAAGGCTGGTCTGTGCCCAAACTATGTGGCCATGTCAGTCACTTGCTCCTACTTCGATCTGAGCCACTCTTGCTGTTCCAAAACATTTAAAAAAATAAAGCAACTGGACTTTTATCCTGTGGTTGAAGTTGTTTCGCTTATGGTTCGTTTTTAAATTCTCAGTTTTGAAACATTTTGGATTTGCCATGTCTTGGAAGACTGAGGATCTGCATCAGGTTTGCTGTTGTCATCTTTGATAGTAGTCTTGTTTTATTTATTTTTATATATATTTCTTTGCACTGCTTTGACTCATGAACTATGCCGATCTCCACTAGTTTAACAAATAACTTTGTGCAGACTTGGTCAAAACAGATGGCTGACTACAACTCTTTATTTCCTCTTCGCAGCAAATGTTTACCAGCAATTCTATCTCACTGTCAGTCCATCTATTGTATGACTTTTTATCAGACAATTGTAGAAAGCAGCAAAATGATGAAGAAGATTAAAAAATGTTGTTAAATTTTAAATATGGTGGTGAAATAAAATGAAGAGAACAGACCAGTCAGAATTTCCCTGCATCACAAGCCCCATCCTGAAAGCTCAGACTAATCTCAAAAGAACTACATTTACACCAGGGCCTTTAGGTAAAATTCTACTTGGGTAATCTGTAATTACCCTGGTAATTACAGTGGAAATCGAGGGAGATAAAGAATAGCCCCAGAAAACTAACCTGGTTTCTGGAAAAGGTTCCTGAGGTGAAAACATGTCTTTACTCACAGGGAACAGAACGGACAATCGAGATGAGCCTTAATATTCTTCAAATCCACCTGCACAGTCCCAGCATGCATGCAATCAGCTCACAACCAGTTTGACACCATTGCTACTTGAGAATGCAAACTAAGCGGTTGGTTTAGCTGTGTGGTGTGATGTTAAAAATATTAATATCCATCAAAGAAAGATAAAATAACACTTCTTCACCTTCAAATCCGTACCACAGCATTGTGCAGAAGTTCTAAATCATTTCTAATTTCTTTATCAATTGCCTATTTATGTCTGAATAATTCATAGGTCAGAATTAAGTGACATGTGTGACATGCGAATGTGTTCATGTACCAGACTGGACTGAAAAACAGTAAAATAACAAAACTATCAGTAATATATCAACCTTTTATGGCACATAGTCATTTTCAACTGAATTCCAACCATGGTCTGCCTAAATATGGAAATTTGCTGGAAGTGATTGGATTGTCATCGGGACATGCCAAGTTTACACCACAGTACTCACAAATGTTGTTACAGTTTCACCAAATCACATCTTTTATATATTTTATTGTATTGTCTTGATTTTATCCGTGGTCCAAGTGACATGTTTTAGAAAATAACAGCCACAATGTTAGTATAGAATTTTCCTATCAATATCTTCCTGACCTGTGGGAAAATAACACTGCTACTGATTTGCATTTTCTCACATCACATGATCATCTGAATAAAAACAGATCTGAGATTTATGTGCAGAGGATAAAGAAAAGAGCCTTTAGACATCGCTGTGACTAGTTATAGTAATTTATTAAATATTGAATAATTGGAATAATTGAAAACCCATTTCAAGGCTATTTTGTGAGCATTTTTTTATTATATTGAGAGCTTGCCTTTTTCCCCAATCTGTAAAGTTTATTGTTCTGCCAATCTGTAACAAAGAAATGTGTAGAAGGGGTGAGGGGCACAAACAAACCAAGCTGAAGCAAACAGCATCACAAATTGATTTAACTCAATTATGTAACCTCAAGTATTGATTTCCTTTATTTTTATTCTCCAGATAAAGTTTTAATTTAGCATTAGGACCTCATCATATAAAGGGAGACAGCCTGCGTATGACGGCAGAGGAGATGTTCTCTCTTTGTTTTCACCACATCCAGTTCAATCTGATGCAAGCACAACAAAAACAGCAGGGTTTGTGAAGGTCACATGGAGCGTCTGCACACATAGTAATGAGCAAAAGTCATTGCTAATGGAACTGCAGTAATAAATATTGACACTACTGAATCATTATAAAGCGTTGCAATGGCTGTGTACTTGATCAAGATCATTTTCCCCCTCCTGTTTCCACTCATTTTCTAACACTTCAGAATAATGTTGATGAGTCTGACACTTTGTGTCTGCACCTCGCTAACACTGTTACTCATCCTTCACACATTCTAATTAGTCAACCATGTGTTAAAACTGGCCATCAAAAAACACAATTTAAAATGTATTGCTTGTGTGAAAATAAATTCTTTTTTTCTACAGCATTAAAGTGAAACTTTGGTACAACTATTTTAGATTAGATGACCAAAAAAAAAAATGTTTTCAGTGTAACCTAATTCATTTCGGTAAATCTTCATATCATTACATTCCAATTATGTTTACAACATTTAAATATTCTAATAATAATAATAATAGTAACACATAGTTTATGTAACTAAATACCAAATGCTTTATTACAACAGTGGTCTCCATGTGACTGACCCATATTTTGTTGTAGCATTTATAGCTCATAACATCAGTGGAGGGATTTCTTTGATTAAGCCCGGGTAATGGACAAGACAGAAATGCATTGTAAAGCACTATCGTGCTGGCTTCTAATTGCCTGATGACTTTAATTAAACTTCAGGCTCTTATTCTTGACTAATCGTACAGCCTCCCAGCACCCAGCCCTCCTTTAAACGGTGCCAGTGTGACTTTTTGCAGACGTCAGCATTCTGTTAATAATGAGCTGCTTCAAAAAGTGGCTCTGAACAGGACTTATGCTTGGGCCCAGCTGAGACCCAGTGTAGTCAAGTGAGACAATACATCAGCGCTACAATTACAATTTGTCACTGAGCAGTTACCATGAAGTATAAATCAATGGGCTCTTAAATAGTAGCCAAATGCATCTCATCTCTCATATCAATTATCAATTTATTGCACATTATCATCACAGCATTATAGCTCCTGTAGCATGTGCAGAGATATAAAAGAAAAAAATACATAAAAGAAAGAATGTAAAAGCCGTTTTTTTTATCTGTGCAGCTCCAACAGGCAGTGTTTCACTGAATGTGCTAATGAGACTATGTATGCATGCTCTATATTTCACTTTAATGATTCAGATAAATATTTCTCCTTGCAGTAGCAGAGAAGGCACTCTGAGGAGGTGCTTTTATTTCAAGAGGTCCAAAAGTTAATGTTGTCCTTGTATATTGTCTAACCTTTAAAATGATGCCAGCTTTGCACACAAATGCCTTAGCTCTGCTTGTAACCTTTAGAAAATTGCAGACTATGGGGCAAAATAATAGAAATTACTCACCAAACACAGCGCAGATGTCATAATAAGTTGGTAGTGGACCAAATAACACAAGATACTGGAAATGGTAAAGCTGTATTTATTATATTTTTATTATTTTTTTCATCTGCATTTATGTTTTACCTAATGTAAGTTCACAAAGTGTGGACATGAGATATGATAAAAAGGATCTCTGTACCATAAAATATTTTCAAGAACTGCAGGATTTTTTTTTTCTTACAATAAACTTTTTTTCTTTTTCAGAAGTTGCTGTTACTTAATAGCACTAGTTGGTTTATTTTACATTTGGTCAGGTTAAACCTAGACCTAGTAAACCACCTTAGTCAGCTGCCATCCAAACACTAACTGGTGGCATTTCTCTTAAAAAAATAAAAGTTAAAATAAAGACTTAAAGATCATGACACATGATATATATATATATATATATATATATATATATATGGTAGTGAAACAACTGAACAGAACATCCCAGCTGGAAATATACAGTAAAGATTAGAAATGTTAAAAAGGAGAAATAAGCTGTGAAATGCCAATGCTAAATTGTATATTCAGTCATGACATTTCAAACAAATCAATACCCACCAATTTAACAAAACTTTGATTGAATTTCACTGACAGCTATGGAAAGTAAAAATGTCGGGGATGCCAAAATTGTTGACCAGAAAAACTCAAATTAGTGGAAAAAATAAAATAAAAGAACTAGTGGAAACTAAGAAGTAAAATGTGAATTCAGTCTGTTCATCTGTTTTGAATGCTCACAGTTTTGCTAGCGGCCAAAAACAAACTGTTAAAATTTCCCCAGAAAGTCGTTGGGATATCACATGAGAAGATCAGTGGTTCGTGAGTCTGAGACAGAGATGTCTGGGATTGTGTTCACAGAGCATCACAGCTCCTTATCTAACTCAGTAAGAGGTGGACTCCAATGAAGGAATGAATTGGAAGATTTATTTTGGTTCAAGAGGAGTTGCTTTTTCTCCAGGGTAGGTTTACAGGTCACACAACACTTTGCACCCCTGGCAGCAGACATGGCAAACACCTCACTTCAGCTGCCTAAATAACAAGCGTTGTAGCAGCCCGAAGAAGACTTCTTCATGGAGAACAATAACAGAAGGAAATAAATCAAATGAGTGATTGTATGATTTATTCAAAAATCAGAGGACCAGATTTAATAATGTGGTAAAGATTAATAAAACCAGAATTTAACAGTCTGTTTGTTTGTTTGTTTCAAATCACTGTGGAATAAAATATTCAAATAGCTGCAACAGAGAGAGGTGTTGTTAAATGTTCAAAGCATCTGTTTCAAGAGTCAAAGGGACATTAATATAATATATAAATGTATAATATATATTGTGAGCCTATTAACAATCACACATGACCGTCTTTTATCAGAATAGCACATTGTGTTTTAGTTTCTTGACACATACTTTTACAAACAACTAAAGATTTGGACAAGACTTGTTGCAAAGCTACCATCATTACTGTTCAACTAACTATTCTGGATTTGCTTTTCAGTTTATGTAATTTTGTTCATTTACAACTTTTTTAACTTATTGTGTTCTAATGTTGATTTTGATTAGCAGCTGTAAGCAGAGTCAACCTCTGATTTGTACCACACCTCTCAACCTGCCTTTCAGTCATAGACCTTAAGGTGGTAGCTAACTAAACTGTGTCTAGCTGGAGATTAAACAGAAAATATACAGATTTTCAATTGCAGTCACACTGAATGCTGAGTGTTTGCAATCAAGTGGCCGATTTTTGAAAGCTGTGGCTTACTTTTGAGTGTGCGGCTTGTAAAACTGTATTTTAGGGTATTCACACTATTTCATTTCCTACCTAAATTTGCAGGAGAAATGAAGATAGGCAGATTTAGATTAGTGTTTTATTAATATTATTACTATTTATCACTGGTATATTTGCGACCTGTCCATGGTGTACCTCTCCTCTCACAGGACTGCCGGAGATAGACACCAGCTCCCCTGCAATCCTGCACACAAAAGCAGGTAAAGAAAATGGGTGAGTGGGTAGATCACTGGTGTGGTTTTTAGACCTGGTCATGTTTTTCTGTCATAGGAGAGCTCCCAGCCCTTGTGCTCTAGAAAGAGGTTGAAGATACCTGAATCAAAATTTTAAAAGTGTTTAGAAAAGTTCAAGACTCTCATGATGACTGTAACTATTTTGTGAGAAAATTTATTGCACTGTTTTTTAAAACATGTTCAAAATTCAAGTGACAAGACTGCAAGCCAAGCCTGAGACTCTGGACATTGAGTCCCTAGTGAATGTTGTTCACCAACTAGTCACAGTCTGAGAGATACTACCTTTAACACAGCCTAAGCAACACCTTTCCTTACATCAGAGACTCCATCTACCTCCCCATTCTGCCTGGTGAAGTGGCACTTAGATAAACCGTGTAGCTATGCAGGATTGCACAGCATATCTTCAATCTTACTCTGAGTCTTGAGAAGTTTCCATTAATGCTGAAAACATCCTTCCTGGGTAAATCTCACCCATCTGCCCTTATTGACAAAAACCAGCTTCTTTAAGATCCCATATCATTAAAGTTTAAGAGACACTGTTATTGGCTCAACTAAATAATCAAGTACCTTTCAGGGCACATTGCAGCTTTATGCTCCATCGGGCTGGACTGAAGCTGTATCACTCCTTCTTCAGCAAACTCTCTCCCACCTGAACAAATCAAGTAGCACTATGAGGATCATGTTATTTGATTTCTTTAGTGCTTTCAGATTTAGTCAGCACTGAAAACTAAGGAGAAAGTATATTGTGGAATACTTCCACAAGCGCCTGGATTATTGACTGTCTACAAGGCAGACCGTAGGTTGGACAACTGATGGGTTGTTTAGTTTGTTGTTGCTGGGTTTTTTTTACATTGAATTCCTTTAGACAACATTTTGTTTTTGTAAAAACGCCTCTGTTTATCTTTAGAGATAAATATAATTGGATTAATGTACTGGCAGCTGTAGATCAGGAGGTGGTCTGGCCATTCTTTAGTCACAAGGTTGCTAGTTCCACAGCACCTCTAGTCCACATGTCAGGAAAGTTTAAGAAGACATGGTGTATTTTCAGCAGTATGTACCTTATTGAAAGACGAGACACTTTTCTGGATGAAGTTTTTAGGTTTAGCTAAAAGCTGATCAACAGACAACTCAGCCAGTGTGTTAAAGATACAATTTTTCATTCATCCATTTGTGAAATTGAACAAGAATGTAAATGATTCTTAGTATTCATGCTAATGCTTCCCGTTGCTACATTTCCCCATCTGCAGTCAGCAAACATGTCATGTTACATTCACTCTCAATGGCTTAAAGCTTTAGAATTAGGGCTGAACAAAATCAGCTCGAATAAACAGCAAATCAAGGAGGTGTGGCCCAGCATCTGTCAGACACTTATGCCCATAAACATAAACAAAATCTTATGCTGTTGTATTTGGGATATAAAAAAAAACTATTTAGAAGAATTTAGCATTTTTCTTGTACTGATATGGTTCCTATGATGTTTAAATCTCTTCATAATGTGAAAGAATATGTTTAAACATTGGCGGACAGTAATTTCCTTATCATGCTCATCTATATCATATAGGTTGGCCCAAATAGACCACCTGCCCCTGTTCTTGGGTATCGAAATAAAATCCCTTTACATTTCCCGTAAATATTTTCCTGTCTTTTAGGGTGTAAGTCTGTTTTCTATTTTCAAATATTTATTTATTTTTAATGTGTAAAACAAATATAAACTGCTAAATTATTATACCCTCAGCATTCACTGTAGCCATGTCTTTACTTCAGGCTCAGTTACTGAGTGTTACATGGAGTGTTACACGAAGTGCAGCTGCTCTTCCTCCGTGTAACAGTTGTTTTCAGTGGGAGCTCAAAAAAAGATGATTACATTCAAAGCTTTTGATTTGCTCATCTCACACACTGCAGTGTAGAAGTATAAATAAAAAGCAGCTTCTGTGTGTCTGACTTTTAGAGCTAAAAACAAGAGGAAGTTCAAAATGATATAAAGAGAAAATACTTCTTAACCCTCTCAGCTGGACACTTTGGGTTTTTTTTTCTTCACATTGCTGGTTCCTGAGGGTGCACAGCAGTAGAACAATATTGAAGGAAGAAGGGAAAAAAGTGATGTCCAAAGCTGGCTGAGTGCTCACCACTAGCCAGTCATTACTAAAGAAGAACGAAGCACATGAATTATTTGTGCCACAGTGCAGCTTCGAACACCACAGGCTGACATATCACATGCAGAACATAGCCTACAGCTTGCTTTGGGCACGCAATCTGTGTGTGAAGCCGTCCATCATTCAGAGTCTGAAGGTGGTTCACGTTATTGATTTTAATAAAGCTAGATTTGATGGAATCCAAAGAAATCCCACTGCTTTACATTTCTAGGCCCAACCTTTTTTTTTTCTCCTGCTCGTTAATGCAACATGTTTTAAAATCAATGAAGAGATTGTAACTTCAGTTAATATTGAACAGTTTTGAACTCATGATGACTGTAAAAGAATAATGTTCCCATTAATGATGCCCACTGTGCCATTGGCATTCTTTTCATATAAAAAATTCAATAATAAATAAATCTTCTGCAGCAGCATTCATGTAACACAGAGAGTCAAAACATAATCATTCTAAGAGCTGAGATTAAACTTATACCCCTAATAAAGCTACTAATTTTCAGTTGACACTTTTTAAAAAAGGTTTGATCAACATTATGTCTAACTAAAGAAATATTGAGATTATCATTAATGTCACTAACTGTTTGACAGGTAGTATAACACCTTTATGCAGCTGTGTTTGATAGGTTTTTTACCTCAGGGCGCTTCAGTCTATCTGAATTAAGATTATAAATAAGAACAGGATTATGACTCTGCTGTCACGCTCCATAAGGTTGATGTGTGGTCTTTTTCCTATCAAACTCCAGAGGGGAATTTACAGGTAAGAACCTCATTCTGGGCTGCCTTCAAGCTTTATATGCATGGGCAGTGGGCGTAGTATATCAGTTTGTCTTTATATATTTTCCCATTTGTTCTCTTAAATAATATTCTTTTTATGTTTTTACTATCATAGTTTTCTGGATTTTGAATCATATTTTCTCTTCTCATGGTAACAATTCTGTTTTTTTTTTAATTCACAGGTCCTTCACAGGATTTTTGCACATGCTCACATTTTCTGATTTTTGCACTAAAATGCATTCGATTTTGATTCATGTATGCCACTTGTCAGATGTGTGATGCATGGTTGTACTTATGCTTCCAACTGCTTCATCCTCAGTTCACATCAAGGAAAGGATTTTGGATTTTTTTTTATATATATTTAGCCAATATAGATGGGCTTGCATAAAGTTTAAGAAAACCTAACAGTTTGTAACACCATACATGGTGCTGAACACAGATTAAATGTTGACTGGCTGAAATTTAGTTTACATTATGTTACATCCTTGTCAATTTAGTAAATATTATAATTTGTTGCATAGACAGCACTCTTTGGTTTAGATCCATTTGTTACAATCATGTAATGTTTTGCATATCTCTGAGACTTCTTCAAGAATGCGCAAAACATTGAGCATGACTGTTGCACACCAAAAACATAGATTCATGTGCACAGTGCCTTGCCTCAAATGATATTTAGATTTCTTGGAAATGATTATTTGCTGCAGCAGCTCATTTAACACACGATCCAAAACAGCAGAGGACACTCAAAGTGAAACCACTTGTTATTGGGAATATGCTGGCTTCTGATCAGAATGTCAGGAAACTTAAATATCCACCAATCATGGGCTTTGAGACCACCTATTGTAATAAGTAAAAAACAGACAACAATACAAGTGGAGAATTGTCAATTAGTTTTGAACATGTGAAAAAAATCCACTGGACATCAGGCCAAACTGGTGTTGTAAAATTAGAAAACTTATAAAGTAAAGTGATGAACATTTCACCAGACAGCTGAGGGGCTGTGTAATGAGCCCATATGTGATGTGAGTTGTTGACATGGCTTTGCATGAAGACACACACTTTGTTGTATTAATAGTGAGCTGTGGCATAATAAGCCTCACGAGCGTGTCATCAATCAAAGCAGAGGGATTACAATGGACTTAAGTTAAGCCTTAAATTTCCATACACGAGACTTGAATGCAGTTCCTGTTTGTGATTCTGGTTTTTGCTAAAAGAGATGAGCTCCTGAAGGACATTAGAATTTTGGTTGAGTAGTGATTTTAGTTCTTCATTAAACTTACAGAATGTGGTTGTTGCTCGGTTGTTGGGGGAGATGAAGGACAGGGGTTCACGGAGCTGTGCTGGGGGAGATAGAATGGCACTGGATTTTTAATTATTATTGGTAATCTAAATTTTAATTGTTTTGTTGAGGCCTCAGACTACTCCATGCTTGGAGCTGTCCATCACTGTTCTGTCTTGTGATGAAGAAATAAATAAAAATCACTGTTATTTTTTGCATTGCAAACCTGTGTGACTCTGCTGTATCTGGATGAAAACCCTTGAAGCTGCTGGAGCGTCCTTAGAACTGATGTCTGAATCCGCGGGGAGATGTTGCAACAACCAGACATCACCATAACATTTTGACCAATATTAAACCCCTCATAAAAACCTAACTATGCTTAATGATCTGTCTAGAATAAAGACAATTTGCTTTCAGACATTCAATTCTCAAAACAAAATTTTATTTCTTAGTCCCTTATTGGAAATTTGATATGTTAACCTAAAAAAACTTTTCTAAAACTCTGCCTGAGGGCTAATAAAAATGTTCAAATCTAAAAATAACTGAAATTAAAAAAGTATTCATTTCTCATCCATTTTTAATGTTCATTTTAAAAAAGGCCACTTTGCAATATGAGCATGTGTATAAGCCCCTATCTCCACCTCCACACACACGTCGGTCTCTCTATCTTTGCAGGGACTTTCCACTGACTTCCATACATCCCATACACACACACACACACAAAGGAGTTCTCTGATAGGTGTGTATTTATAATGACAATAACCAAAAAGATGACCAGGAAAACAACTTTCTAACACAGGAATTAAGATGTTTATAACTCAATATTTTTCTGGGTTTCCGATCAGTTATGCTCCTCTAATTCCTCTTGCTCTGTTAGTTTATTCAACCATGACAGCACCAGATAAATTTTAATCAGTCTTGTCTGTGGTGTGTGGCCTTTTCTACAGTAGTTCATTTTTGTTTTAATGCTTCTCCGAGGGAGGGAGAGAGAGAGAGAGAGAAAACCCTTCTGTTGACTTGATGGTGGTTAGTTTTTTGGGCTTTGTTGGTTTCCAGCTGCTCGTGTAAACAACCAAATGTTTGGATTCACTGTGGCCTGCAGCTTTTTGGCTTCAGTACCAAATTGAGTTCTGAAAGTAATGACAGAGTGGTGGCCAGTAAATACAAACAAAACACTGAAAAAAAAATAAAATAAAATAAAATAAAAATAAAAAAACAACAACTTTGAACTGTATTTTTTGTTTTTCTCTTTTTCTGATTACATTATTATACATTGACAGCACAAAATCTGGAAATCAAACTCAAATCACGATATTTATTTGAATTGGGGTTCTGCTTGAAGACCAAGAACCTCTGAAACAACAACAGCCATTAGTCAAAGATCAGACTGTATTATCTGAAGAAGAACTTCTAATCTCAATATTTGTTTTACATTTTATTTTATTTGATTCAAACAACCAAGTATAGCTCCAACACTTGGCCTTCTAAAAATATATATATTTCAGCTTCAGGAAAAATGTATTTCCTCTTTTCTTTGTAGAATAACAATAAAAAAACTTTGAATCACATTGAAGTGCAGGGCCATATATGTTTTAAAGCTCTTGGCAGTGGCTGATCTTTGGAATCATTCTAGTCCCTTTAGAAATGGAATGGTTTATTCACAGAGATGAAAATTTCATCTTTATAGTCATGGAAACTGCAAGCACTACTTTTATCTTTTCTGATTCCTCATGTTAGGCATGATATTTTCTCTTCTATTCATGGCATCCATCTGCCAAGCTCTGGAAAAGAACACTACCTTTCTTTTGAGGCGCTCGTGGCATCATTACCCAGACCTTGTGAATTGTGTTGCTTTCAAACAACTTTGTTGTTCTGCTCTCCTTGAATGTGTGTGTGTGTGTGTGTGTGTGTGTGTGATTTATTCAGTTGCACAAATGTGATAAATGTTTTGGTTTTTTTGGAGATTTTAGCATTCTATGATAAAATTTCCTCTTTTTTAAATGACTGTGTTAAGTGTCAGTACATATCAATGGGTGCATATTGAATAACTGAGGATTTTTGTATGGTGTTAAATATGTCACTGTAATACACACTTTTTGCATGACTTAGTCCACTATCTTCTGCTAGCAAATACATCAGAATGTGCTGGGTACTTTTTGAGGTGCTAATTCTGCAACATATTCAAATTTTTAACACACTTAACCAGCTCACAGTGTACAACAATTACTATTATTCATGTCTGCTAATCAACAGGATGACAAACAGACATTAAAAGCTTTATTTTTGGTTGTTTTTTATTTGAGATGTGAAAATAAAAAGAAAATCAGGTTGTCTATTGTATTTCGGCAAAATAATTTGTAATATTTTTAGCACTGCTATGTTAGATTTTCAACAGGGGAGAAATAAAATGCATGCATGTCTAACCCTAAACAAAACAGAAAAGGTAACAAGTGTAATTCTTTTTATTAAGAAACCATTATTAGACTATGCTTGATGTTTTCTTTGTTTATTTCAAGTAAATCTTTTTGTATCGTGATCTTTGTAAAACCGACTGTGGCTACCAAGTTTTCTCTTGTTTCAGTGGGAAGGACTCTGAAATTTGAGATTTCAGGAGCCGATTTTTTATTGTATTCAAAAAAAACTAAAACAATATAAAGATAACTCATGTTGATCTGCATACATGTGTTATGTCCTGTATGTATGTATATTTCCTATTTTTGCTTCTATAAAAACATAAAGCTTCTTCAAATGCATTGGTAAATGTCTGTTTCTGCTCAGGCCTGCCTGTTCTCTTATGACCCAGTAATGTGTATGTATCTGTAGATGTGTGCTGTATTTATCCATAAAGCCACTGACCCCTGTAATCTCCTTGTTTCTTCCATTTTTGTTGTGTTCAGGATGTTTTAGAGCCACAGCCTTTAAACCTAGTATGTGTAAACACCAACGAATAACAGAGCACAAATGTGAGGGCAACAAAATCGTAGCAATCACGTCAAAAATGGTGTTTCATTTTTCCTCTCTGCTCTTGCCTGCATGCACTTTGTGTACCACACACAAATTCCCTCATAAAAAAAACAGGAGCTTTAAGTCTGATGATGCAGTATCTTCTTGCTGGGTGTTTGGAAGTAGAATAATCACTGTAAAACCACTGTTTATTTGTTTAAAGACTAATTTATTGTCCAGTTGATTCAGCTGATTTATTTAGTATTTGGTGGCAATGCATAATGCAGCCTCATACTTGCTCGGGACTTGAACTTTACTTTCCAGGTACATATCTGGTACACCCCAGGTATAGGTATCTGACACATACTGAGTACATTCCTGGTACAGACCAGGTATGGGGATGTATTATGAAGTGACTTGTTATCCTGTATTTACAATATTTATATCTGGTACTTGCCTGGTATGTACTGGGTCCTTACAGGCTACATACTTGCTACCTACTGGCTACTTACCGGAAACATTTCGTGTACATACCTATTGGGTATCTGCATGGTACATACCTGGTACCAACAAAAACTGGGCTGTATTATGAAGTGACTTGTTAATATGGGTGCATACCTGGGAGGTAGGCTGCCTACCACATTTTAGTTCATTTACTGAATCAGCCACACACATTTATGTGTTACATTTTCTGTGAAAAAAAGATATATGTTGCTTAAAATTTATTGGATTTCTCATTTCATTTGAAGTAATGTTCCTGCAATCATACTTAAAACAAACAAAGTTAAATGGTGGAAAAACTTCTGTGAAGTAATTCTAAAAAAATATAAAACTAAAGAAGTGATGGCAAGCATACACCCCTAACCTAGTTTTGAACCTGCACCTTCAATCTTACAAAACTGCACAACCAACCACTGAGCTACTGCAGTCACACACAGGGAACCACAGAATTAGTTCAATAAAATCCACCTGTGGTCAATCTAAATAGTTACAGACATAGAAAATGGGCCTACCATGTTGAAAAAAATGTCCCGTTGTTTATCTCCCCCTTTCATTAATATTCTGTGTTCTGTTCATGTCCGGTCTGTCTGCTCCAAGCTGCTGACTGATAATTCATCTTCTAATTTTTAGTCTCATAAATGGATTTTTAAACAGAAAATTTCCACTGCTGGACACAGCAGGTTTTGCTGCAACTATTCCTGCATTAAATAAGATCATGTGAGGTGTAATGTTTGCAATGGTCGTATCACTGAACTAAAACCAGCAGAATTTGTCCACAAGGTGGAATAGTTTGTGTCCCAATGAGACTCGATTGGACTTGCCTGCAGTCCTGATCACCGCAGACAGACTTTATGTCAAATCTACTGACACAGACGGTTGATGACTGTACCACCCTATAACTGCAAATAAGTTAAAAAAACTGAGAATGAATCACAAAATCTTTCTTAGATAAAGTTTTGTGAAGATGTTAAAGGGCCAAGTGCTTCTTCTAAGCTTTACAAGCTTCTTGGAAAGGACCCAGTCAACCACCTATCCTTTAATGTTTCACCAGATGGATCGCCAGTAACACAAACAAGTGTGCTTCATTATCTGCTTCAGGTTCATTTTCCTGGGGCAGAAGAGTCTGCACAACCTGTCACAGTTGATAATCTCCCGAACTCAATGGAGGACAACTGGAGCAGAGCTGCAAACATTACTAGCAAAGGCAAAGTAAAGTGGGCAATAATATGTTTGACCCATTTAAAACTTGTGGTGCAGATGGTATGTCCCAAGCTCTCCTCCACGAAAGGGCTGGATACAATATAACTAGAATATATGGTGCTTGTCTAGTGAACAGTCATGTTCAGGTTTGGTGGAGAATTCTGGGGAACCCTACATTGATCCCAAAAAGCTTAGAACGCTAAGTGTTTCAGACCTTGTGTACTTCATCCAAGGGACACAAAGGTTTGAATAAAAGCTTAGCGTCTTTTGGGGAGAAATGGGCCCACCTATGAGGACCCTGCTCTGCCCAAGGGTTCTTTGCCCATTCCCTCTTACTAATACCAATACCAAAATCCCCAAACCACTCTCTCAGTAAAACCCACAGAAGTTAAAATAAAATAAATAAATTGAAAGTGGTTTAATACAAAACCAGAAACCAAATCAATGACTCAAATTGTGACAACGATACAACATTATTCACAAAATAATGTGGTGATCACTTTCCCCTATGATACACAGAAGCTATTCATTTTTTCCACAAAGTCTCATTTTTCAGCAATAATAAAATCTAAGCAAATGTAACCAATAGCTATTTCAGCGGCACTGTTGCAACAAAAGGAAATTGAAGTACAATCAAGAAATCTGGTGAATCCAGATTCAGTGTTGTAAAAATGTGACAAAGAAAACAATTTGATTTTGTGCCAATTTGTGTTGAAATTTTAATCTTTTGTCACATTTTCAGTCAAATAAAATGCTGTTTGCTCTTCTAAGCACAATAAAAACTTCAAAAGTAGCTTTTGCTGGTACTAAGGAGTTTGGCTGTATGCACAAATTGAACTAAAACTTGAAGCTAACTCTAAAACATTTTTGTCAGCACTAGTTATTAATTAAAAACATGTATGTCTTAGTAGTTTTTATATTAACAACCTAGTAATTAAAACCTATTTAATCAGTTACTGAGCTGTTTAAGCTTTCTAAGTACTGAGAGATAATGTCACTCTGTTGCTGTAGTTGCTTATACCATTCTGATTCTAGAAAAAATACCAAGAAACAAATTGGCAATACTGTTTCCAAAACACTAATTTTACAAGCCTGTTAGTATGAAGTGGCAAATGTCATCTGTACTTTTGATTTGTTGATATGGGTGAGTGCACAGTGTAGGGCAGAGTGGATCATCAGCTTGTGTTCAGACGATGTTGTCCTCCGGGATAACAAAATGGCAGAGTAGTAATTAGAAACACTAGCTGCATAACACACCTTAAAATGCCAAGGACATCTGTGTGAGTTAGTCATGATAAAGTTGTCGTCCCATGTCTGAGAGCCAGTAGAGCAGGAAATGATGGGAAGGCAGCATGTCACTCCCCAGCTGGGATATATCAGCATAGTACTGACTGTCCTGTGAGAATCACAACATTCCTACCAAGGAAAAGAAATTAGTTAACAATAATCAAGAGCTTAACGTTCCTTAAAGGAATACATGTGACCCATTACGTTTCATGCCAAAGTTTTAGATTAAGAACGTCTTATTTTGACAAATGATGAAGCGAGTGTTTTGATCAAACCTTTAAAATAATGTAATGTGCGATTCCATGCAAGGGGGAAATGTGTTAGTGCTCAGATTGTGTTGTGAATGACTCTCAGATACTACTCAACCAAATTTTAACTCAATTTCTGTGAAGGACTGAGTTATAGCCATTTTTGTACTAACTAAAGCCAATTAGTAGTAGCAGACATTTTAAATTGGGTTATTTCCCAAAGTTAATGAGTTGTAGAGGTACATCAAGTCAATACTTTCTGAAAGTCTAATTAAATTCTGCTTAGTGGTTCATGAGAAATTTTGCTTACAAACAGACAGGATTACCTCCAACAGTTGAAACCAAAGTTTTAAGCAAATATCTTGCATAATAGGTATCTCTTGAATTACGTGTTGGGAATAACTTTCAGCTACCACTGCACCAACATTTAGCTGAATATCTATGAAATTGACTGAATTATAGCCATAATTGTGTTTACTATTGTCGGTTGGCAGTGACAGCCGTCTTGAATTAGGTTGGACAAAAAGGTTTATTAATTGTAGAAGTGTATTTAATTATTATTATTTTTTAAGTTTCAATAAAATCTGTTCAGTGAATAAAGCTGACTCCAGCTTATGTACAAATAGAGCAGAATCTAAGAGAATAAGATCACCAAACCATAAAGGTTTATTCTTTGGGGTTAACAACCTTTAATTTAAGTCAGCTTTATTTACGCAACACTTTTCAAACAGAAGTGAAACACAAAGCCCTTAACAATGTATAGCACAACCTAAAAAACAGGCAAAAAAAAGCCGATTTAAAAATATAATTCAATTACGATAAAAAAATGAAAAAATGATAAAAAATTAAAAAAAGAAAAGAAAGTTATTGGAAATTATTTGGAATATGTAATAGTCTATATATGAAAGTATTATTTGAAGATGTGGAATGTAAAGTGACAATATGTGTATGTCAGAAAAGCATTTTAGGCCCAGCATGGTAAAGTGGAGATGGTAAACTCGGCAGGAGACTTGAACATATGAATAAAACTGAAATAAAGAAAGAATAGTGTCATAGTGCTTTCATTTTCTCTCTTAGTTTTTAGAATCTTCTCTCAGGTCAAACATGTGAGGCAAGCTCTGGTGCACATTTGTCTTTTATAAATCCTAAATTGTATGCAAGAAAAAGCATACACATGGTTTTTCTGCGCATGAATCATTTATGCATCTAAAAGTTTAAAGGTCAAAGAAAACGCTAATTTTTTCATGAAAAACGGATGCTGTTTTAAAAGACTTTACTCAGCAAAGACACTATAAAAGATTCCTGGATTTTTCTTTTTTTTTGTCATGCTTGACGGTCACTAACAATATGAATCCTGCACAATACATACCCTAGTCTAAGAGGGGCTCTATAGGACCAATCAGTGCCAATCTGTGTTTCCATATGCAGCAGGTATCCATACTCTGCAAATCAGTCTGACTTTGGGTGACCCTGGGAACAGAAGAAAAAAAAATATATATATATATATATATATATATATATATATATATATATGAACTGTAATGCATTGCATGGTCAGTTTAAAATCTGTTTATTCTTCTGGTAAATTTGAAACATCATTAACAGAAATAGTTTTAGTTTTTCCTCCTGTAATCCCCATGACTAATTTGATAAAACATGTCTAATCAGGCATGGTAATTGCAACCACAAGGCTGTTTTAATTGAAACAATTCGGACCTGTTTGTCAAGTGGAACCCAGTGATGCATGAATAAAAAATACTTTGTGCATTTTTCACAAATTGTGGAAAACAGTTTTAACATATGTGCACTATTTTGTGACATTTGCTGACGTCACATTCCATCCATCACAAGTCTGTTCACAGTTTATAAGTAAAACTGTATGTGCTACAACTAATCCTGATACAGATGTTAAAATCCACGGGATGCTGCAGGTTGCTCCTGTACCAAGGCTGCAACTTGGAATCTCCTTCTGATTTTAGGCTAAAACATTATCACCTCTCGCCTTCAGCGGCGGGTGATACTAACAGAGCTGTTTTATTTCTGTTAATTTCATTTTTTATTCATGTTTGTACAGCTTTCACCACAAATGGCAGGTTCATTTCTGAATTCAGAGCAACTGCAGTATGACTGCTTCAGGTAAATTCAGTCAGGATCTGTTTGTTGAACAAAATCCAGCTCAACAAAGGAAAGTGAAACTAATACTAAACCTTTAAGGATCGACTCGGATTGTGCATTTCTTCATCTAGCAAACCCTGTAGATCTGATGAGAGAGAAAACTTCCAACAAATAATCTTGTTTTCTGTAGAGGAGAAATATGTTCCTCCAGTTTCAATATAATCATCTCTGTCTGTCACATTGTTGTTCAGCTTCCTGTTGTTTTTGATTGTCAGCGACGGAAGAAAGCAATTTTGCTTCACTCTACTTTGGAAAAAATAAATTAAAAAATCTCAACAATTTGTTTGAAAACATCAACAAATTGCTACACTATACTCTATCATTATGTTCTTTATGAGGATATGGCTGCTGTAGCTGCACGTGAGCCACAGCAGCTGACAAACTGTCAAAAACTATCAGACAGAATATTATAAATAAAAGTTTCATCAAGGGTGAAAAGGTGAAAATGTTTTTGCTTGTGTGTGTGTGTGTGTGTATGCATGCATGTGGACGTGTGTATTTGTTTGTTGTTGGCAAAATATCATATGAGCCAGTAAATTTTATTGAAACTGTTAAAAGTAGTCATTGGATGTACTTAAACAGCTGAATAACGTTTGGAGTCAGTCCCCTTCAAGATGGTCGTCACAGCTAAGCAAAATTAGCAAAATATCAAATGGCTGTAAAACTCAATATCTCATGAACTGCTGGACAGATTTTAGTGAAACTCTCTGACAGTCATCACTAGCTGTACATCTACAGTTCATTAATTTTTTAAATCAGCCCGATTCAAGATGGCCACCAAATGTAGCAGACATTAGCCAACACCGAAATGGCTCTAACTCTGTCAATTTTTCAAATATTGAGCTAAAAATTGGCATGGTAGAAGCTGAGTTATCCCCACAGTATACTCTGAGTGCTAACACATCTAACAAACTTCTCAATTGTGCATGAGATTGCGAACAACATCATTAACAGGGTTTGATCAAATCAGCTAGAACCTTGTCCTTTTTTATGAAAGGACCTTAGTTTCAGACTCTGGCACAAAAGACGATAGGCATTCTTTCAAGGAAATCTAGGCCTCTAATTTTTTTCTTCATTGAAAGTACATATTGATTGAAGAACTGAAGGAACATATCGTAATGACACCATGTGGGTTTAAATTGATTAAGCTGTGTTTTTACTGTATGTTCTTCTGGGAAAATGAATGATTCACTCACAGTACACATTTGAAAACAAAGAAAACAAAAAGATGAATGCAAGACACCAAGATGGTTTTCTTTTATTTTTAAAGCATTTCTGTCTGCTCTTATGTTTCCATTAGAGACCAAAATAATAAACCTTTTTCTTCAAATGTATTCTTGTTCTCTAGCAAGAATCCTCTTTCTTTGAGTAAGAAGTGTCTTGCAGAAGTATTGACCCTGTTTGGCTTTTCTTTTTCTTAGTTTGTCCCTTTTCAACCATGAATTCAAATGGATTTTTGAAAAGTTTTGTATCATTTGATCAAGCTAAGATGCCTACCATTTTAAAGGTGTAAAAGATGCTATTGTGAAACAAGACAGAAACCTGAATGGAACTAAAAACTGTATGAAAATGTACCCCAACCATGGTCAATATTTGGAAAAACAAAAATTGCTGCTAGTATCCACAAATAGTGAATACACATGCACTTCACAGAAGGTGTTAATGCTTTTGTTTCTGTCTGTGTGCGCATGTGTTTGTCTATCATGTTAACAAAATATCTCATGAACTACTTAAATTGATTTTTATGAAACTGTCAGAAACTAATCATCAGAAGTACGCCTACAACCGATCAACTTCTGAAGTCAGTCCAATTCAAGGTGGCTATCACAGCTAATCAATTTTGGAAAAAAGAAAAACGGCCACAAGCTTGTCCAATTCACAGATACTGAGCTAAAATTTATTGTGGTAATAGCCGAGAGTCATTGAAAACTCATACGTCAGGCTCTAACAGATCTTGCAAGATTTCATTATATTGCATTTGAACTTAACTTAACAGGAACATAACTTTATTTTTAAGGTTTGATTGAAACAAGTCACCAGAAGATGATTTAAGTTTACAACTCTGGCATGAAGGACTAATATCAGTGGGTCTTTAACTTGTGTTTATTATTAAATCTTAAAAAAAAAAAAAAACAATTCAACAACTGACTTTGTCATTTTGGATTATTTTGTGCAGGTTCATTATGTTAAATGAATAAATTACAGAATAAAATAAAAAATCAATCATTTACAATCATTTCATCTATATATAGTAATAAAATAAGAGGGATAAATGCTTGAGCAAGGTCACCCTAAGGATGTGACAGTGACATTAACATGACTACATAAAGTCAAAAGTAATATGGTCAAACTCTCAAAATGACTTTGGATTTGTTAGAGTGATTTAAAAATCTCATTTGAATAAGATTCTTTTCACATTCAGATTTAAGGAGAGTCCATTTCGTTCATAAAATATAATTATTTCAAAGAGATGTAAAATATTCACCTCTAGCACTTTTAGCTGATTTTGAACGAGATGAAGAGTAATAGCGCTCACTGTCATCCACCTCTGAGACATGTGAGAAACCCTCAGTTCACAAAACAGCATCCGGGTTTTAATAAGCAGCAAGAAAAGAGAGCCTATTACACCTGTCCTTAAATCACTGCTGCTGACTTGCTTCCAGCAAGCACCAAAATTAGCACTTGAGTTCTCACTTAGCAAGGGAAGGCTATAAAAATATATCACAGCACTTTCAGCTTGTAATTTCTGCTGCAAAGTGGCATTGAGGGGAGTTGTGGAAGTCACGCTAAGATCGGGAAAACCAAGAAAACTTCAAGATAAAATTGCACTTCTGCTGAGTACAAAAGTGCAAAGAAAAGAAATAGTAAAGGAGACGAAAGGTTTGTGTGTGAGGGTACAACATTCTGCTGCTCTGATCTGAAGCACAAATGTAGACCAACGTGATCAGAGCTAAAACTTCATTCTAAAATAACTTTTAATATGTTTAAAACAATGTATAAAATAAAAAAAAAACAGCCAAGTAAAAAAAGGTACCCCAATGTCTGTAAAACTGACTGTTATTTTGCTAACAGACAGATAGAGTTGTCTCCAAATAGTTAACAGCAAAACTTTAAACAGAGATCTTACACAATCTGTTGAATATGTGTTGGGGATCAGCCTCAGCTACCACACCAAATTTTAGATTAATATCTGCAAAATTCAAGTTAAAGCCATTTGTACATTTTTTTAAGGTCAGTTGGCTGTGGCAGCCATCTTGAATCAAGTTGAGTCCCAAAGTTACCCAGTTTGGCAAAAACACGATTGCCACTTCATCTTCAGCTGCAGGTGATAATAAAACCATAAATAACATGAAAACGTGTCCATATTCTGTCTTCCATCCTCCTAATGAAGCATGATTTGTTCGACTTCTGTAGCTTTGCTTGGTTATCAGATTTGTTTTTTTTTAATATTCTGGTAGGTTCTGTAGAAAACTAGTATATTCCTCTTGCCAGCTCTGCCATTCCTTCCAAAACAAACAGTTTTGTAGCGGCTTTTTTGTGTGTCTTCACAGTCTGTGTGGCTCCCCAGGGTCGTTGCTGCATAAACGGGCAAAGGAACGCTGAGGGCTGCATGCAGACCCAACACATGCACTGCATCGGCATTCCAGAGTCACAGTCATTATGCTGCACTCCAGGGAGACTTGTTAAAAACATTCTGGAGATGCAAACTTTCATTCCATTTGCAAGTTATCAGTGCGGTTTGTCACAGCCAAAGTGTTGTGATGTAACTTTGGTGCTCCCACGAGGACTTCTGTCAAAATGCTCATCTCTTATTTCTTGCTCTGCTTCAACGGAATCTGCCTGCTGCACCCCCTGCAGTGGCCTGATAGACCCTGATGACAATCATTGTACGTATGAATAATCAGTGGAAGCTCTCGAATAGGCGGTGTGAGTCTCAACAGCAGAGATGGTAATAAACTCTTCTCTACAAGATGCCTTAAAAGCTTTATCCTTTGGATGTGGAGCGGCAGACAAGCTCCTACCCAGTAAATAGCAACCCTTGAGTCGATTATTCTTTATCAAACTAGGCCATCCGTCTCTTTGCTCCCCGTCTTTTGTACACAGCTATCAGACCTGGGCCACTGAAGAGGGAAAAGGACAAGCCAAGAGAAAGTAATGATGTTTGTGATGAGCCTCAGTGTTGACTTAAGTCTAGCTGCAAGATCCCTGGACTCTCACACTCAGGCCATTACACTCTCCCTGTGATTCCCCATAAGCTGCTAGAGAGCTTGGGTGGAATGAAGATGCTCTTATTTTAGACTGTGGTGACCATTAGATCGGCCACTGATATGTGCACAACTTTAAAGCTTCAGCATCTCAAATATAAGCCTTTTCTCCAAGTGTTGTAATGGCCAACTTCAACTACATCGTTTGAGTTTTACAACAGGACAAATGCTTTTATTTTTTCTAAACTCACAGACTAGACATTTGAACACAATCTTCATGGTTAATGTGCTCTAAGTAGCCAACAATCAGTGCTGTGAATGAGTGTCAGCTATAACCACATCAAGTTTTAGCTCAATATCTGTAAAACTGAGTTATGTCCATTTTTTTTAGTTGGCTTATTTCAGTTGTGGTGGCAATCTTAAACTGAATTACTTTTAAAGGTTAATCAGTCACAAATGTATATCTAATGATTGCTTTAGAAAGTTTCATTGAAACTTGTTCAGTGGTTCATAAGACATTTTAGTAACACACACCTACACACAGGCATTGGCAAAAACAATCACCCACATTCTCCTTTCAACAATTTGTGATAAACATATGCTAGAGATGATAACCCAAGTGAGTAAAATCAAAGGCGACTAGACAACTTCCTTGTTCTGGAAACCCTTTCACTTGTTATTCAAGGAGCTTTCCTATAATTTCCCAGAATTTAGAAAGCTCCTGGGATGAGAAGCGAAACATCTTCAGGAATTTAAAAAGAAGTTAAGTTGCCTTCGAATGAGCTGTCTAGGATCATAAAGACCTATTTATGTTAGCCAAGTGCTCATAATGTCATGGTTGATCATGCCCTATACATTTCTCTGGCAGCTGTAAGTTTTTATTGTGTACAGAAGCGCTCACACTCAGAGATAATGACTGAAAACTGAGAGCTGCCTTTCAGGTTAAAGTAAAGTGTTCTGAAGTGGAGCAAGGCAGAGCACTAAGATAAAATATCTTTATTATTTCTACAGGAAAAATGGACAATACAAGGGAAAACAACAATAAGGATGGAACAAAATAATAACTTAACACAGAGCTATAACAGATCCTGAGTTTACCAGTATTGCAAGCAGAATTTTTTAAAAAGAAGACACAAAATGTATAATCTAAATAAAGCAACAACAAAATCGAAGAATCAAGGTTAATCTTGCAGGGTGCAAAAAATAAGGCTATTGAGAAAAATAACTAACTAACTAAAATAAAAAAGGTGAAATTCAGGTCTCCTTGATGGTTGGTGCAGCTAAAATAAGCTCAAAAATGTTCGTGTTGATTAGCTCAAACTCAAAGATGTGGTAAAACTGCAACTTCTAAAATGAACACTTAACTAAATAAACATATCTTTCAGTTAGTTAAAAAAAAAACATTGATTCTTTTAAAACCTTCATTAAGCCACAGTTTCTTTTTTTGCAGGACTGCTTTATTAGACTGCATTCCTTTTGGTGTTTTTAATTAACTAGCAACTGAGTCAATAAATAAATTAAGTTGCACCTTTTCTCACACATGTCAGTAAGGTTTTTATAAATTCATTACTTGCAACTATAGACATGTTTTTGCAGCAAAGCCCTACACAGATTAAGAGTCAATCAGTTGTTAACAAGTTGCTTTTTCAGCTGAATCTGTCCAATGGGATGCAAAGATTGAAAAAAAAAAAAAAGTGATTTGACCAAATACTCTGTGGAAAGCCTTGATTGGATTTTTCCAGCTCTCATTGGATATTTTCTTTGTTCAGTTAATCAACCTAGTATCCACTTATTTAAATCAGGGGGGAAAAAAATGCCCACATTAGAATACATACATAATCTTATTTGGAGAACTTGATTTTATAAGCCTTCATATGAAGTTTTCTGGATGTCCATAGCATTATATTAGAAGTTCTAATATTGGAATCAAAAGCCTTTTAATTGGAGAATGCATATCGCCAGCCACCTTTTAAACTAAAATCATCTTATGCTGAGAAGGGGTGGAGTTGTAGCCGTTTTGGTCCAACCTTGATAGATGGACATCCAGTGAAAGTTTCAATAAAATCCATCTAGCTGATCATGAGATATTTTACTAACAGACAGGCACCTGAACACAAACACAGGCAAAAAAAAACAAAACATTATTGCTCACATTCGTCCTCGCTGGAGAATGGTAATTGGTGTTTGAGACAAAACCTTAAGACTACATAATATTCTCAGCCAGGCAGCTAAGAATGGTCTAAATGTTTGAAATCTGAATGTTGTCACTAATAAAGGAGCCTTTTTAAACAGGAGCAGTATGCATTATTGAGTAACTCTGAGAGTAACTGCACAAGGCCACAGCATTTAAAAGAAAGCTATTTGCAGCCTGCCTCTGGGAGGAGTAGGAAAAAAACAAAACAAAAACAAACAACAACAAAAGAAAACAGTACGGATGGTTGCATTAATCCCACAGCATCAATAGCAGCTGATGAACAACAACGTTTGTCTGCAAACATCAAAAAGTCTTCAGCCTTCTTGGTCTTTTAAGAGCTCAGCAGCTGTTTGCTGTCACAGAGGTGCTCACTTTTCCATGACTACAACCGGGCTGAAAGGCTCCGCCGCCTGAGGATGTTCAGCAAAGACTGACGTGGGGAACCAATTGGCAGTGTTTAGCCAGTAAACATATTTAGGCTCATTTCCATATTTCACCTGGCTGATAAACCCAGCATTAGAGTGGTCTTCCATAAACACTAAAAACAGCAGAACAGGAAAAAGCATTGTGCCTGTCACGAGATGCTGCTTAAAATGCAAAGCAAGCCGCTCTCACTTGAAACTTGCCCATAACAAAAAACAGTGCTTCTTTTGTGCTTGGCACATCACGGCATGATTGGGTGGGAATGAGGTAGGGTTTTCTTTTTTGTTTTTTTGTGTGTGTGTTGTTGTTGAAAACTGAGTAATTATCTCAAGTCTCTCTCTTCACATTCAAAAGAACCATTGCCCTCTCGTTCTGTGTTTTCTGACAGCATTATTCAGATGAGGTCTGCATTGCAGTCAGAGTCATGTTTACTGACCAAAGCCGCAGTGTGAAATTCAGAATAATTGCTCTCTACATCTCCCCTGGCATTCCCTGGCACGTCGTGCCGCTCTGCTCACTTCAAGCAGGAAGTCCAGCTGGCAGAATTTTCCAAAAATACATTAAGTCCATCTCTCTGGTCTTCTGTTTGTCTTTGACAAATTCTCATCTCTGAAATTTTAAAGAAAATGGCAGCAGATCTGTTCATTAGCTTTGAAATCCTTGGCATTAATGCTTTTAGTATAATGAAATGCCAACAGCACTGAGGGAATACACACACCTCTGGTCTAACATGTTTCTGTTGATGTTTATTCCACCTCAACATACAGTAAGACTCTTCTGCGGGGGCATGAAATAAAGACACACAAGTAAAATGCTGCTGTACTTTCAGCAGCAGATTGTTGAAAATGGCAGATAAGCAAAAGCAGCAGATGTGTCAGGGCACGGCATGGACACCTCATTAAACCACAGCATTCCTCAATGTGCAGGGAGGAGTCCTCTGTGTGTGGTGGTGGAGGCAGACAACACACTGATAACAGTCCCATCAAGATGCTTGGCACTGTGCAGGACTGAATTTGGTGGGTGGGTGGATGGGGCGGCGGGGATAAAGGTATCATTTCTACTCAGTGCTGCATGTACTTAAATCAGATCTCCAAAGCAGTCATGTTTCCCCCAGCCGGCATGTCACTCTCCCAAATTGTTTCATGTTCTTTAGAGCGACTAAATAAAACCAAAAGGCAAACAAATCCTCCTGAGACACAAAAGCAGAGAAAATACTTGTGCTGGATACTTTGTAGTTCTGTCTGTCTCTAATACTTTTTAGTCAGCTTTTTTTCCAAAATGGCATTTTCTATTTGAGCTTGAATCTAAACCCCGGCAAGCTTTAATGGGGGGAAAAAATCTCTTAAGGGTTTACTGCCATCTGTTGGTACAGAGTGAAACTGATCAACCTGATAGTGCTTTCAGTGCCCTGCCTTTATGTTTCTTTGTAATCTACACATTCACTGGACTAGTAAATCTGTTTTTCAGACTTTGTGAAATACCTTTTCCTGAAAGTATCTGTATTGACCTTTGTTTTGATAACATCTTGAATCACCATCTCACTCTCACTTTTGCATGCTTGACTGCACCATAATTACCATTTAAATTAGGATAAGAGTGAAGTGACTGCGATTGCTGTTTGCACCCCAGGTTATGAATGTCAGCCTGCCTTTCTTGATTGGATGATTAGGTGAAGCAAAATGAAACCAACCAGTGGGAAAAAAAATGAGAAGAAACAGGTTGCTGTTAAACACAATGAATGAAGTAAAGAAATTTTACATCATGTGCCTAGCATGTTGACTCTGAAATGTTACACGAACAAACACTCCAGTAATGAAAAGGATTACTTATGATTTATTCTTTTTTTAAATTTATGATAAAGGAGAAAAACCTTACAAAGCTGCATGGTTTTATTACATGAGATTTACAGGTATTTTCCATTTTATAGGGCGAAATTACCGGCACAACAATCACTGTTTCAAGTGGCACAGCTCCAGTGCCAATGATAGAAGCAGAATCTAAAAAACCGTCAGTAAATCCAACGCTGTCACATAACTGGCAGAAATGTAAAACGAGGTCACAAAAACAGTTTTTCTTTCAGACGACCAGCATATCATGGCTCCACAGATGGACCTCTGGCAAATAAGAGGTCCAAGTCTAAATATGGCAGCTGTGAAATCTGTTGTCAAACTGCCTGATTCTAAAGGGAACAGCCTTTCAAAAAAAGCTTCTCTTTGTTACGTGAAAGAAGTTTCAATATATTTACCTAAATCTGGCACTGAAAATGGCTCTCTGAGGAGTAGAAAGACAAGTACAAGTATTGATTTAAAGAGGCAAGTCCAAGAAATATTAAAGCCCTTTCATGACAGTTGAATAAAGATAGGTAGAGGTAGAGAATATACAGAGAAAATAAAAAACATCCACAAACACCATCTGGTGTTAGATTCATTTAAAAAAATAAGGTGGATGTTGTTAAAAGTCCTCAGTCTGCCTCCTCTTCCTCAGATTCAGACTCAGACTCTGGAAGAATGAAAACTTCCGTTAGTGTGCTCAACAATCTTAGTAAGAGAAACATCAATGACACCATGAGGTGTGGGGGGGCCTACCTTCCTCCGCGTTCTTGAGCCACTGCACAAATGTTTTCATCTGTTCAATGAAAATGCTTTTTCCCTTGGCTAAATGGGCTTCGTTGTACCACTTCAGGATTGTGTCTTCACTTAAGACCTCCACTTAAATAAAATAAGAAAAAAGAAAATCTATTTAACTTGGTGCCAAATGCACAGATGCAAGCCCAGGTGCTAGAAAAAAAAAAATACAAATGTCGCCAGGACTGGTTGATGACATCAATCAAGACAAGTTTTGGCTATAATCTCCAGCCATCTGGCATCATTCATACATGCCTTCATCACTTCCCACCATAAAACAAACTTTGCTTCCTCGCAAATGCGAACACGGAAACAGGAATCTTTTTAACAGAATTATCTCACCTTTGTAGAACAGAATAACAATTTTCTGGAAGGCCTTCATGAAGTGGATGTTGTCATAGCAGTATTCCTGGACCTTCAGCAAAAGAGTAAGTTCTGAGAGGCCCTGGGATGTAAAAGCCTTTAACAGTGGGTTGTATTGCTGAAGAAATGAAACATTTAGAGTTAGACGAGTCTGACAGTTTTACTGAATAAGCAGGGGATATGTTTGAGTTTTTTTTCTCTGATTTCTTATGTTTCTAGGCACCCTGCTGGTAGAACTCCTTTGATTTAGCAAATTATCTCTGCTAGGTTACGTGCTTACTGCAGACTGGATTTGGCAGTATCTTACAGTTTAAGTGACACACTTAAGCTTTAGATAATTTTCTTTACTATCATAACTGCTGGAGAGAAAAGAATGGTGCAATCACATATTGAAAGTGTCACCTTTAAGTGTTTGATGGCTTGTTCTGCAACCAGCTCCTCTTTCTTGTTCCACTCTACCAAGCTCATCACACTGGCCCACATCAGTCCAATCATTGTCTGCTCCGAGATGTTGTTCTTCTTCATATCCTCTCGAGCGTACGCGATAATCTACAACACACGTTAGCGACAACGCAGACAACCCTGAAGCCACCATATGGAAAAATCCTACTGCTTATCCAATCCTGCACAACTGTGAGGCATGAGAACTCTCAGAGAGGCATGCGGGAGCTGATAATATTGTTGAGGTTGAGTGGATTTCAGGAACTTTTCATTGATTCACTGCATCCATTTCACCACCACTTCTCAAGACAAAGGCAGGCAGAGGTCAAGTAGAAAGCAATTTTCAGTGCTAGTCTCAGTGGCATGCTGCATGAAAAGACCTCAGTGTAAAAGAAGCAGAAAAAAAAAACTTTAAGGACTTACATCCTTGAGGGGTTCCCCATGCGACATCTGATCCTGTATCTCTTTTTGCAGCTCTTTGCGTGCACCTATAGACAGCTGGTTTTTGGCGAAGTCTGAAAGCTCTTTAAGCCCGGCATCAGTGAAGTACTTGGTGAAGTGTTCACTACTGCGCTTGTTGGCAGGAAACAGTTCCTGAAAAGAGTCAAATGTTGAAAGAAACTTGATTCAGTCAGACAGGCCTTCATCTGCGATCAAAAGGCCTGTGTGCATTGTTTGTCTGACAACTGAATGTCACAACAGTTTACAACTTCAAGTATCAAGTTTTTTTTTTCTTTTTACCTGTATTTTTGTTATCTTTCATTTAATAAAACATATGTTAAAAACAAAAGTACAATCCTCTTTTTTTTCCAGATGAGTGTCACTGAAAATTAAGCAGCAATATTGTCTGCATTGTTCTGCATTCTGGCTGTTCTTCATTTGATGCCACATCATCTACCAGGTGGCAGGAAGTTAAACAGCTTCATCAAAATCATCATCATCAAAATTTGTTCAAGAGCAAAAGTTTTCTGAGCAAACAGTGTTGGGGCCAGCATTCTACCAGGTATGTTTCTGGTTCATTTTACTGACTTTCATTTCCCTGACAGGGAAATTGTATTTGTCACGTTATTGTATTATTCAAAAGGATATAAAAACAAAATTTCCCTTTTTATAATTGAGACATTTCTTATTGTGACTTTACGTCTGACTTCTTGTACATACAAGTTAAATATGGATAAGACAGCCATAAAATTACAATAAACACTAAAATGATATGAAAATTTGTGTTTGTCTCATCTTACTGAGCTACCCAGCCATATGTAACCATTTATAAACCTGATTATATGTTGTGATTTGCCAAGGCACCTCTGTCTCTGATTCCTGTATCAAACTGCAAAGAATTTATTAAACAATTTAATATTTCTCTGTAGAGATATACAGATTAATCAAAGAACTTTAATTGGTCGATACAGTCAAAATAAAAAAGGCAATCAGCCATTTCTGTGTATATCTAATTAATTAACAAGTAGGAAGATGAAGATGCAGTAGCAGCTGGTACAACCATCTTACCCAATCTAGTTTTTAAGTGAAAATGCTTTTTTAGCAGCATTTTTAAGTGTATAAATTATTCTAAGAGTTATTAAATTGATATTAATTTAAATTAAGCAGTTACTGTTATATTTTGTTTGGTTGTTTTGTTCATGAAGAATATATATTGGCCAAAAATGAGAGAAAACAAGAAAAGAGATGTATATCAGCCATCAGCTGCCTTGATTTCTAAAGCATCAGAGTACACTCACTTTTAAAACTTACGACAGCACTAAAAAAAATTTGCAATAAAGATGCAAATCTTACCATGAGTCTGTTGTCCATGCCAACCTTTCGAAGACTGCCAGCAAGTGAATTTATGTCCTTCTCAGAAAGCCAAGATTTGAAGAGTTTTATGGCAAAGCACGCTGAAACACCTGAACAAATGCATAATAATGTGTGTCAGCTGTTGCCAGCAGATCTGACAGGATTACGTTAGGCCTCGGTAAACCATTGGTAAACAAAAGCAGCATTTAACTGGAACAATGCCATAAAGCAGTTGGTGTTTAGCATAGTAGGGATGCATCCATATCAAATTAAAAGACAATACAAATTCAGTGAACAACCTTTCAATAGCTTCAAATGTACAAAAAAATGTAAAGTAGACTACAAGTCGCTCTAATTTATCATTCAAGTTTCTGGGCCAAATGACTATAAATGGGTGGTGTTGGATTAGCCGAGGCTATTCATCAGCTGCAAAGATTGTGGACGTTTTTTTTCTTGTGCAGCCAGAAAAAGACAAACAAAACCAAGTCAAAGCCAGACAGGACTCACAGTACCATCTGCATCATTTTACAATCAATTAGTAAGCCAAGCATGTCTTGAAACCTCTTATTCATGCAGATTTTTTTTCTTCTGGTTTCTTTTGTCTTGGTAATGCTGTGCCCTGACAGGCTATACAGGCATCAGGGTTAACAATTATGTGGTTTAAGAACACGTCATAAAAATAATGTACTTTTCTTGAAACCATTCTTAGAAGAAAAATAAAAATTGCATTTACATTTAAACTTAGGAAAATAGTAGTGAACAAGGCTCAGTGTCTCTGAAAAAAGAAAGAAAAAAACATTTTCAACCCTCCGGAACATCAATATGGTCTAATTGTCATTATTGGCTTGGCTACAGTTTGATCAGATGTCATTCAAATGCTCCAGTTCTTTGAGGGTAACCTTGTGTGTCACGGCCACATGTCAGTGTCTGTCTTTGGAAACTATTTTACTGCCTGCCAGCAGGAACAGCTGTTTCTGGAGATGCCCCCAAATGTTTGATTAAAACACCTAAAAAGGTCATTGGAAATGCAAAGAATAATACAACACTCAGGGGAAAAAAAAACAAAAAAACTAAATGGTTTCAGACAGAAAACAGAAGCAAAAGAGTGACATTACATTTACAATATCAACCATCAATAAATACAAGCATTTAATAAAAAAAAATTAGACTTGATCTGACTTACGGCCCCCAACTGAAACTGTTCAGTTCCTTTACATCCCTACTCAATGTCATATAACATGGGAGTCAAACAGCAATTTATATTTTTAATTAGTTTTTTCAGTAACTGAAAACACACATGGCATTGATGACTTTTCCATCCTGGTTAATAAGAAAAATTCACACTTTCAGTACTTGTTTAGTATACCTAATGACCATCTGCTACTTATAGACCAAGAAGGGGAAAAAAAACATCTCAGGTGGCATAAAGGAAAATCATCTTCAATAAAAAAATAAATATATTTCTATAATTCCAGATTAGTAATTGTAAAACTTTGTCACAAATGTGGAATTAAAAATATGTAAAGAAAGTAGAACTGCTTATGTGTTCACAAATATTTAGGAGAAAACTACATGTAAAAATTGGCAAAAGTAAGGATGGAGATTCTAATCTTTTTAGATACATCACATCCGTGAACGTAGACAGCTCTGAACTGATTTTCAAATGTCAAAAGTGGATTTTATTATTGCTAAGGTCAATCAGTGCTGCCACTTTAAGAGTCAGCAGAGTGGGTGGTGTGGTTTGTCCCAGTACAGTTGCCGTAGCTGCTGTAGTAGAAACATGTTGCAGTAAAGTTTTTTATTGCTGGATCATGAAGAATGTGTCTGTTAGTAAAGTTGAATTGATCATGATATTTGTCTTTAGTAATGCCTTTGAAAGATTTTATTTGTTGACGCATGATGCTAATCGCAATACCTTTTTTATGGCGTTTTCTATGCTGCGTTAGCATCTATGCTATTTGTTGGTTAGCAGACTATAAAAAGGTTGTTTTTTTTAATACATTATTGTGAACTTTTTCTTATGCAGGAAAATATGAAAATCAGTGTTTATGTAAAATAAGCCAGAGTCATTTAAATTTCTAAAATTGCATTTCTCTTTCACAGTATTTTGGTTGAACATTAAAAGCCGACCATCTGCTTCCTCGTGTTTGCAGATAATCAAAATGTATCCATAATCATTTTCTAATTGCATCACAGCTCTGGGAAACTGTGGGGTGCTTAAAGATTCCCACCCCTAAAAATCAGATGTACCAATTATGAGTTTTACTTTAAACTTTAAACTGATGGGCTGGTGACAAGTCACTGCAAATTAAACTGTCCAACCAGATGGCTTTGTTGTCCTAATCTTCTCTGGAGGTTTGAAAAGTTTAATATAAATATGAAAGATGACACTGGATAGTTTTGTCAAAGTATAAATATAATTACAGAACTGTATATTCATACTCAGGAATCTAAATAGTTAACTTTTGTTGTTGTCCACAACATTATAAATTATAAACTGACCTGAGCTGCAGAAATGCAAATGTCATCCACATTTAAAATCTCCATTATTTAAAACACCCATCTGGGCCCTGGATACACAGTCTGATGTGTGACTGAACTGTCTAATCAGTTTAAGGTTCAAATTCACATTTGTAATTTCAAAACTTGCAAATGTGGGTGTTATTGCTTACCATCGTGTTGAACTTTAGGCTTTTGTTTTTACAACTGTAAAAGTTTTCTCAACTCACAAATTCCTCTATGCATATGTTCAGGCTTGTATTTCTCAGGCAGAGTTATGACGCAGGGAGACAAAACTTGATTTACAAGTTCAAACTGTGGAATCACTTGAGAACATTTTGCAAGCTTCAAGTCTTACAGACAGCAGAGAAAACAAACACAGTTTTGCACAAAGGTCAGAAGATAAACAGGGTACCTTCTTTGACCAGGTTCTCATTGAAGAGACTGATGAGTATGGAAGCAGGCAGATTGCCATTGGCCAGCAGAATTCCCGTTAGCATGGCCAGTTTGTTGCGGTCAGACTCTGAGAAGCCCTTGAGAAACAGCAGCAGCTGCAAAACAGTAAAAATTCTGTATAGTCAAATAAATTAGACCGTATTCTTTTTTACTCTTCAATTTCAGCAGTTCAAGAGTCAGGAAAATGCACTTTGACATGTAGAACATTTAAAGATGCTGAAAAAAAAACCCAAACCTTTTTGACTTCCTCCTCAAAACCCTTTTCCAAATATTTGTAACGCCTGATAAGCTTGTTGAAGACCTGCAAACACAAAACGATTGCATGTATGTAATGTCTATCTTTCCTGTGCTAAAAGTGCAAAGTGAGCAAAAACAAGAGGGCTGACCTGTGCATACGCTTGCATGGTCTCCATGTCCTCTTGTGCTTTGAAGACACAGAATTCTGCGCAGGCTATGTCTTCTGACAGACTTCCTCCTGGGGCTAAAAATAAAAACATTTTATCAATTTAATTTAGCTCATGACTAAATAGATTTGATAGATTAGAATATCTTCTACAGGATATAAAAAGCTATTTCCTATTTTTAAAGCTGAAACATACATGTTGTACATCTTTTCTCACATCTTCACTTACTCCTTCTTGTATCGTTCTTCTGAAGCACAGCTGAGCCTAACCCTGACATAAGGTCATCAATATTATCTTTAAATACAGATTAATGACAGATAAATGGGTATCGAGTATGGACAAATAGAAAAGGCTCTCTGTGCAGGACATGCTCCTGAGTACACATCGCAGCAAAGCGAGATGATGGCGTCGAGTCAAGCCAGCAGACTGACTTTTCTGTCCTCAGAGTGATGCTTTATACGTTTTATTTTTGTAAAGTTACTCACCCAGCATTCCACCAGCCACCAGGATGTCAAACAGAGTCTCAGCATACCGTCGGTAGTCAAGCTTGGCACCAGAGGTATCAAGGAATTTTGTGACAGCTTCCAGATCGTTGCCAGTTTGGTTCAGACCTTGCACAATGCTTTCCTGAAATTGGGAAGGGTCAAATCTCTCCTTTTCATCTGTGGAAAACAACAGTATTGACATGACTTGAACCACGCCAATAACTTAACCTTTAAAAAACAAGGTTCCTGACAAATAGCTCCTCAAAGTCACCTGCCACAGGTTGTTTGTTTCCGAAACCTTGAAGCCACTTGACATATGTTACTGCTTGTGGCTGCAGGTTACTTTATGTTCTTAAAACATACATATAGAAACATTTTCCTCAAAGTGTGCAGTTACAGCAACAAAACAGAACTAAAAAATGCACAAATTATTTAGTGACTACGAAGTGCGTGTTACTATAAGCAAGCAAATATATGTGGAAAAGGTGCAAATGCATGGAATGTGTGTGTTTTCAGGACTGTCCTGAGGTTTCTCACCTCTTTTACGAGTTTTGAAGCGCTGGCCTGTTAGCGTAGGCTTCTGTTGCCTTTGATTACTCATAAAAAACACCTGCAAGGCAAAAAAAAAAAAACAAGTTAGGACTAGTAAATAATAATACAATTCATATTCAAATCGGTACCGACGCAACAAAACACCATGTTGCAACACAACCGAAGGCTGGCAGTGTCGTATGTTGGTTTAAAACTTGGAGAAGAGGTTTTGTAAGACAGTTGGGCGTAGATCAATATTTATTTTACAGAGACAACTCGTCAAAATGTCAGCCCTGGACCGAATCTCTAAGTATAACTTTAAAGGTTGTAAATACTCCAAACTAGTTGCCCAAAAAGGCCTGGCAAAATAGCAACTAGGCTAACTAGTGATTTTATGTTGTGATAGCTAACAGAAGTCGGGGAAACTGTGTCAGACAGTTAGCTTAAACCACGCAGGCGGTTACGCAAACCTTTATTTATTTATTTATTTTTATTATTTTGACGCAGAGCCACTTTAGAATAGAAACATGTGAGCATCCCTCGATTACTCAAAGTAAATAAATAAATAAATAAATAGCCCCAAACTCACCGAAATCCCCTTTTGGATCAAAAACAGCCCGTGGAAAAAATATAGTACAACTGGACTTCAGCACAACCAGGTACAGGAAGGAGGAAATGGCAAACGTCTGCGCGCATGCGCGTTGACACAACCTCTCTGAGGCGCAACAAGAGTGGGGAAAACAAACTACCAAGTTATTCATAAAGTCGCGTCTAATTTCAGCCTTTTTCTGCAAAACCATGCGACACGAACTCAAAATGCTTCAATGTGTGAGGCTGGAAAAAGTTTCGCCTCCACATACAGAAAAGAAATAAAGTAAAACGATTTAAAATGTGTTTCAGTGCTGCATGTTAACTCAGCAAACTGAGCCAGCGTCATTTAATGGTTGTCAGCAAGTCGTTGCGATGTAGAATTAAGACACAGGAGGGGGATATTGTGCTGCCGGGTGGATGATGCATCTGTCCATATGGGACGAAGGAAAAACTTTAATGCTGCGTTGTCATTCACCTCGTAAATCTAAGTGTTCCCTGACATCATGAAATACTTATACACAAAACAATACACTGTTTGTGTTAACCTTCATATCACTTTGTACCTTAGGCAAACACACACACTTTAAAAACAAAGCTACAGAGGAACTTTGAGCCACGTGCATAAAAGCCAATAGAGTCTAAAACAGCTATAAAATTAGAATAAATAAGTAAACTGTTATCTCAGAGCACATAGAATGGCTTTTATGGTCATCATATGAGGACCAGGAAATTGAATGGGTAGCTTTTCCCTTATAGAAAAAACAGGTGTTGCTTTCTAATTTGTGTAAAGATAAAATATATAATATATGTTTGAGTCTGGGTTAAAAGCAGTCCCTCATTTTATCTGATAAGGATTTTGATAACAGGCATCATTTTCTAGATCTGTGGTCTTCAAGGTTGGGGTCAGGGCACCCCTGTGGGGCATGAAACAACAAGTGAGGGTCCTCAGAGGATATCCAGATAGCAGCCTATGTTTAGAAATTATTGCCTTTTTTACCACATTTTTCACAAAAGATAAGAACTAGTCATAAATAAAAACAAATATATACATATATATATATATATATATATATATATCTTTTGGATGTTATTATTGTTTTTGCTGTAATGATGCTAATTTTTAGCAAAGTTTGTGTAATCAAGCCAGCAACAGATGGAGTCACAAGCCTTTGAAACTTTTATTTTGTGGGTTGTGTGCTAAGAAGTTTGGAAAGCACTGTTTTAGATGGTGTCAATAAAAGAGACAATTAGATTCAAAATAAAAAGGGTGTTCTGTGGAAGCAGTACTTGCTAAAAATACACATAAAACTCACTCAGATGTGCAGCATACACAAATCAAAAGGCTAATCAAGAGAGATTAAGAAACACATTTGATGTCTGTTAGCTCTTTGTGTCTTTTTGGGGCCTTTTTTAACTCTGAGGAGGGCCTTTTGGCTCCAAATCCTACTTTGACTCTCCTCTTTTTTAGATCTTGGCCTCAAATATAAACTAAGTAAACACTTCTTATTTCCGCATTCAGACTCTAACGCCGCTTACTAAAGATTTTATTTGCAGAAAAAAAAGTGATTTCCCACGTATTAGTTCCTCCATAAAATGTGCCGTGTGGGCAGGAAAAAAAGAGGCTTATTTCCGACAACCCTGAACGCATCACAAGCTCCCCCCTCGCGCTCTGGAGGTGATTAAGGGACTGTGGACAAGCCCAGGGACGCCGCTCCAGCCACTCCCTACGCCCGGCAGTTTCTGAGCTCTCAGACCCACCCGGAGCTTCATTCAAAGTGCCGAGATCCGGATGAGAGCCTCGTCCAGCGCAGCAGACCCGACTTTAGAGCGAACACAGCCGGGGAAGAGGGCTTCAGGAGCCGCTCCAGAGTTGAACAATCTCCCCGGGTTCACAAAGTCCTGTCCGCGGGCTGGATTTAGGACAAGGAGGAGCAACTCTTCACAGAGGAAAAAGAGGTAAGTTGGTGGCTTTTTGTCCCCTGGTTATGATGGGAAATAAACTTTTTATTTCTTTTTTTTATTTCAGCTCATTGGTTAGACTGATGCGTTCGCGGTAACTTTTCCGAAGTTAACTTTTCATTGTGTGGAGTCGCGTCTCATTCATTTCATGCCATTTCGTACACTAAAAGGGTTGGGTTTCCCTTTTTATTTCATCATTTCAAGAAATCTTTGCGAACAAGTTTTTAAAACTGCTGTTATGTTTGCCCTGAACAGCGCTGTTTGACTTTTTTCCCCTGATCCAAATCAAGGTTCATGAACGCTAATTGCCAACATCTGTGAGCAAAGAGAAGGCGAGTCCGACAGCTGCAGAGCCTGAAGGGGAGGACTACAGCCCAACTTTTAATCCCATTCACTTTAGTTATTTATTTTTTTGAGCTTCACTTAAGTGTGACAGTGATGGCTAGGCAGTTTGTGGGATAATCTCTGTTTGGGGGTTAATGGAAAAGGCTTTTTTTTTTCCTAATTGGATTACATTATTTTTGTATAATATGTGCACCATGAGCTATGGATGGGCTCTAACCGGTGGGTCATGGTTCACATACTGAAGCTCAGAGTCAGTTTAAATGATAAACTGACTGAAAGTGGCTCCAATTCACTCGTTTTAAGGGATGCTCGAGCTGCTGACTGAAATAAATCAGTTCAGCCTGGACTGCATGAATACAACTATTCACCTATCCGAGGAAAAACTCTTAAGTTTGCCCATGATGAATTGAACTGCTTGCTTTCTGCTGGATTCTCTTACAGGATCCAGCTACAAGAAAAACTGTCGCAGCCCTGAGAAGGACATTGTGAGAAACAAAACTAACATGCCTTGCAGTTAATTGTCACTGTAGGCAAATATCTGCAAATTTACTGTTTTTTTTTTTTTTTTTTTTTTTTTTTTCACGCAGGCTGTCGGAACTTGGTCATAAGAGTGTCAGATGACAGATTTTAGATATTGAAGGCAAGATAAAGCATTCATTGAAGGAATGCATATCGCCCACTGTCTTTCATGTCAGTTTTAAATGACCTTATCTTTGGAAATTATGGCGTTACAGCCATTTTAGTCAAACCTTGTAAATGACTTTATGGCTCAGTCTAATGTGATAACTGCAAGATCTCTCAGGATCTGTTGAAGATGAGTCTCAGCTACGACAACTTTCAAATTGTATCTTAATATCTGAGAAACTGACGGAGTTGTGGCCATTTTTGCATTGACAAAGGTCTATTCACTGTGGTGGCCATCTTTAATTGGTGTTGACTCCATAAGTTCAGCAGGTGTAGATGCACACCCAATGATTGCTTCCTGAGAGTTTCATTAAAATCTGTCCAGTGGTTCATGGGATATTTTGCTAACACTCCAGACACGCAGGCAAAAACATTTAGCTCCTTTGCCTTTGGCGGCGAGCAATAAGTTTCTTTTTTTTTTTTTTTTTGTGGTTTTCAACAAATATGTTCTTCCTCTTTCGGCCAGCTTCACACTGGGGGAAACCAGATGGGAACTTTATTACCCGCACTGATCAAACAAACAGTGATGTAAGGTGACTGTGAAGAGTAAGCTTTCAGAGCTGTGGTGGGTAGAGAGACTCCTGGAAAAAAAAAAGTAACAAGCATTTAGCTCAGCTGGAAGAAGGGCAGCATGTGGGACTGTTGGCCGGTACTTCCACTCAGTGGGAGCTTTTCAGGCAGCATGCGGGAAGCTGCCACAGTATTTTCCAATGTGCCAAAAAAACCCATCAGGAGCACTGTGGGGTGACATGTTGTGGTCTAAAGCAGGGTGTATGTAGGATCAAAGTCCCTCCACCAATGCCATGGTGATGAATGGTGTTTGCACTTGTCTGTCTGTGTAGTGAGGCGTGTGGCTTGTGTTAGGCCTGCGTCAACACAGACAAAGCCTATTTGAAAGCCAGGAAGCATCAGCAGTCCTCTCAGTGATCCCAGTTCAGCAACTCATCCATATTACGATGCATCAGATCTCCCACCCCCCAACTTGTTTTTATGAGGGGAAAAAAAACAGCGACTAAGTTAACTGTCTTTAAAAACTTTTCAGTCCACAGTATAACCCAGAACATTTTCCACCTATTCAGCTTAATGGCTTCAGCCTCACTTCCTTTGTCCCCACGGAGCCACAGTAATAACACTGTACGTTCAGCTTTTTCTCTCTGCCTCGTCGAGTCCAGTGCAGCTGCTTTTTCAATTCACTTCCATAGATCTGAGTCAGGCGCTGTTTAAATGCCTCTTATGCAGAGGGCACTGGAGTGCACTAGTATTCCCCCTTTTCTCCTTTTTGTACATTTATTTAATAGCATGAATAACAAAAAAAAGAGTAGAAAACATAAAATTTAAAGAAACATAACTGTTCTGAAGATGTTTTTAAGATATAACTAACATTTGTTAGAACAACAGCGAAATGCAAAGAGTGAGATTTGTTTGTGTATAAACTTCGGCTTGCAGATTTTTTATTTTTTACTTCTCTAATCCTTTTTAAAGTGCCACTGCTGACTGTACAGATAAATAAATGCAAGCATGTTCTGTGTTGCACAACGTTGACTGTAGTTTTGTTGGTCTAATGTGGCTAATGGCAAAATTTAGCAGCTTTCAAAATTCACCGTGGGTTAATTACTCCCTCGGCACTGGGGTCATTTCTAAGGGCTATTTGGTTCCTGAATAACTAATGCGACAGCTGTGTCCACATCCTTGGCACAAAATAAAGCTCTCTTTCTGTGCAGGTAGGACCCTACCAGGGTTGTCTTGTCTCCAGTCCTGTATGTGGTGTTCATGGACATGATCTCAAGACTCAGTTGTGGAGAGGATGGTCTTTTAGTTGTGAAACCTTTCATCTGCTTTTTGCAAATTATGTGGTTTTGGTGGTGTCTTTGGACCATGGCCTTCAGCACCCACTAGGAAGAGAGTCTGTTGATCTACGTCTAAGACCATGGTTCTCCATTGGAGGAAAAAAAAAAAAAAAAAAAGTTGAATGCTTTCTCCAGGTTGGATGGAAACAAGTCTTTGCCTCGAGGACGAGTTCAAGTATCGGTGTGTTTTGTTCACAAGTAATGGAAAGATGGAGCAAGAGATGGATTGATGGATTGGGGCCTCGTTCACAGCAATGAGAGTGTTGATCTGGGTCCATTGGGGTGAAGAGAGAGTTGGGCAGAAAGGTGACTTTCTCAATTTGCTGATCCATCTACATTTGAAGGAAAATGGATGGATGGTAAATTACTCTTGCTTCCTGAAGTGGTAAATTTAGCTTGAGGAAAACGGCATCCATAAAGGACATTTAAACAGTAATGAACGTGATAAAGTTACCTTTCAGTTGTAAGACTGGCTTGATTATCATTGCATATTTGTGCGGAATGAGCTGAAAAGCTGTCTAATACTTTTTATAGACTCTGAAACCTTTTTGCTAAATTAAGACTGTGATTGGTTTAGATCAAGTTTGACTGACTGTGCAGTTACTACACTGAGATTGTCAGGTATAGTCACCTAATTGTCTTTTCAGTCTACTTAAAACTTGCCGTATTGTGCTGCTGTGAGCTCAAAGCAATGCAGTTCTGAGTTTAAGTTTTGTCTTGTTCTGTGAGGTCAATTTTGGGAGGAGCCTGTGTCTCCTGAAATGAACTCTTAGATCATCTGAGACGAAAGGTGTGTGTTGTATTGTTTTCACAATAGTAACCTGCCTGAAGGCAGATTTTAGGTGAAAGTTAATGTTACAAAGAGATGTGTGCTCCATTCATGATTAATGGCTACTCGGAAACTTTATCACCAAAAAAACACGTGCCATGGAGTTCCACAATTGTCTTTGATTATAATATACACAACTACAAACTGCTCAGATTATGGCTTCTTTAGGTTTAACATAGTTTCTTTGTGACACTAGTTATTGACTTCTCTTTTTCAGATCTAATTCTTTGCACTTTGATCTGCTTTGTAAATACAGAACAGTTTGTTTGGATTACAGATCCATGTTTAACCTGCCCAGATACTTGTGCACTATGAAAACGTGTGATTTCATAGTGCACTGATCCTTGAAGAAATGCATATTTCCCCTTGCTTTCATACCAGAGACTTGGATTAGGATCATCTTATGTTGAGAAATGACAGGAGTTGTAGCTGTTTTGGTCAAACTGTAAAAATGTGCAATTTCATGTGATGTCACATTCAGAGTATGTGTTGTGAATTACTACTACTTTTAGCTCAATATCTGTAAAGTTGACTGTTTTATAGTAATTTTTGTGTTTTCTAAGACTAGTTGGTTATGATGACCATCTTAAAAGAGGTTGGTTCCAAAAGTTAATCAGTTGTAGATGTATATTGAGTTATTAACCTGAAAGTTTTATTAAAATCCTTCGTGTGGTTCATGAGATTTGTTCCGCATGAGTGCACAAACAAACACAGGCAAAAATCTCATTGTTTGCTTTTCAGTGGTGGGCGATGCAAATCTAGTAACTTGTTTGACCTTGACATCTGCGTCTAAAATCTGGCAGATATTCACTGTTCATAAAATGTAATTTATTATTATTTTATAAGTACTGACATTTAAGAGCTGTCATCAAGTACAAGGTGTTCAAAGCCAAAAAAAAAAGCTTTCAGTTTTGAGTGCACCTGTGTGGCGTATCTGTCAGTTTGTGTGCCAGCCTTGTCTCGGTTTCCTAAAACCTCTTCCCTGTCTGCGCTGCCCCAGCCCTGCCCTTTAGCACAGCCACATGTGCTGCCGCTCAACTCGACACAGCTTTAATCTCCAGTGCTGGCAGCTGCTGGGATGTTGTGACTCTTCTGCCGTGTGACAAGGCCACACTGATCTGTAGGAAAAAATTTCCAGAGTGTTACGCTGCATAATAGATTTTTAATATCATTTGTTTGCACACGACTGCACTGTTTTCTCAAACGCACGCTCCCAATGACGGCAATCGTATCTCATCGTGTTTCAGCGCAGCTTTCGCTGCTGCTTTGTTCAAACAGTCTTGATTTGTTCATCACAATAAAAAATATTGACCATTTTTAATGGGTACTAAGTTCTACCTACTTTTAAATTTAATGAAGAACATGCATACAAACAAGCATCAGCTGGTTCATTGACTTTTTTGTGTTTGTTTTTAGTTGTGTTCTTGCATGTGATTGCTTGCACGGTTGTTGACCTTTGTTTTAAGATTTCTCCTTGCTAAAGGGCAGGAGGAGTAAAATGGCCACAGGCTAGACTTTGTTAATAATATATGTGCATTTAAAGGTGGCTTTATTCACGTTTTCCTCAGTGTTATCTGGCTTGGAAATCTAGGTCAGAGGCATGAATCAAAGCATGTGTTTTAATATTGCTGACATGCATTGAAATCCCAAGTCCAGTCTGGCCTTCTTAATCAGTCTTTTAGATGGTAGTCACATTTGTGCTTCATTTTTTTCTGTTGAGCAACATAGGTTCTCTATATATAATACTTTTAATCCATAGTATTTATGAATTGAACTGCACTGAAAGTATGGATCAGTACAGTAACTGGGCAGTGACTTTGTCCTCACATGGTGTGTGTGATGCACAAAAAGGGAAGTGAAATACCATCTGGAAAAATTTGAATGAATAATAGAAGGTTAGCCGGGAAGGTCTAGTAAAAAAAAATAAAGGATGGCATTCTGAGGAAAGATCCTTTTGAATTATGGAAATTTTCAAGTTAATGTACTTTGTTAAATTGCATAATATAACAATAACTTCAAACTAACAAAACAAAAGTGCTTTTATTTTTTATTCAATTTTTTTTAAATACATGAGATTGGCATTTAATTTTATGTATAAATTACAGCCATCTGCTCCACACTGGCTCTGTGCCAGACAGGGTTTGGAGAAATTCAAATAAGGTGACATGCATGCACCCAGACGACGGCCCGTTTGACCCCCCCACCCCCAAGTCTTTGTTTACTGGTGATTCATGAGCTTTAGATCTGAGATTAATTGCTAAAACATGTGGGTGCATTAATTGCTCATGTGTTCTGTGGTTGGTACACGTACTAACCACAGAACACATCAAACTGACATGGCAGGAAGCCTCTAGTCTAGTTTCTTTAAGTAATTCACAGAAAGTTCAGACATGATCACTTACTGTATTTAAAATCAAACTGTCCCTTTTTTTGTTTTTTTGTAGAGACAAATCTCAATCAAAAATCTGTGGTGTTTAGTATTGACAAGTAAAGCTGGTACAGGTTATAGTCATCTCTTTTAGTAGTAAAGGTAATCCTCTCAGTTTAATCATGGCTGTTGTTTCTCATTCTCCACTTTGGATGCAGCTCAACTTTTAGCAGCAGGGAGCTACTTTCATTAATGGGATTGTGTGTATGGCAGTCTGGAGGCCTCCTCCAAATCTGGGGTAGTGGGTTATAGGCAGAGGGGAATGATGGTGTCCAGGATGCAGACAGATGTAGAATGTTTTTGGTTGGAACAAAGCAGGCAGACGGGAGACATTTACACTCTGTGTTCTCCCCCAGGTCAGCGAGTAACTTCAGCATCTGTTTCCACTGAGGGGCTGTTGGTGTCGTTTCTAAAACACTGCTTTGTTCTGTTTTGTTTTTTCCCCCAAGATTAGACACCTCACCTTAATTTCAATGAGAATAGACAGTGGATCTGCTCTAGATAAACATTTAGCAAATTTGTTGTAATTGACCAAAATTATGCATGTTAGGTTAATTAGCAACTCTAAATTGTCCCTAGGTGTGAGTGAGAGTGTGAATGGTTGTCTCGTTTAGCTCAGTGTCCCTGTGACGGACTCTGGTACGGTGACTGCTGGAGATGGGCATCAGCTCCCTGCGACCCAGAAAGTAGAAATGGGTAACAAAAATGGATGGATGGGTCATTGCACTTGTCTACATTGAAAAATGTTCATACATTAGCTGCTCTGGGAAGGCACATAATTTAGTTTTGGTTTATCTACAGTAGTAACTGTAAATGCAAATGTTGCACTCAAACTTGGAATATAACTAAAATGAGTACTAAATGCCAAATTTAGTAATGGAAAACAAACACTAATTATCTGGAATGATGTTGCAATTCAGCATCAGTAAAAAAACTCCACATATAACATGGTGACATCACGTAACAGCTGATTGTTCATTAACCTCTGGAGGAATGAATCTTTGAAAGACGCTGACTTACTTTAAAAGTTGACAGCAGGCAATCAAAGCAGCTGGTGGACATGAGCATCACTGGGAATTTCTTGGCCTCATGCCATCAGACCGTCACATTACACTACTGTTGGTGGGAACAAAGTGAACCAACTTGTTGAGTTGGGTCACTTTGTCAATCTGTTGACATTACTGATAATATTTAAACTGTCCCATATGAAAAGGAATATAAATAATTTGACACTATTCTTTCTCAACTTGCTTGGACTTTTTTTGAGTTTGTCTTCATGCTGAGGGAGTCAAAAGTTTGGGAAATTTAGTGCCGCCTGCTGCTAAGATCCAAACAACTCTTTTTATGGACCAATAACACTTTACATTGCAGGGAGTCAGGGGAAACGATGAAGTGGAAGTCTACGCAGTGAATCTTTTTTTTTTTTCTCCCAAGAACATAATTTTGTTCAGGACTGCTACTAAAAGTTGAGTTGAAAGAGGACTGCAAGTTGAACAAAGTGAGGTGTTTTGTCCTCTTTTCACCAACTTTCCATCAGATTAAGTTGTCTGAACTCCACTGAACCTTCCTACTTGAGATTCTGACAGAATGTTGGGCTTGCTTTTAACTACCACTCAGTTTGCTGTTTTATTTATAACTAATGATGTCTGAAACATTGGTGTGCATTTTAAAATATTTACTCTTGCCAGAGCTTAATTTGGCTGGCAACATTAAATTCTGTATGCTTCCTGTTGCTTATTGGGGCCATGGATAGATGGGTGAGTATTCTGAAGCAAACCAGGGTTGGTTTGGTGCTTCAGACAGAAGTTAACCACATTCCCTTATCTTTTAGTCCTGTGTGGACGGCCTGTGACAACAGAGAGAATTAAGTATTTGGTATTGCAAAGCTCTGCATCAAACCCCTGAATATAATCAAGGGCCTTCTTTTATCTCTAACCCTAGAGCAATGGGATTACTGTTCCAATGGGAGATGGGCAGCAACACCGGGCTAGAAACTGCCAACTCCAGTGTTGTCTTTGTCATAGTTCACTCCAGCTCAGGTCGCTTCACAGCCCAAAATATTACAACAGCAACAATCCAGGTGGATTGAACAGGGAAAAACTCTGAAGAAAAAGCTTGTTTTGTTTGGTGAGGTTTTTTTTTTTTTTTTAAATGTAGGGAGGAAAAAAACCGCAAGAGTTCAAATTCTTGAGGTATGTAGCTTCCTAAGAATGTCTTGCATGCTGCTGGTCATTCAACCTTGTTTGACAATCAGCCAGCCCTGCTTCCTTTCTGAAGGTAAATTATATGTCAAAACAGATGAGTTTTACAATGGGCGCATTTTGAATATTGCTGGATTTTTATTAAATGGTGGGCAACAAACATGTGTGAAGCCAAGTGTAAGGAATGATTGTACATGTGCACATGCATAGTACAATCAATTCAATCTTAAAAACATTGCTCCATATCAAACAAGTAGAAAGACACAACCCCATAAGTACCTTTTTCAAATTGTAAAATTTATCCAATATGTCTTCTGTATTTTTGTGTAGGAGGATACATTAACAGCCAAGATGGAGGTGAAAACATCACTTCTAGACAATATGATTGGGGTTGGGGATATGGTCCTCCTGGAGCCCCTTTCTGAAGACACATTTCTGGAGAACCTGAAGAACCGTTTTGACCACAATGAGATCTATGTAAGTATACCTCTTTTCATTGTGTTTGGTGCTTTTCATAGTGTTGGCTGTGTCTCAGCTCAGTAGTGCTGTGACAGTGCTGTCACTCCCTGATTTCAAAACTAGTAAGAAAAACAAAAACAAAAGAAACCTGTAGGCACTTCTTAATGTCCAAATTGACCCCCATTTCCCTCATATATTATTCCAGTCATGACTGTTGAAGCAGTCTAGATTTTGACAACCACTTAAAAAAATCCAAGAATGGTGCCCTCATGAGGCATAAAATCCAAAGCTTTGTAGCAAGAAGAGGGAGTCATTCTGACTCATTTCTTATCTCTAGAAAACTGGGTTCTTGAACTGTCATCTCTCCCACAAGCAATTGGTTTGGGGTTTTGTGCTGAGGCAGTCCATAATTTCTTTGCTCTGCAGGTTAGCCAGTCCAGACGTCAGCCGGGATGATTACAGTTCTGCTCTGGCTGCTGTTGGCTCACAAGGCTGGGGACTGACGTCACTGGTTTATTGACATGCTAAATATTTTATTTAGAAAAGGTCTGCATTGTGGCCAGAAATGGGGATAATTGAACTTTTTTTTTTTTTTTTAACTGATGTTTTTCATTTCTTTTTGTCATCAGGAGCTAATTGATAGAGCAGTAACTTTAACAAGAGTATATCAAGATTTCTTTTTCACTCTTTATTGTGCTTATTTAAAATTTGAATGTCTCTGGCCTTGTTTCTTAGTTGAGCACAGATGTCATCTGAAGTGAAACTGAAATGGAGTTGAAACTCATAGCTTTGAAGTCCATAATGGAAGCTTTTGCGTTGCACAAACTGTACCTCATGATTAATGTCCAGAAAAAGTACTGGAACCTATATTTATCCAATGAATCTGCCTTTTTGAATGCATTTTCCCCTCATGTGGCATCATTCCTCACAAATGGGCCCATCCCCCGCACCAAACTATCATATGACATCTCACTGCACATGAAAACAGCTTTGTTTTCCAGAGGGACGGCACGTCATGTATTCAATAACGGTAGAAAATCAAGAAGACAGTCACCCAGTTAAACATGAACCATCTTGTTGCAAGCCAACAAGTAGGATCCCCAAGAACAAATTATTTTTCTTGTGTTCTTGTTGTAACCTCCAGTTGCGCACTGGGATTAAGTAATTGGGGGCAGTGTGTATGTATGTATTCTATAAATAATTAGACCTTTTGATACTTTGCTTATGGTTTGCCACTTTAGAAGACATACAAACTTTTGCAATTGTCCCATAGTTTTTACATTTGAATGCAAATCTATAATTTTGTTAGACAAACCAAAAGACCTGCACATTTCTCATCCCTTTTTTTTTAATTGAATGAATTGAATTGAACTTTTTTGCATTAGTAATTTAAAATAATATGCTATCCTAGCTTTGTTACCTTTCTTAATCAAAATATAAAAAACAACTTACTATAGATAATGGTGAGCATGTATCTGCAATGAAATTGATAAGAGAAATATATGTAACAAAATTGAGGTGTTAAATTAGTTTCACATTTGATGTAAAACTTTCTATTGATACCAGTGTTATGACTACAATGATTCAAACAGCAACTTTATTATTTGTTGAATGATACATTCAGTCCATGTGATTTTTTTTTTTTTTTTTTTTTTATTAGAGAAAAGGGGCTTCATCATTTTCCTGTGCATTCTACATTTGATCAGCAGTCCTTCATTATTACTTGTATTTCTATTGCACACTTTTCTGTGTGCATCCTCCGCACTTTAAAAGGTCTCATGCTGCTGCTGGTGTGCTGTTAAGAGGCTGTGGGAGGTTGTGGTGTTGCCACAGGGAAGGCCATGCTCCACTCTTGTCAGAGTGGCTTATGCAACAGCCATTACCATGGAGAGCAAAGAGAATGTTTCAGGTTGACGTTTGAAAGTGCTATCTGAGCACAGTTTTGTGCGTGGGAGGATGATGAAGATGATGGCTGGTTGCATTTCCTTTCAGATGTACCTGACAAGTGTTATTTGTTGATCGGATGTTACATAAAGGTGTTCTGTTACATAAAAATGTAAAACAGAAAAACAGTACTTTGCATGATCAAATTAAATAAATAATAAACTGCCCACACAATAGAAATCCTAAGGTTTAATGACACATTTCACTGAAAAATGCTACCTTATTTTTGTAGAGAATAAATGGAGGAAGTAATTTACAAGTTAGCAATCCAAGTGATTTAATAAGTAAAAAAAAACCCAGCATAAATAGAAAAGCCTGTGCCCCAGCAAGAGTTGTTTCAGTAACAGTTTTGTACACTTAAAAAAAAATCACATCAAAGCACTAATGTCAAAGAGTGGAGCTGGAAAATATAAATGACAGACAACAACCGTAATCGAGTCTAGTCACAAACAAGGGTGAGAAGAAATGACTTCCATTATGGTGAAATTACTTTGTGCTGTGAGAACCGCTGGAGAATTGAGCCTTTCTAATGAGTTACTGATGTTGGCTAACAATTACTTGCAATGGTTTCACACCATTGTATAACAGAGCTACAATTGGCTCATCGCTAGTGAAATGCTAGCACCAAAAATGGGACCTAATACCCAAAGATCCACAGGAGTGCAGATGTTGTGATAAAACAGAAAATGAATGTAAATGGTAAAAGTTAAAGCCTATTAAATTGACAAACGTAAAAAAAAAAAAAAAATGAATCACCTCAAAAGAAACAAACCAATTTAGATATGATTTGGTGCACAGTCAGACCAGTGATGGGTATGTAACTCATTCGNAAAAAAAAAAAAAAAAAAAGATGAATCATCATGCATATTCTGTCACTGATCTGAATCTGAATGACAACAGAACTGACTGTGGAGAGAGCAGGACCAGCTGTCAAACAAAAATTTTGTCTGTAACATCTCTTCTGAGACTTTGCACAGTCTGTAATCAACTTAGTGGTGCACAGAGCATTAAATTGAATTTGTTTGTCTATATAAAATCAAGACGGAACTTTTTAGTATTCTCTTCCTTAACCTAAAGTTTTGGTGACAAATGCAGTCTACAAGTTGCTCTTTGATTTGGGTGCTGTGAGATTTTTATTTTTATATGATTCAGAGTTCCATGAACAGCAGTTGTTGCTTCTGTTCATCCTCCTAAACTGGTTGCATACAGCTCCTCAGCACATACTGCCCAGTCCAGATTCCACAAACCTTATTTTGCCTTTTCTTGCTTGTCTTCAGTTTCACTTCAGGCACTGCATGCCTCAACAATACATTTGGATCACCCAACTGGAAAGTAACAAAATTCCTGCCTCATTAAAAAAAAAAGTTCCAAATAGACAGAAGGAAGGAAAAGGTGTTGAATAGAAAAGCAATCAATCAATCAATCATTTATTTGTATAGCCCCTTACACAACCAATTACGGTGACCAAAAAAAAAACAAAAAACTGACATTCACACTAATTGTTCACATTTGTTTCTTCTCCCTCCAGACATACATTGGCAGTGTGGTGATCTCCATAAACCCTTACAGGTCCCTGCCCATCTACACGCCAGAGAAGGTGGAGGAGTATCGCAACAGAAACTTCTATGAACTTAGTCCCCACATGTAAGTTTACATTTCAGTCCATCTCAGAACCTTTGTTTATATGTGAAAATATACATTTACTGCTCAAAATGCTACTTGCGACTCAAGTATGAAGAGGTGAAGTGATTGTGTGGTTTTAGGTTTTGTTTCTGACATGTGAATTTGGGAGTGGCATTTGACAAGTGTTTGCTTAAGGTTTGATTGTCCTAATGTGATAAGCAGGAACTGTCATGTCTTAAGGATGCAGAGTATTGCAAAGATATGTAAGGATTATCACTCTGACACAGTGACTAATGCAGTAGGGTTTCGTGGGAGGCAGTTTGAGATCAGGGCACAGTCTGTAGGAAAAGTCATAAGGTTGTCTTCTTTCAGTTCAGTACTGTAGTATGCATTCTGTTTATTGGCAGCTCTAACTCAGCATTGCTCCAAGTGAGCCAAGACAAAACAAAGCCTGGTGCTTGTCAATTAGCTGGCCATGGCTGTAGACTGCTGCAAACTCATCGGACAGAGTTGAAATGTGGAGTACCCTTGTACTGAGACAAACTCCCTGTAGATAAAATGAGCTGCTTGGCTTTTCTTACATTCATCAGCTCTTGGTGTGAGGGTCTTTTCTTTCCCTTTCTGGTCTTCATTTTTCTTTTTATCACTGAGTGGGTAGAAGCATTGATTGTCTGCATTGTAAACCAGGAAAAAATCCTGTTTACACATCCCTGTACATTTGGTGAAACTGATGTAATTGTGACTTCTTTTTTTTTTCCCTTTTTTTTAAATTGCCACTCTAGTACATTTGAACCATTCTGTGTACCATACAATGTCATTGTTTTCCCAGTTCTTTTAGTATTTAGCATAATTTTGAATGATAAACCCAGCAATAGATTTTCAAATTTATCTTTTTAAATCTAGTGGTTTGCGGCCTTAAAATTAAAGTTAGCAACATTTTTTCAAAAGGGCTTTCTTGCTTACCCTGTATAATAATTTCGCTGTTTGTTTAGGAAACTTATCTTTTAAATACTTTTCCAAAAGATAATGGATGGTAACCAAATGTTGAGCTGAATGATTGTCCAAGCTGTTGCAGAATAAATGTTCATGTCAGACTGACACGAGTTGAAAAAAATTCAGGTTTTAATAACATTTGTTATTAAAAAGAAGTGCCCTTTGCTGCAAAGTGACATGAGTATCGCTGTTTTTTTTTTTTTGTTTGTTTGTTTTTGTATTTTTTTTTTTTTTTCAGGTTCACACGTTCCCAAAACTGAATGAAAATTCAATTTGATTTTTCTTTATTTAGTAAGAAAAAGTTAAATGCAGGTGAATAGCTGGATTTAATTTAAGCAAATATATCCAAATAAAATTCATCCAAAGAGTGGCAAAACAAATGTTACTCACACCAGACTTCAGTGACTCAGTGGAGAAACTGATCTTGTTTTAAATGGAGCTGTTCTGAATTGGCCTCACCATACTGTGCTCACTAAAGTTTGGTCTTTGTATGTTTGGGTTTTTTTTTTTTCCTTCCCATTTTGAGCCAGAACTCCAGTTACACAGCTCAACTGAGGCAAGGCTGCTGTACTTGAGTTCTGGGCAGAGAAAAACAGTCTAGACTTTGTGCCATTTTTTTTTAGCTGAATTGTATTCCTGAAAAAGCACCATTAATGGACTACTGCCACTGTCGGCTGAGTCCAGCAACCAGTCTTTCCAACTCCCCATAATTTTTCCAAATCAAAGAAGCTCCCATGTTTCCTTCTTGTTTGCATGGCTAAGCTTTAACTGACTCTGGTAATTTACCACAGAGACTGGACAGTGCTGAAGTACATCAGCATTGGGGTTTTAATTAAGGCAACTACAGGGGGTGTTGGGCCTCTTCCTTTTTCCCGTCTTTGATCCTAATTAAACACTTGTTACTTGTATAAAATTAGTAGTTCTCAACATGTTGCAGCAGGCAAGGTCAGTACTTTTGAGATGTCCCTATAGATGCTGGGTTGTTTTTTATAAAAATTACAAAACCCACCTGCACTCAGATGGTGAGGAATTAAAGCATTTGATTGCTTTTAGAAAGAGTGTAAATGTTATTGAGCTGGAGTATGTTTGAAAGACTGTACAGATTAGACCTGTACAATACATCAAAAATTATCATTGCAATATCAGTGAGGTCTGGTTGGACTGCAATAAATCAGACCATTATGTTTCAAGGAAAATGCATTTATGTTCTGCATGTGAATAATATAGACTGTAATAGCTAGCATTTATCAATGGCCTTGTTGCCCACAGCTGGTTTAGATGATGGTGATGACAGAAAAAAGGGTAAAGAGTGAAGGGAAAATTGTGTTTATGTAAATTGATATTGTCATTGCAGTTTTAAACAGTATCACACATCATTTTTTTCCTTCTCCTTTGATCATGCAGCCCTTGTACAGATAATAGGATTAAATATGTTAGGATGTCATTGGTCTGTTTTTGGACTTCTTACCTGAACAGCTACTAATCCAGGTCCTACTCACAGCTGTTGTCTAGATCGGTAATCTCTGGGATGATATTTCAGGTGTGATGTTTGAGAGTTGGTACAAACTTCTGCTTTAATTAAGAGATGTGGAGGTTGTCTTTGTTTTTGCTTTTGAATGATATAATAACTTTTGAAACTGCATGTTTGGCATTTATAGAAGTAATGGTGTGCAAATTCTAAATGCTTGCATTGTTTTGGAAATATTTGACACTGAATCAGTTTGAATGTGAACAAGCTCATCACAGAAGTAGTCCATGTTAACTGAAAATGTTGTCTCTAATAGCAATATGGATTGTAAAATTATGCATCAATATCAAAAAATAACGATGCATATACATGTATAAGGCATAGCTACGATGACATTAGCTTATTTATTGATTGATTGCTTGACTACCTTTTCAATTTTTCTCTCCAAATTGGCAACTACTTTTGATGTCAATTCACTGGAGTTAATTAGTTTTTAAGAACTGTGCTGCCACACCCATCTCCACTAATCTAGTTATGGTTTCCAATAGTGGTCATTTTAGCAAAGTGCTCCCTGCTCAGATGTGGCACCTTAGTAATTAACTGGCAGGTGTCTGTCCCCCCTTCTAAACACAGACTGTGCATTAGAGATCAACTAATCAGTTTCTGTCACAGATGGACTCTAGTCATCTTTTGTATGTTGATTGCCACCCAATTTAGACACAGATTGAGTGCGTTGTGTGCGAGGACAGTTTGCTAACCCCATGTCTCCAGGGTAGGATTGTGTTATCTCTTTGTTTAATGAGGTATTGAGACCCCTGATGCTCTCAGCACTCAATACTTGGTGCCACTAGAGCATTGGTCACAGAGAGGCATCAGGACTGGCTAATGGAGCAAAGAGGCCCCTCTGCATGGTGTACATCAAGGCCTCCAGCTGTCATGCACATGCTTATGATGGATTATTTGTAAAATTGGTCTATGTGCAGTGGGGGTTGAAAAAGTAGGTTTATTTTTTTTTCTTAAAATTGGATCATCCTATATTCATTGTTAGACAGCTAGTGGCAGTCCATAATAACTGTTTTCATGGCTTTATCAAGTATAGCATGTAACCTGTTTTATTAGTCAAGGCATAATAAACACAGCATAAAGTAAATGTCACTATTAACATGTTTTTGGCTGAGGATGTGAAACTCTGATTACATAAAATCAATCACTGCTGTCATGGTAGTTTCCAGAATGTGACCTCTGCCCTGCTTGTCAGAAGCAGCAGGAATCAGAGTTCATATGTGGGAGTGAACTAATGTTATTGACTGTTTGCCAGATGAGCATCACATTGGACTTATTCCTTTTATGCAGTCTACTGTTACCTGAAATATAAAATGTTATTATGACTAAAGACAAGTTAACAGCTACTTTCCACATTCCTTACAACTAACCAGTTTTACTTATTTTAACTCATCATTTGTTATGGTTATCAAAAGCTTTTTATCTGCAAAACATGCAAAGGTAACTGCCCAATCTATTTACTGAATAATTATAGTCACTGATATAAGTTATTTTCCTGTTGGATATTGGAGTATTACAGTAAACCGGTGCTTTTCCTGTTAGAAGGATGGCCTTTGGAATCATTTTCTATATCATGGCATCACACCTGTTTGCTTTCCTAGTGCTGTGAGTTATAAAACTTTAATTGAAAGGCAGTAAATAAGTGTTGTAAATCTATAAAAGTACAGGTGCATCCGCTCTGGTTATTGATTTGGACACTGTCACTGGTGAGATGCAGATTACTATTTAAAGCCTGGAGTTCTTCGTTAAATGTTGCCAAGTGTTTTACATTTTTCTCCTTAAGCTAGAATGTGATTTAAAACCCCAGGGACTGAAAGTGCATTCAGTGGATTGTAACCATGGCAACTGACAATTCACCTAAAGTGCCCTAATAATGCTCAACTTTTGGGCTTAATAGTTTTAAAATGTAAGCTGCACAAAAATCCCCCTCGGATGTTATGAAGTAAATTGTTTTTGTACCAGAGTATAACAATTTAAGTTTCTGATGTAAAGTTTTCATATAAATGAACTTACTCTTATTTGGGTCCATCTAAGGTTTAAATTGGTGTCAAACAGTGCCTTTTGTTAAAAGATGGCACATTGTTAAAAATGTGTTGATACTGGCTCCTATGCATTCGAGTTAACTTTATTGGCCTTCCATTTTGGTAAAACCAATTTCCATATGTGTATGTGCCTTTAGTTTGACAGTTATCATCCTGTTTGTTGCAGATTCACACTGTTTTAGAAAGAGTTTTTGAAAAGGCTTGGAGCAGTTACATAGAACTTTATGTAGGTAGATTAAAGTGGGCACTTGTTGTAGTGGCATGTTGGCTTAAGTGGGCAGATTCAGACCTCTGCAGTGAGTGTGTTGGCGTGATGGTGAGCTTTGAACTAGAGGAAGATAATGGAAAAGCGAGTGTTCGTCTTTCTACCCACCTCTACAACCTAAGAATAAAATGCAAATGTATTTGATTGGATGTGGCACCATTTATAATTAAATGCCACATTTATGCATAATGACTGTTCTCTCCCACAGCCATTGCATACAATTTCTTATGGCTGACCAAGCTTTGGTTGGTGATAAATTTGGAAATGGACTTGCTGACAGATATTCCCCTCTGGAAAAAGAGATTATGTGGTTGATATGTTTTTGTGTTGGTAGAACTACATGAACAAGTCTGATGGTTTTGCAAACATTTTTTATTAGAGCTGGAACCTGGCCCAACTTAAAATTAATAAACTTTAGATTTGATTTCAGACTTGGCTTTAACCTTCTTAGAACCATGCTTGTTTTAAAGCATTAAATAAACGTATTATTTTTAGCTGTTATGTTAAAATGGGTTTCTCATGGCACTAAATTGAGCTCTGCAGTACTTCATGCTGTAAGAACAGTGCCTCAGGATCATATTTTGCATGCCATCCCTCTCTGCCCACATTGCATGTCAGTACTCTATGAAGCTGGGAGGAAAAGGCAAAACTTCATACATGTTGCAAATTTGTGGTTGCTATGTTGTTCTAATCTAAGTTTAGATTTGTTCATAATTAAATATATTTTCTTTGTAGTTTCAGTTGTTCATTCTGTGTTCACACAGTTTGTTGTTAAAAATGCCTGACCCCACTGGGAATGTTTAATAAAAGGGTTATGGATTCCTTAAATGTTTTCAAGAATATTGCATCTAACAGCAAACAGTTTAACTCGGCACTGATTAAACATTGCCTGCCTTATCATTTACTCCTGTGAGCACAATATTTTTTTTTTTTGTCTGACTGTCCAAACTCCATTGTAAATTCTCTCTATTCATAGTCAGAACAATAAGTACTGAGCTTTTATCTGTGTGCACAGTTTGTATAATGTGTGAGGCATACAAAAGAGTTCATAGACTAGAGAAGCTGTATACAATTTTCCCACCGTGGAACCTTATAGTGTTGACAATATTTACTGTTTAGTCACATTAATTAAGAACCAAACCATTAATCTCAGAAAAAGCCTGTAAAAGTCTGTCATTTACAGTTCAACCTGTGTACATGTCATTGTGCACTGGACCCAAGCTGTAATTCGAGAGTTAAAGATTGGTTGTTGAAATTTGACTGAATGGTTTAATTCATTTCTGCAAAGAATCCTAAAGGTCATATTGGCACTGCGAAGAAAAAAAAAAGATGTTCACACTAATGAAATGAGTACTGCCTACAAGGTGGTGGTTTGTATGGATGGAACAAAATGGTGGCATGATTGGCATAAACCTGCACAGAGTTCCTTGTGCAATGTTGCTTTGAGGAGATTTTGTTACCTTACTCAGCATGCTTATTTCCTGCTTCTCCAGAGATCACACAGACTGCTTGAACTGGTGTTTTTCCCCTACCGTGGAACACTAAATTAGTGTGTTGTAACATAAAATTAAAGTACTGGACTCCTTCAAAGTTGGATGTATGGCTGTACAAGTATTTTAGGCAATGTGCATAAAATCTCAGAAAATGTGTAGTGTGTATTAAATTAGTGTTTAAAGTAATTTTTCCACCTTGCATTCTACACATTTGGAATCATATACAAAACTGCCATCATTATGATGCAGCTTGTGAGTTTGTTTTAATCTTCCCTGTGGCATACTCTTAAAAGCCAAGCATTGTCCTAGGAAGTACACAGATGGTCAACATCTGTCAGAACCAACATCCGTTTAGTGTGTGCGCATCCGTTCTCTTGCCCTCCTACAGTCTCAGGTTGGTCTTCAAGCAGTCTGGTGCGACTGTGGTTGTGTATGTATTTCTTATTACAGCCCCCCACCTGATCTTCAGGATCAGGGAAAAGTTGCTTCCTTGGCTTCAAAGCCAGGCAGATTTCCTGAAGGCTCTAGAGGAACCAGGTCACACTGAGATCAGAGACTGTTCAGCACCCAACACGCCCTAGCTGTTTTTGCCACCAAAATCTGTTTTCAATAATGCACATTAAAAAATGACAATTGTATACTTTTTATTAAGTGAATGTGCTATATGTCAAAATGAAAACATGCCTCTAAGAAAGACTCTTGTTGTTTTCCAAAGGCCTGTCATTTTCCAAGTAGCTGGGCGGGCGGCAGTCCAACCCATACATTACTGCTTTATTAGCATCTACAAATCATTGCTTTAAAGAGTGCTGAATCTGCCCTCCAGTTACTCCACCCTTTTAAGATTCAGGTCACAAACTGCAGGCCCATCATCTTCTCCTGTGCCCCACTTTACCAGAGGTTGAAGAGTAAAAGAACTGACGAGACTATTTTCTGCTGCTTACCTCATGCCAGTGTGGCTTTGTGTGCACCCGCTGCCACGTGCAAGTCAAAATTACAGCCTACAGGCAGATGTGAAGGGAGGTGGGGGTGCCAAGCAGCACTTGCAGTCCAAGGCCTTATCCCAGCCTAACCCCCACACACCCAGCTATACACACTGATCTGGAAGGCCTCTGGGGTTTTGGTACCTTACTCACTTCTTCCTCTCTTTGGTGGGGACCTTGGTGCTTCATCGCTTTGACTTCCATTTATAAGCAGTTTTGGTTCAGGCTAATTTAAGGGTCCTAATGATAATACAGTGCGGTTTTGTTTCCAACTTTTGTATGTGCACATTTGAAACAAATTTGAATGAGGTTTCTTGTGAGAAGTTGGTGGTTGGTTCTATAATTTTGTTTTATTTCAATATTTAGAATTTAAGGGTTTCTTCTTTTTGTAGTTCTGGGTTTGGCTTTTTTTCTGCTGAGCTCCATTCATATTGTGATTAGTGATGGCTATTCATAAGTTCTGCGTGTGTGTGTGTGTTCCCAGCAAGGGACCTCCCACTTCTTTTTCACTCTTGTCCCTAATGTGGCGAGCCCTCCCAAACTCCTGCTGGCCCACTGGTCTCATCTGGGGACAAAATAATTGTATGATGGCTTGCTCATTGTCAGGATCAGGTCAGGCAATGGGAGTGTTTCCACAATGCAGACATCTGCTCTGCTGTTTCCTTTTTTTTAGCTGTGACATGTCCTGTGACAAATCCTGTCTATACAAAACTGATGGATTGATGTACAGGCAAGGCGGGGTTGAGCTAAGTTTATGGGAATTTTGAGAACAGACAAAATCAACATATTTTGCAACTAGTATTTTTAAATGTGTATTAATGGCAATGGCTTAAAGCTTGAACTTTATATATAAAGTGCTTGGAGCTGCATTTGAATATGTGTTGTCCAATAAATTTGTCATGAAATTCCTCCCCACAAAAAATATTTCATTTGTTTAGGATTCGTCTTCTTATTTGGGTGTTGGACGATGTTTTTTACTGTCCTTGCATTAAAGTTTTAAAAAATTATATTGTGATTTGGTGCATCCAAAGTGTATTATCACAGCACCAAAAAAAAAATAATAATAATTTGCTGATTTCAATAATTAATTTCTCATAACTCAAAATGTCTGACTAAATAAAATTGAACATGCTTTAAGATTCTTAACAATCCATTACGTTTGTCTTTTTTTAAATATAGTAACTCGCGTGTTTCTTGTCAGAGCAAAGAAACAATCCTTCTGTAAAATAAGTGCTTCACTTTTAATTTTTTTTAGTCATTTTATTTTGCACATACAGCTACAAAACCTTTAACAAACTATTGTCTCACTTCTGCTCACATGTTTTCATGTGACTGAGTTGCTGAAGTGTGAAGGTGACATTCGCTCACTCCTCTCTGTTTTGATATGACTGATTGTTTATTCTGGTTGGAGCCAACCTGTTCAGTGAAGTTTAGATGTTGTTCTGTAAACTTTGCTTAGTGTTAAATGCAGTAATTTTTACATTGCTGTAGGCTGTGGTTGACTTCTTTGCTTCGGCTCTCAGTAACAGGTCCTAACATTAAATCTGTGAATATAATGTCACACAGGCAAGAGGGTGAAGCAAACTAAATGATCATTGTAAACATCAAATGTGAAAAGCACTATCAGGAAAAAAAAAATCACAATAATGAAATTGTGGCTTGTAATGAAAATGTTACCATTTAACCAAAAAAATGTCTTGAGAGAGCTGTTCAGTCAAAAAATAGTAAGCTGATTAAATCGAAGTAGGAAAGCAGGAGGCAGTGCCTGAGGTTGTAGCAGGCACCTTTGTTGAACACCTCTCCAATGGGGAGGTGTTTTTTATTTTTATTTTTTTGCTTTGGGGACCTTAATCATATAAAGTACTTAACTGTAACAGCTGAGTTATAATTACTCTATAGCCTTTCTCTTTTGTTTAAAATTTGTACATTTTAGCTTTTAAAGAATTCCTAACTGCATTAACCATTTACATTTGCACCAACTTCATGGAAGGATGTACGCTTCATGGATGCACCTCGTTACCTTTGGGATTGGGTGCAGCCAGACCCTTGGGACTAATAGTGAATACTTTGTGGTGGATGTGAATGCATTCTGATCCAAAATGATGTGTGATGGTGCAGAACCCTAAGCTCCATTAGCCATCCCGAGGTATAACTTAGTATTTTGGTCTGGAATGCATTCATCTGGCCCCCTCTTTGCCATGGCTTCCTAGATGCAATCAACCACTTTGGAAACTAAGGGTCAGCATTAGTTCAGTGTATGATGTAAATTTTGGCCCCTTCTCCTTCTGCTTACAATTACTACTACTGTTAAACTTTTGGCATATGATAAATGGGGTACATTTGTATAGCACATTTTAAACACAAGTTCTATAACAAAACAGAGAAACTTGTTTTGCTGTCAGCCATTAGTTTGTGAACTGCCTTTTTGAAGTCTTCATTGACATTAGGTCATCACAATCTTACTGTTTTTGACACCATATTTAGCGAAGAAGATGGAATTGGAAAGTAATAAAAAGATTAGCCTTAACTATAAATCTTTCTTTTGCTTTATAACTAATTAATTAGTTTTTTGTTAATTTTTTTTAAAAGTATAATGGCACAGTGATTAAACGGGGTTTTCTAGCCAGTTGTGCCATAATTTATTATAAGAAAAATATTTCATAATGCAATGTGACACTTTAAGAATAGAATGACATAACTAGTAATGTACTGACGTCAGTGTTTGATAGCTGTCAAAATTAAAGTACATCTTGGCCACTGTTGTTGGGGATCTTCTTAAAAATGGTGTTGTTGAGAATATAGAAAAGTACCACCTTTTGAATAAAGTATCCAAAAACTACCCATTCAGAGTTCATTAAGGATCTGAACAATAAAGGTCTTCGCACCAAATACTGACCTTCAGTCTATTTATTGTACAAACACTTTTTGCCATGTGTGTATATATATTTTTAAACCACATTTTAATGATCACATCTAGTATTCCAGTTTGTTCTCTGGCATTTTATTAAGAAATGATTGTCTGTTCAATGTAGCCTTGCCCTTTTGAGTTCTATCTTTTTAGGCCCATTATAATAATGTTTCCAGACATGTGTGCAACAAACGACTAAAAACATTGTAATGTGGGCCACACAGCCACACATCCACAACCACCTCCCAAATCCTCCCAAGGTATTGTCTGCATAAAGAGAACAAATGAAACACTGTTCTGTGATTCAGTGGGGGTGTTACTGCAATAATGAGTTCCACTTTTCCATTGTGTAAGTGTCCCAGAATTCATGATAGTGGGCTTTGTTTATAAAACACTATTCACTTACACCATTTACTTATCCATAAAGGCTTGTTTAGTCATTTACTAAATAAATTATTCAAACATCTGCTGAAGAAGCAAGAGGAAAACAAGTTAGTAAAAAGTTTTAGACAAGGCTAAGTAAATGTGTGGCTGTATCTAACTTGTGAAACTTGTTTTCAGTCTGTCATTGCCACATGCTACAGCCTTCTGGCATCGCCCATCCCTAGATCAGCATTATTCAGATGACAGATTTACTTCAGTAGCCATGATTAGTATTAGTATGATTGGGTATTCAGTAGCCATGTTTGAGATAGCCAACGGGAAACAGTCTGCTATAAAAAAAACAAAAACCAAATGTGAACCAAGCTAAGGTTATTAAAAAAAACAATAATTCACTTCAGTGTAGTGGTGCCCTTAAGGTGCAACCCAATGTTTAATAAAGCCACCTGCTTTTGATCAGAGGAAATGCTAAATGACTTGTTGTGACAATGGTACCATTTGTCTGAACTTATATTACCGTGTTACCTTTGATTCCAACCCACCCCTCCCAAAAAAACAAAAACAAACAAAAAAAACAGGTTAAATGTGTAGTTCCAGTGTAAAGACTTGGTGTGTGCTTTCTCCTTTTTTGTGTTCCAGCTATGCTTTGGCAGATGAGGCCTACCGCTCACTGAGGGACCAAGACAAGGATCAATGTATCCTCATTACAGGGGAGAGTGGAGCTGGGAAAACCGGTGAGAAACTTTTTTTTTTTTTTTTTTTTTTTTTTCTTTAGCCATTTTGAAATGCGAATCATTCTGACAGCCCAGGAAGGTCTTTGTCTGACTGTTGGCTCAAATTTCCTTTTTTATTGCATTTTGAATGTACAGATTTTTAAATTAAGAGTATTTTTTTATTTTTTACGGATTTGAATCAAACCATATTTGGAGGTGTTCTTTTGTGTAATTCACCTCACATGGTTCAATAACCAAACTGAGTGGAGTCAATTCTGCTACAGTGATGGGCATGGGGAAGATTTTGACAAACAGAAGTCTTAGTATGAGATATTTGACTATATATTGTCCTAAGTGAGGAAACTTCTGCACATTGAAAGCTAGAAGGAAGTAATGGTAGGTGGGGGGTGTGTGGGGGTGTTTTTTAAAATATGTCTTGGCACCCGAACCTGATTCAGTCACTTGGAAATGACAGTGCAGTCTGTCCTGATCATCTGATTTAAAACAAAAAGCTGATGATGGTGCAGCCTGAGCACAGTTTTAGACTCAATCATCCATCACCCTGCTTTTCACACACAGGCAAGTACATACCTTGGAACTGCTTGGGACAAATTGATACCTTTAATGCTGCTGATAACCGTAACACATCTGTTCTGAGCACAAACATGGTAGGAAAAAATAATCTGTGAAGGGGAAATCCACTTAATCATAAACAGCATCTTCAGAAGTCTTATCTCCTAGGTCCCTGGTGGAAAAATATGTACTTTTTGGTGTTCTTTGTAGTGCCCTGTTCAACATGTAGTCAAAACAGTATTTTGTTTTTTTTTTATCTAAAGAACACAAGGGTTGTGTAACATTACATTGGAGGATTAGATTGGATCAACCCCACAGTCTGAGGATTGTTTCATTAGAGATCATGTTTGCACATGAAACATGAAAGAAACTGACCTGTGATAGATGAGCAGTAGACGTATCAACATACCGGCAGCACACTGTAAAGATGCTATGCTGTCCTGGTTTATTCACATTTCATACACTAAAGATTAGCAGGCAACACCCATATTTTCCTGTAAGAAAACTTAAATCTCATATGTAAGCACTGAACCAGAAATGCAACCCCTGCTGGTAGAAGCTGTTTTTACATCCCTTTTTTTTTTCTTGTCGAGTTTTACTTCTGTTAGTGTTACCATGTTTTGGATCACGTTCACATACCTTTTAAAATGTCTAGAGGGAAAGGTATTTCCTTGATACTGTTTAGTGCTGCTTCACAGGTATTTGCAGTATTAAACTGGCAGTGCACAGAGTAAAGGAGTGTGGTTGAAATTTACTTAGAACACATTTTCCAATACAAAAAGATAAAATTTAATAATGAAAATATATTACTGAGAGCTAGTTATATATTTATATATTTAAATTTGACAAATCCCAGCCTTCATCAAATTGGTATTTGTATAGCATGTTCTAGTCATGTCATTGTTTTCAGGTTAACTGTTTTTATGATGTTCACTGGCTGTTGTTAAGATTTCATAATATAAATGTCCCTGTAGCACTCTGGTAGCAAATGGCAAGAGCCATGAAGCCAGATTTGTTGCAAAAGCCGCTGTTCACACGGAGTAGGACTTTCAGTAATCATAAATCATTAAAGTTTTCTTTGATATGTAGTGATGCAACAGTTATAAACTCATAAACCAAAGCAATAAAGGAAACAATTTAAGATGGTTTTTTTTTTGATCCACAAGCCTTTCTTCTAAACTCCAAGGAGCTGCTGCTGCAGTGAAGTCAAAGATAAATTTGGATTTCAGTAATCTCAGCTGCCCTGGAGCTTTTAGCAGAATAAGGCCATTAAATTCTACCCTATCAATATGGGTCATTGACATTCATGTTTGAGGAATTTTTTTTTTCTCCCCTCCATTTTATTGAGACGTGTATAAAACAAAGCCCCCTGTGACAAGTAATGTACATTGCATACTATATGTTAAAGGGGAAAAAAATGACTGAGAAGTTTCCTTTTTGCCATCAGATTAAAGAAAATGTGGATTAAACTGTGCTTCTTGTTGCAAAGTATTAACTTTGATAGCCAACAAAAAGATGAAGCAAGACACACCCAAACCTCCACCCCCTCTTTTTTTTTTTTTTGGTCTGCCAACTTCATCAGCAGCCTGTACCAACAACTGCTGTAGAGCTTTTCGGTCCTCCCTTGGCAGGTCACACACATCAGTTCTGGGTCACTGTTATCTCACTGGTTGCAAGAGATGATCCCAATACTAGCCGTCAAACCACAAGGCTTGTCACTTGTTCCAAAAAGGATGCTTTGCTTCTTGAGCCTTTTTGTCATGGACATGGTTAATTTGCGGCGAGTCCCTCACTTAGAATTTGTGCTCTGAAAGCAATTTCAATCTGTGCAAACACTCGCAGTGAGTGAACAATGTTCTTCAAGATCCAGATTGTTTTTCCAGGGGTTTTCCTTCCCAATGAAATCAGTAGCTTGAATGATGATATTATGATGAAACTGTGGTCAATATCCAACTTAACAAATTGCACTTCTAAAATGGGGCCTCATTTGCTCTCATGGGCGTCAAAGGGGGCTGATGTAATGGGAATTTTTATGGGGAATGTTGCAACACATGGGCAGGTCTCATTTGTTCCCCTGCCATGTCTATCAAATGTAATACTACTTATATCTGTGCGTATTTCAGAGGCCAGTAAGCTGGTGATGTCATATGTGGCGGCAGTGTGTGGGAAGGGCCAGGAGGTGAATAAGGTCAAGGAGCAGCTGCTGCAGTCCAATCCTGTGCTAGAGGGTGAGTGACGACTCGGGTTGTTTGAAGTTTAGATTTGGACAGAATCCATGTCAACAGACTGACAGGACTGTACCAGGGAGAATCAGCTGAAACGGGGAAAAATCTGATATATACAGTTTAATTGACCTATTACTTAAAGAGCACCATTTAACTGCTCAAGGGCTTTAGATGGCATTTTTGGCCTCCAAAAGTAACACTACCAATAAAAATATAGGTTTTATCAATGCAAATATTATGACACTTGGGTATTCAACACATTAGTCACATAAACTGAAAATATTAGGCCATTACTTTTGGAATCCTATAAATCTGTCTTTATTTCCTTAACTAGGCAGTACACTGCTCCCACTGTCACAGTCATTCCTGCAGCTCAGTGTTGGCACAGAAACAGCTGTTTTTTTAAATTGGGGGCAGTGGACAGGAAATGCCCGTGAATGATGAAGCTGTAAGGTTGACTCGCTATGGAAAACCTTGCACATCTGCAAGAGCTTAGCTCCTGCCGATCTAATTGCCTCAGCACTAAAAAGAGGCAAAAGGAGGGGGACCTGCTTATCCAGCCGAGCACAATGGATCCATCATGACTTGTACCTCTGTGATCCTCTGCTTAATTTTCTTTTTTTAGTTTCATTCTTTGTTGCTCCCCTTTTCTTTTCACTGTCCTCTGATTTTCTCTTTAGCTTTTTATCTACAGTATCTCTGTTGCTCTTATTTTCTACTTTCCTTCCCCTCTAGCTGCTGTTGTTCCAGACCAGCATCCCACACATTCACACAATCCAAATACTTTAACACACATTAATCAGCTGTTATCAGCAGTTAAGCAGTTATGCTAATAGCACTGTGTTATTTGACAAATTAATAGCATTTTAATGTGCAAATGTGGTTTTAAGCAATTGAAAAATGTTGCAGAAAATACTCAATTTAAAGGGCTTACTGATGCATACGGCACAATGCATTTAATGAGCTCTTTGAAAACATTTTGTTTTGTTTTATTTATAAGCAGGGGCACATATTGAATCACTTTGCCTTGAATGTGGCGTGACATGAAGGTTTAGCCCTTCCTAAGCCTGAACGCTCTGCTGCTTTGCCTAATCCATACAGAATTATGGGGCGTCATCAGTACAAATGGATTTGACATTCAGGTCTTTTGTGATTGACAGCTGGCTGGAGTGCTGCACATTGTTAATAATTCTCTAAAAAATTTAAAAACAAGTCTTAACTTTTAATATCTGCACTGTACTTTAAAAAAAAATGGCTTAAAAAGAATGTTTGTCCAACACTTAATTGTTTGTTTTCTTTTCTTTAAGCATTTGGAAATGCCAAAACAGTACGCAATGACAACTCTTCAAGATTTGTAAGTATCCAAAACTCAAAATATTCTTTGACAAAATAGTTGGGTTTCAATTTTTTTTTCAACTTGTAGGATCCACAAACCTGTCACTGTGTATATTCCCTGATCACAAATATTGATCCTGCTGAAGTAAATGCAGAAGCAAAGTGAGAAATATTTTAACTCACAGCAGCATTATGACTATAGCTTTACAGCTAAAACAGAGGTCCCAGGTGTCTATGTACATGGTTACTGCTTTAATATTCACTATATATAGATGCATGACATTTAGAGGAGACGTATGTTTGAGGAGACGGTGGTGATTTTAAGCAAGTGAAGGCCTCTCATCATGTGTGTCTTTGTATCTTTGCCTGTTCTTGTATTTTTCTGCTCTGGTGTAATAATTGTATATGTACTGGGTCTGCAGAGTATAGCAGCCTACACACTGGTTGTTACTGCACTGCTTTTGATCTTGATGTATTAAACTCGTACATAATCCACAGCCTTGGTAAATGCTCTGTACTCTGAGTTCACAAGGTCAGTTGACAAACTTTGCTTTTAGGTTGCACAATTTGGCCTGAAACTCATGAATACCAAGCACAAGAAAAATAGTCAGTTTGTCATTTGTAGAGATTTTTGTTTATGCAAGTTCTATGCAGTTTGTATTCATTTATTTTGCTAGTTGCTCAGGCTTTCAGAATTGACTGACTTTTTATGAGGAAAAAGCTACTCGTATACCATATAAATAGCATTCTAAAACTAAAATATGAACTTGTTTTGTATAAGCAGACAGAAATCCGGACAAGTCCAGGCAACACCATTAGGAAAGGTGATGGCTATTTGTTTTCCTGAGAAAGCATTCTCACACTAGCAGGTTGCATATTTACTGAGAGATATTTTTTTAACATCCCATTCACACAAGCTTGTTTTCATATTATTTCTAACATTGAGAGTTATTGAGGAGCAAATTCCTATTGATTCACTTGGATTTCTGAACATCCAAAATGACTATTTTGGTTATTTTCTGGCAAATGCCGTGCAAGTCATTGTTTGTTCTTCTGTACGAGTTGAAATGGAAACTGGTTATTCCAGCAAGAATGAGCTTGCAGGCCAACATATTAACCTTTAGTGTCTCACTTTGACTTCATACACTATTTTCAGTTGTCTATCTACATTTACTGCCTACAGACTCCAGTACTCGGACATGAGTTGAGATTTTATCAGAATATAGTTCCAATCTAGCTATTTTTAGGTGACCTTGACATCTTACAGAAAGCTCAACTCTTCTCACCCAGACTCCACCTCATTAGAGCTCAATCATTTTATCATAAAATTCTGAATGGAGCTGCTACTTCATTTTGTTGAGTGCGGAGGGCTTATTGAGTTTGGCTAGAAAGCGCTCACCAGCGGTGCTTGGCCTCATCCAGTGACCTGTCTGCTATTAATACATCAGAGAAGAAAGGAAGGAAAAAAGATCAAACACACAAGACTCACTGTTCTAATGTCGACTTTAAACAGAAAAGAGACCCAAAAAAGTTAAAAAAAAAAAAAAAAAAAAAAAAAAAAATTCAGAAAGCTCTTGATATATTTGTAACGTGATGAGTTTTTAGAAAAGATCTGTCTAAACTTATGAGCTGGGTTTGTTTTGATACTTTTTTTTTAACTTGATGAAAAAAGGCAGAGCAAATAAAAGTGTACATCTTAACTGTTTTATTCTCTGACCCCCAGGGAAAGTACATGGACATTGAGTTTGACTTTAAAGGAGATCCACTGGGTGGAGTCATCAGCAACTGTGAGTACAAAATGCCTCTCAAAATCAAAGTAATACATATTTGCACTCTACTTTCTGATCTATATTTATTGCATCTATAATTGATCCACATCTTGGTTTCAACCCTGGCTGGTCTGTTGTCTTGCTATTAACTTGCATTTAATTTGAAACATTTAGGTATCTGGGTACCTGCTTGTAAACTTAAAGCAGGCAATAAGAGTAACATACTCTCACTGACTAAATTAAAGGTAGTATCCAAGTATCTCACTGGATTGAGACTGTTCAAAACAAACATTCAGTTGCAGTCTCACTGAACTGAATGTTTGTGAGCAAGTGAACAGCAAGCGTTGCTCACATCATACCTGCCTCAGCTCGCTTTGCACCCACTTTAGCATCCTCCCCCACAATTGATTTATTCTACTGGAGTACATTTGTTGAAATGAAGATGGGCAGATTCTGGCTAGTTTTTTTTCAATAATTCTCATCAGTGTGGTTTTTAAACCTCAGATGGTGCAGTCATAGGAGAGCTCCTGTGCAAAATACAGCTCTGCAACAACTGAGATTGGTTGGAGATGTTGGCAATGACTTTCCTCAGTGAAAATGTCACACGAAACTCAAGCAGCAAGATTGTGCACCTCTGCTGCTTACTGCAAGGAAACTGAGAACCCCTGTGAATGTTTTGAGACAATCGCAGCCCAGGGAGATGCTACCTTCATGTATGTGTCAGTCATAAGAAGAACTTGGTCATTGCCAACACAGTGTGGCAAGGTGGTATGAAAATCCAGGAATAAATATTTTTCATACCTTTCAAGTCTGTTTGGTGTAATTTTCAAGCATTATTTAGTTCATAAATGTTGCTTGAATTTTCCTTTGCACATTTTCTAGGAAACCTTTATGCATGATTGAAATCAGACTGAACAAAAAGCGTAAATCCCATTGCTGACTTCCTCCTGCCATCTTTTCCTTGCCTGTTTTGATTTGATTTTGCTTTTGTTTCTGTGACCTCTGGCGGGGAAGCCAGTATAGACAAAACATTATTCACAAAGACGGAAGCTGATGGCCTAGACACAAATGAAGCTCTGTCTGCTCAGTCACTCAGACACCAGAGTCTGTCTGTCGAGTAGAGCCACTGTCATGTGACTTGTTCAGTTAAAGCTGGTGATTTAGACAGATGAATGTGAACACTGCAGCAGAGGAGACCTGGATGGATTGTTTTATTTGCAACTCATCAGTTCTGTGTAAACCTCTGAAGCCTCAGATGACTTTCCATACCCAAAAATAAATGTTTGGGATTTTGAAAATGCCACAACCTATACATTTAAAAATATCAGAAAATGTCTTCAATTTGTTTGGAAATGCAAATACACATTAAAGCATCAATGGAAATTTGTTGTTTGCAAAACATTTGAAAGCTATTGCTTGGTAATGCAAAAGCCAGATAAGACGAATATAGTTTGAACAGCCTTTGTTCTTCTGCGTTTACCATGATGGTGTCAAAAGCTTCCTACTATATGTTAAGGTAAAGAGAAATGGACTGAAATGTAAGAAGTGACTTTTCAGTGGTTTTTCATTTCTGTACGCCTTTGATCACAGCTCCATATCACTGCTGTCAGTCATGGATGTTGTATTATTGATGGGCTCGCTCCTAAGTGCCACTTATGTGATTCACGGCCAGTGGGTGTCACAGAATCCCATTTAGCCTGATCCACAGCAGACCCTCACATCTCCACGTCTCTGTGCATGGCTTGATAATACACATTTTGCAGAATATCTGTGATTTTTTTTATTGCGAACTAGTACTTCTGCCCTGTCTGCACCCACCAACTTGTGAGTCAGTTTAGTCTAAATATTGGAAAAGCAAAGGTTTTTTATTTTTCCCCCTGTCTCTCATGGCTGGAAACTCTATCATGGTTACAATGTTATTTCATGTGGATACTTCTCCAAAACACTGAATGGAGTGTAATATAAACTTATTTTAGGAAACGTATGATTTTAAAAAGACGAGTTGGGCTTCTATTCAGTTCAACTAGCAGTAAAGAGGCTCTCAAGCAGTCTGTGACGTCTCTGAACGCTGCAGTTGGTCTTTAGACACTTCACATAATGCAGTGAGCAGGTGAGGTGCTGCTTTAATCAGGTACTGTTGCACTTGGTTAGTAGCCCAAAAAAAAGGGCTAATGGTTGAGATCTTGGTGTGGTTTCTTCCCTTCTTGCACATCTTGTTGTTTGTACGCACAAATAATTACCAACATTGGTTATTTTTGGCAGCATATATGCATCATTTGACAACCTTTAAGCTACATAAAAATCTTTAATACTCTGTGGGGACAGCCTCATGTTGCCAGTCAGACACCTGCTGGGATCATTTACATACAGATTTCCTGTAAAACTTCCATGTATCAGTATTTCCTTCTTTTATTTTTAGATCTGCTGGAGAAGTCCCGTGTGGTGAAACAGCCAAGAGGCGAGAGGAACTTCCACATCTTTTACCAGCTCTTATCCGGAGCCTCAGATGACACTATGAGTAAGTTCTATAAATACCTAATAGATTTATTCTATGCAATTTATTTTTAAATGTAGAAAAAAAGCTTTAAAATTTAAAGGAGTAGTCTATTAATTTTTGAAGAGGTGTTCTTTCTCATAGGTAGTACCTCATTAGTTGTGACCATAGTCATAAAGCATAGTTTGGAAAAAGAGCAAAAGTTTTCATCCAGGCTAGACTAATCACTAAACCAGGGCTTTTTTTTATTTTTCAGGCTTATAAAACAACTCTCAAAAAAAAAACACAGGTGTAAAAGACTACTACCCTAAACAAGAGGCCCTTGTTTGCTAGCCTTTGCTTGGTTGAAGACATTGCCTTTTTTCTCTATTCTGTGTTGTATGACAGTCTGTCATGGCTCATAAAGTACTGACTATTGATATTTGACAAAACATGACTTTGCTTTGAAATTTGTAATCTGTATGTCTAGTCATTTTCAGTTGCAGTTTGAAACACAAGTGGTATAATGAAGATAAATTTCAACACAAAACATTTTAATTGTGAGTCTTAGTTTATGTAACAGAGATGTATTTTTTTCATGAAGTAGTGAGTCGATCAAAATGGTGAGGAAACTGTAGTGAATGAGAAACCAGACTCCAATTGTTTTAATGTGGTGAACATGGCAGTAGTAGCTATTGTGCCGTTGCTTGTTAAAAAGTTTTTGGTAAATGCATCCTGCAGCAGGTCTGCAGCTGCAGGGACACATGGCTTACACATTAATGACTTAATCTTCCTGCCTAACAAACACTACAAAGGACAAAGCCAGGCAATGAAACTTGTCCCCTCTATTTACTTTTCTGTGCACAGAAGGCATTGTTTTATGTCCTGAACACGGTCGAACAATATAATGGTCATCGACCCCTAGAGTGCATGCTTCAGAGGGGCTGGGTTCAGCTGTAGTTAATGCAGCCACTAATGAAATCTGACACATGTGCCCGTAAGAGGAATAGATTTCTTTTGTTACTTCTTAGGGGGGCTTTTAAGTGTGTAATTTGAGCTTTAAGAATGGTGTTCACCACAATAACTCATTTGTGCATACATTGTTCAGATCTGTGTGGTGTTTTTTGTTTTCTCGGCATCATTGCGGTTTTTTTTAATAACTATTTTTATTTATTTATTTATTTTGTTAAAGCAGAACCACTGGGTGTATCTTATTTTAGAATGTAATTGAATATTTCAGTTGCTCCGGGTGCACAGGTGTGGAACGTATGGAAATAAGGCTTCAACTGTGTTTCCTAAACGCGCTTGAATCAAATGCAGATTAAAAAGCAACAGTATGGTTTGGTTGTCACAGAAAAGCTCAAACTGGACCGGGACTTCAGCAAGTACAACTACCTGAGTCTGGACTCTGCTGTGGTCAGCGGGCTGGACGACGCAGCGAACTTCAGGACTGTCAGAGTGAGTTGTACAAGCACACAGTCATCTATACCCGGAGCTTTTCCATTACCTCTGGTAACCTTATGGAAATTAACTCTAATTTTAAAAATTCTAGCTAGTGTTTAAATGAGTTTAAAAATCAAACCGTAACCCACTCTAATCACAATCCAGTGATTTTTCAGCATCGACTTTACTTTGGCTGGGTCGTGCTGAGCTACTATGAATCTTTTACAAAGGGCAAAGGTCGTCTGAGACTTCTTTTATTGTCAACAGAACAAACTTATTGTAGTTTATGATTGTTACTCCTTTTGATTATGAACACACTCAACCCTTTTATTGCAAAACCAGGTAAACTTTTAACTCGGCCTTGAATTGAATTTTAACCAAAACGAAAGCTGAGATTAGATTAAACAAGGAAACTTTCTTGTGCATTTACCAACAGTGGAGCAATAATTTATCTGAAAATATGATCTGCTTCCTTGTATTTAGACATGTCTGTGCATAAATGTAATATCCTGCATGTTTTTCTCTGATTTTCACTGATGGAGGCACAGAGGATATTGTGTCTATCTTCTGCACTGCCTGTTCCAGCATGTTCTTTTTCTCAGCTGCTGTAGAAATCTTGGCGGTCTGATCTGTCACACTCTACTGTACTTGTTTCCCTACTTTTCACATCCTGCTTCTCATTAGCTTTAAGCACCCCCCCCCCTCCCCCTGACACAGCTGCATCTCACCACGGGAAACACGATAGGACAGTCTTTCTGAACAATCAGCCCCACCACTTTGTTCTGTGTAGCAATTCAAGAAGACTACGCTGCCTCACACAATAAATATATAAAATGTTGCTAACACACAGTTGACTTCAATACTTAATGACACAGCTTAAAAAAACAATTTTGCTTGCTTTTTTGTGTGTGTGGAGTTGGACCATATGTTAACAATGACAGCTAAAATTTGGTGTTGAAACCATTTTTGGCACTTGTCACTTAGCTGTGGCAGCCATTTTTAATTGGATTGGATTTGGTATAGATGTTCCAATTATTTCTTTGAGTTTCAATAAAATATGTCCAAAAAGGGTAAACTAAAAACTGGACTTCTATTCAGTTGATTTTGTTTGTTTTTTTTAACCCTTTTTTTGGATTTACTGTCCTGGATGACTGAGAATATACACCAGAATAAAATCCGTCCATTGGTTGATTTTGTTTCCTAATGCTACAGACAATCGCACACAGTGTTTAAAAACAGGTTGTTGTAATGAATTTACAGCCTTGTCAAACTCATGATTAAGACACTGCACTGACAGAGGACAGTGTTAGTTTTGTTTTATAGCGGTGGATTGTTTGCAGTCACCATCAACCAGTTTTGCATTTATTGCCTAGTTTTGCTCTGCAGCTGTTACCATGTTTTTCTACAAACATTCAGTGTCAGGTCATGACTTATGTTTTTCATGTTCATCCCTCCTCAGAATGCCATGCAGATTGTGGGGTTTATGGAAGATGAAATGCTGTCAGTGTTGGAGCTGGTAGCAGCCGTGTTGAAGCTCGGCAACATTGAGTTCAAGCCAGAGTCGCGCTGCAACGGTATTGACGAGAGTCGTGTTAAGGACAAAAATGGTAAATCTGACGCTTTTCTAAATGTTAATGTTGTAAATGTGTGCTAATTGTATCCATTTGTGATTGCAGAACAGTTTTGGACTCATGTCGGTCCGATCTAAAGCCATTGCTCCTTTTTGACCACTTTACTTTTCTATGATCAGGCTCACTAAATATTTGTATTTTTATGGACTTGTGTTGCACAAGCTATATTTAAACACTCCCATAGTTTTCTTTAGGCACACATTTATTTTACACATTGCCGTCCATGACAACAGCAGTCATTTGCTTCTGATTGCTGTCATATTGTCTAGCCTTTAAAGAATGTAAAGCAAAATAGTTTTTTTTTTGTTTGTTTTCCAATCCAACAGCAGAACACTTCATTTCATTGAAAGCTTAGTTGCCTATTATAGTTTTTATGTTTTTTTTGTACACAACTTTTTAAGATTTTTCTTCCATCTACCTTTTCGTTGAACCCATTTGTAGTCCTCAAGTTTTATATTCAGCTGCATTATTTGTACCAAAATAAAGAAATTACTACTGTATTTAAGACTGCTGTCACTTTTTTTTTGGCCAGGGCTACAGTTATTTGACAAATGTTTCCCTTCTTTTCCTTGCAGATTTAAAGGAGATGTGTGAGCTCCTGGGAACTGAACAGTCTGTGTTAGAGAGAGCCTTCAGCTACCGAACAGTTGAGGCCAAGATGGAGAAAGTTTCCACCACCCTGAATGTGGCCCAGGTCAGAGACAAAGTTACAACTCTGCCCTGAACCAGTTAGAACTGCTTGTTTCTGTTCTACTTGTGTTAAAGTTGGTGTCCTCACAGAGCATAGAAAAATAAAGAGTCATTTCTTTCCCTTGACTTGCTCTGCTGGCTGCCGACTCAAATTCATGTCAGTGCTACATGAAAATCTCTACATTATGAATGAGCAGTGCCCCTCCTGGAAAATCAAATGTAGGTCATGTTTTAGAGGTTAAGAAGTTCATTCCAACTGGTCGCGTAACATGAAGACTACTGAAATGGGTCTCTGTCCAAAACAAAAGGGCAAAACTAACCTGACTTGGTAAGAACCTCTGTTGGGGGCTTCTTTAATATCTCCATTGGTGGTTAGTTTATTTCTTGCCCAAAGTTAGTTTTCCTTTGAATATTATTATTCTTAAAATTTTACTCTAAACATTTTTTATACACTGGTTCTGCAAATATTAGGAGAAAAGGACTGCATTTTGTGCTAGTTGCTTATTTTTCGCACTACAAATATTGTGTTTTCACAGGCCTACTATGCCCGAGATGCCCTTGCCAAAAATCTCTATAGTCGCCTGTTCAGCTGGTTAATTACTAGGATTAATGAGAGCATAAGAGTAAGTAATGTCCTTATGATATTTTATTCAATTATTTTAGTCTTTTTCTTTTTTTTTATTAAAATGTATTTTTATGCAAACTGGTATTAAGCCCTTTTATTATTATTATTATTATTATTTTTAAAATTTTGAAATTATTTACTTGCAGGCACAAGCTAAAACTCGCCACAAGGTCATGGGTGTACTGGACATCTATGGCTTTGAAATATTTGAGGTAAGAGACTTGCGGATCAAACTGCCTCTTTATTTCTTGATGAGCCACAAGGACAGAATCAAAACCACCCAAACACAGGAAAGAATTTTGCCCCAGGCTGTTTGCTTGCTTAGCACCTGAGCTTATCCTCAAGAAATGAAGGCTGACAAAACCGTGTTGAGATCAGATTAGTTCAGCTTTTTTTTTGCTCTCTGGGGTGGAACAATTTTTGTGGCAAATTTCACAGTTGGAAAAGTAGCCACACTCTAAAATTACCAAAACAAAATGACAACAAAAAACAAACACTTATGCCTGTTATGGATGCGCTGTTAAATTATTACACGTTAAATGTTTTAAGGCTCTAATAGGTAAGAATTTGCATGAAATTAGGAGCATGTATAAACACATGTTTGGTTCTTGTACTCTTGATGCCTTCAGCCCCCCCACGTCCCCCATCCCTCATATTTTCATGTCTTTTTTTTTTTTTTCACATCGCTGCTTGTTCATTTCACTCACTCTCAAGTCATTCCCCTCTCCTCACTGTTTTTGTGTTGTTCCTGGGTCATCAGGATGGCGTAAGTAACACCTGCACCAGCTTATTTGCTGTGCCTGTGTGCATGTTGTGATCCTTTTATTAGATGTAATTCATTAAATTGCTTCTGGTGTGCCGCACAGCTGAATAAATGCAAACAAAGCCTCTGCAACATTTGAATTCCAGCATACACTTTGTTTCCAGTTTATTCAGTACACCTATCCCAAAATAATTCGCCCTAATGCCACAAGGTCGTAAGATTAGATCTAAATGTTTACCTTTTTATATATAGCTTATTCCTCTTATCAGTATGTTAAATTTTACTTCTGTTATGATAAGTTATCTTGCCGTACCTTGTCATAATACTTATATAAAAAAAAACCTTTTCCTGTTTTAGAGTAAATCTAAAATGTCAAACCCCTACTTATGTTTTGCACCAACAAGTATGAAATGCGGACAATATATTGAAACGTTAAAATTGTTTTTTACAAAGGTTATAACCTAACATTTGGGTTGGTGCTAAACTTTTTATTCTAACATTCCATAGTTTTTAAAGAATCTAGATCAAGCTGAGGCTTGGAGTAGAGTCTGGTTTTATAACATCCCAACATTAAAGATTAAATCTTTATTACCGGATCTCTGCCCAAATAATATAGTCCAGACAAAACAAAAGTTAACAAACACCACAAATATCCTTGTCTGAAATGTAGAATAAGAAATGTGTAAACATTTGATAATATTGCTGCGTGTGAAGTGTTGCAAGCCACGTTTACTTTTTGCCTCCTTTTGATTTTAATTTGTAACACGGGGACTTTTCCACGGCAAAGTTAACTGTCACCTCAGTGAAAGGAGGCTATTTAGTTCAAAAACACATTTAAGGCAGTTACCACCTCAAGCTGTTACTGCTTGTGAAAAATCATCAAAGTTGCAGCGACTCTATTCTTCTACATGTTTCAGCTTGGTACTTGCGGCCACTCGGGGAGAAACGTGCTTCAATTTGCCTGTTTGTGTTTTTAGTTGTGAAGACGACCTTCTGGTTTCTCGTTGGAAGGAAATGAGCTTTCACAATTCAAAGCTAACTACATGTAGCAATTTGTTCCATTTCTTGTGTACTAAAAAAAAAACCTTGTGTCCTTCAACTTGAGCTCTTTGTACAAAACCTGCTTCAAAACTAACCACACTTTGTCTTTAGCCAATTTATTTTAACCAGAGTGCAATAAAACCTTTTTTTACAGAGACGTATGACTCACCATTTCAATGGTCATAATTGACCACTGTTATAATTGGGTGTATCGTGGTAAATGCTGTTGAATAGTTATCAACCCATCACTGGTTAAGGAAATCATAAAGCAGGAATTTGCTCTGATAAGGATTTATACACACTGCTGTGAAGATATGACTGGCCAGTTAGATTAAATGTTTGTTCTGAGATGGTTTTCATAGTAAGGAGCTGGTAGCTTTTAGTTTGTTCAGACCAATTAATATTTCAGTACAGCCCTTTATCAAATTTAAAGCCTGCTATGAAAATTGAAGTTGAAGTCTATATTCTAATGTGATCAGGTCTTTTCAGACTGGAGCTTTTAGGTTTTAAGAATGTTCCTTTGACCAGTGGTGATGTAAATGTAATTCTGAGATTTACTTAATTTTTAATTAAATGTATCATGTCATTCATTATACATTCATACTGTTGAAGCCAGTTTTCCATATAAATAAAACTGTAAATGCATTGTCTAAAGTACAGTACAAATTCAAAATTTTAACTTTAATTTGTTTTATTGTAAGCATTACAGCAGCCCTTATAATCAAGGGAAGATGTTTCCCCATTTTAGTAGCATGACAACGTTAATAACTGGAGCTCATTGTTTTTCTTAACTCCTGTTTCTGCCCTGTAGGACAACAGCTTTGAACAGTTCATCATCAACTACTGTAATGAAAAGCTGCAGCAGATCTTCATCGAGCTGACTCTGCGTGAGGAACAGGAAGAGTATGTTAGAGAGGTAAGTGCCATTTCACACATTCAACAAACTTGTGTATTGAGCTGTTTTTTGTGTACAGGTGAGTACAAACTTGGGTTGTTTACCTCTGAACTTGTATAAAGCAACACTGAGGTAAAAAGGTACTTCTTTCAACATGTCAGGACTTGGTTTGTTGTGTTGACAGTCAATCATGGTGGGCCTCTGCAGCATTGCCTCAACCTGGTCATGCTACTCATTAGTTTACTCCCTTCTGTCCCACTTAAATCTGCATTATTGTTCTTGAAGCAAACATATTTCTGCTTCTCTTCTTTTGTATCCTATTTCCTACCCACCAGCATTTCCCCTTCTGCACATTCACAGGGACGGAAATGATCCCTCACTCTTAGAGTAAACACTCCCCATTGTGGACCTTTAGGCTCTGTTTGTTTTTAAAGCTCCAAGTATGAGTGCAGCAGCAGTGACCCCCACAACCCCCTCCTTAGTAACGCCACTACCAATGATGTTTCACCACTGGCTTCTGTCCAGTATACTGCATGGGAAAATACCACAGTGCTGGAGAAAGAAGAGGGGAGGACTACCAATCAGGAATGTGACCAGTCACCCCTCAGTTTAAGCCACACCTTCTTTAAAATGGTTACTTTACTTACATCACTATATCTTCCCAACCCATTAGTATCTGGTAAATTGATGCCAGAAAAGATGTTTTTAGAGCCCACTTGGCTTTTTAAAAAGGGCAAGTTGGAATGTTTGCTTTTGTGAGGCTTTGACCTTTTGTCTGTAAATAATAGACTGTAGAGAGAAAACCTGTAGGACATAACATCAAGTCAGCAAGGACAATTACGACTTAAAAAACTAATGGACCAACATTTATAACCTTTACTGTTTATTAAGTGTACTGAAGTTCAGGGAAATTCAAGATTCCATCAAGCCCTTGTGCTACAGAATGGGTTCAGACATGGTGACTTCAGCCTACAGTGACTTTTAACTTACAGATTTGTGTGGGACACAATAAATATTCACAACTACAACCTCTCATTTTCCCAAGCGTTTATTTTGTGCTTAAAAAAATACAACTGGGGAAGGGGATTTATGTTTTCACTAATCTTCACCACAGAAGGCTGTGGTTTGTTCAGTCCATATACTAGTTTTGTTATTGGTAACTAAATTAAACTTGTTGAAAGTTGTGAATTATGTTTGAAAGAGCAAAAAGGCCTTTGTGAATCTTCTAGTCTCTTGGACTTCATGACTACTATATTTAATTAATTTTGAAACCTCTATTTAAAAATAAATGGTTTCACACATTTCAATACAGTTCCTAACCTACAGTGAGGAAAAAACTCATATGAAAGTGTAAAAATATTTATATTTTTAATAAAGGGATTGATCAGTAGATGTTTAAAATCTAATATGCACTTAAATGGACTACAGGTAATGTATGTCAGTTCTGCCTGAAATTGTGCAGAGGTCTTTGTAGAAAGCTACAGTGCATTCATAGTTGGATCTTAACGAATGATTCTGTCTGTTCTTTAGGCCAAGTACCTTTTTGCATGTGTTAAGTGTTCCTTTTTTATTATGTATATATAAATGCATATGCCCTTTAGTTGTAGGAGTCTACCTGGTGTTGAAGAAATATAGTCATTGAACCTTTTGACCCTTGTGTTTTGTTGCAGGGCATCGAGTGGACAAACATTGAGTATTTCAACAACGCGATTATCTGCGACCTCATTGAGAATGTAAGTCTGCGTCCGTCTTTGGAGGTCTTACAGGAATAGTAGGAATGCACATTATTATTCTGGTATTGCACTCCAAGATGGCCTTGAATAAAGGTGAAAATGTTAGATTTTGGAAGTAAATGTTCTATTTGAGCACATTTCAAAATCACATTTTACAGGTTGAAGTGTAATGGATTTATAAAGATACAGTATTTTTATTTTTTTGCCACTTTGTGTGTTCTCATATTTTACTAGAACCAAAATGGCATCTTGGCCATGTTGGATGAAGAGTGCCTGAGGCCGGGGACGGTCACTGATGAGACCTTCTTGGACAAACTGAACACAATCTGCGCTGAACACCAGCACTTTGAAAGTCGCCTTAGCAAGAGTTCAAAGTTTCTCACAGATCACAGCCTGCCACACAACTGTTTCCGCATCCAGCACTATGCTGGCAAGGTACTGGTGACAGCAGGCAGAATATTACAGAAGGAAATAAAATGTTTGTGACGAGAAGAAAATGACAGAGATGAATACTAATTACTGTAGTAAAGTTATCTTTTTTATTTTTTTACCTGAAAATATGTTCTTTGAAAGAACACATTTTTGCAATTATGATTCTTTTCATGATAAAGACATAAAAAATGCTTTATCTATCTTGTTTTAAGGTGCTGTACAGAGTTGAAGGCTTTGTTGACAAGAACAATGATCTGTTATACCGAGACCTGTCACAGGCCATGTACAAGGCCAACCACAGCCTCATCAAACAGCTCTTCCCTGAGGGCAATCCTGCCAAAGTCAACCTCAAACGACCACCAACAGCTGGATTCCAGTTCAAAGCATCTGTTGGCACACTGATGAGCAACCTGCAGACAAAAAACCCAAACTACATCCGGTATTTATTTATGTTTTTCAGTTATGTAGTTTTGTTCAAATATTTGCACTTAGAATATGAACCTTATTGAGTTAAAAAATTATTTTTTTTTAATCAATTTATGTAACCTATTATAACTTAAGTTAATTTTTGTATTTATTGATTTTCTTTCTTTTCCAAGGTCACATAACATCTGTCCTGTTTAGGGAAAAATACAGAGTAGTATAAGCTCTACACAAGTGTTTTCTTTCTTCTCAGATGTGTCAAGCCCAATGACAAGAAGGCCTCCCACATCTTCACAGACTCTCTGGTCCGCCATCAGGTGCACTACCTGGGTCTGATGGAGAATGTCCGTGTGAGGAGAGCAGGCTATGCCTTCCGTCAGGCCTACGAGCCCTGCCTCGAACGCTACAAAATGCTCTGCAAAAAGACATGGCCACACTGGAGGGGGCCTGCCAGGTAATTGGTGGCATTTCTTTGAGGCATGAATAGATGTCTTGTTTCTGGCAGGGTTTGTTTTTTTTTTTTTTTTGAGAAACCGAGTGCAGAAATCAAAAATGCTCCCAGTTGTCTGTAGCTGAAGAATCAAATATCAGATCAGCACTCTCCCAGTGGTGATCACTTTTATAAGCTGCTGCTGTAGTTATTTCCCAGGTGTGACTGTGTGAATGTGAGACATTTTTCAGTCTTCAAATGACTTTTCTAAGATAAAAGGTCCCCAAAAGAAAAATCAGATGAATAACTGAGCTTAACAGTCAAAAAACAGACATACTTGTGTATAAAAATTCTTAAATAAATAGTTTAAGGTAAATAAAAATAAGTCAAGTCAAATTTATTTATATAGCACTTTTCAGCAACAAGGTGATGTAAAGTGCTTTACAACATGAAATAAAACCAAACTTTTTTTTTAAATGGCCATACTAATATTGAGACTAGTGTCCAACTTAAATTGCATGCATTGCTTAAAAGAAGAAGAGAGGGGAAAAAAATGTGGATGTCTACACACTATAAAAATTCCACCTAATGCTCTCACAAAAACCAACAGCAGCCATGTCACATACCAGCTGTTCATTGTTCAGCAGAAATGATCCATTCCCCCTCTGAACCCCACAACATGTCGAGACGTTTCATCCTTATCTGTCTCCTCCATTCCATATCAGCCAGACGCTGCTGTTTCATCCTCTGTGCTAGCAAATTCACTGATTCCTATCTGCCCTGCCAAATGTTGGCATCTTGTTTTTCAGCTGTCTCTGAGCACTTTGTAAGATTTTAGCCTTTGTCTCTCCTCACATGCTCTTCAAACCATGTTGTTTTTATCAGTCTCTTACTCAAACTTTTCATCAGTTTAAAGTTGTTCTTCAATTTCCTTTTTGCAAATCTTAACTAGAAGCACTCGGGGAGCGCAAACCTCCACTAAGACCATCGGGGCATTAAAAAACTGTAGGAGTGGTATAGTGATCTGGATCACCATGAAAATTTAATCGCTTGGGTTTTTTTGGTTTTTTTTTTGTGACAACCCCAACATTTACAAAACATTTGATCAATGTTTTGATCAATCTGTTCATTAGTTTTTAGGTAAACCTGCTAACAGACATAAACTAGCCAACACTACCAAAACATATTCTCCTTAGCAGAGGTAAAAACCCATAATTTCTATGACCACATGTTGTGAAATGTGCTTTAGATGACCTGTTTGGTTCCTTTGGTCTCATACAGGGAAGGTGTGGAGGTCCTGTTGACCGACCTGCAGGTTCCAACAGAAGAGTTTGCATATGGCCGCTCAAAGATCTTCATCAGGAACCCCAGAACGGTACAGACAAATTTAAAATGAATGCACACTGCCTACTCACCTAATCCTGTGGTTTTGTTTGTTTTTGTTTTATTTTTCCCAACAAGTTTTGACATCTGCTTGGTATTTGACTAGATTAATCTGTTTCAAAGTCTAAACGTTGAGTCCTGTGTGCACAACTGGCTTGTTTTCTCACAGTAAGATGTTTGTAAAGCAGGGTGGGCTGCACTCGGTCCCCCCATTTCAGCAATTAGCATGCAACCACCACTCTAAAAACACATGGTTTCACTTAAAGATATAACTACTTAAGCCTGCAGCATTTAAATGTGTGTTCTCTCCCGCCAGCAAAAGACCAAACAAGAGCTTAAAATAACATGATCTCATACTGAGAGAATTTTTTTTCCTTCTCTAATTGCTTTTGCTCCATCTGATCAGCTTATCTCTTTCACAAATCTGCAGCTGCAAAATCACATACAGAGTAGAGCAGATTTTAATCCTGGTTTCCAGATATTATTGTTGCTCATTATTCAGTGTAGACACACTTAACATCATTGTAAATGTTTCTAGAATTTCATGTCAGAAAACGTAGAACAAAGCATTGTGCCACCAGACAGGTTGGAATAAACGAAATGAATTGCTGAGTGAGTATTTGCTCAAATTGAAGAAAATGCAGTATGTATTGATTGAATAGATGCGTTTATCTGCCAAGGGAAAATGGATTTCACAATAGACATCACATTGTGTAAAAGTGTGCTGCTTTGTGCACTAAATTTTATTCTCTTTGTGTAGCTCTTTTTCCTAGAAGAAAAGAGGAAGCGGTGCCTAGAGGACCTTGCAACTCTGATTCAGAAGATCTACAGAGGCTGGAAATGTCGCAGCCAGTTCCTGCTGCTGAAAAAGAGCCAGATAGTGGTGGCAGCATGGTATCGTCGTTACGCGGTGAGCAGGTTTTTTGTAACTGCTCAAAACTCAAAGCAAACATGCGTGTTTGGGGACTGGTGCCTTTTGGAAATTTGTTGATAAAATGTTAGTTTTTTTTTCCATTTTACAGCAACAAAAGAAGTACCAGAAGATCAAGAGAGCTACAACTGTGGTTCAGTCCTATGCCAGAGGGTGGCAGGTACACGGATATCCATTTTTCTATAAATATAATAATAAAAATGTGTTATATTTATAAGCACCCTTCAGAATATCCTAGGTCACTTTACAAGATAAAATAGAATAGTAAAATTGAGAAAGTTTAAAATACACAGGGATATTAAACTTAGATTGAATCAAACAGCATCTACAAGATTTAACTTTTTTTTATTTTCAAGTATGCCATGAAAGTATAAAATGTCAATGTTGCAAATAACCAGTGGTGTACGGTGCGACTGAATGCTCCACCTCCCATAGCCAGGGAGGTGGATGGATGTTGATGACCTGAGAATGTGGAAAGGTTAAAGGGTGGAAGTGAGCTTCAAAGAAATGTAAAGATCAGTGATATCTGCATAGCAATAAAAATTGCTTGAATTTACAAAAACTGTAGTGAAACAGATGTCTAATGAGCAAAGGTGTCCCTAGGACAGAGCCTGAAGAACCTGTTCATAAGAAATTTAAGCAAGTGATTTTGAACCTTCTTTTTGCCTGATTGAAACAAGGAACAGTACCAGCTGTAAGGATATGTAGAATAAAGTTTAGCAGAAGACATAATAACCTTTTTTTTTTCTCCCTCCCCTCTCTAGGCCCGCAAACTCTTGAGAGAGCTGAAGTATCAGAAGAAATGTGAACAGGCGGTGACCACCATTTCAGCTTACTGGCACGGCACGCAGGTACGGTAGAAGCTCATGCGAACATCTACCCGGCTTTTCATTAATACAGGGAAAGACTGGTCTTCAGAACTCTACATCCCGGCTGTTAACTTTTTCCTTTCATTGTATGCAGCATTCCTGCTTATTGACATCCCTGTATTGCTAGGATCCAGATCTTTAGGCTGCCTTTGCTGCAGTTTTTTCCACTATAATCCCATTTCTTTTGATGATCACACAGTTTCCACTTATCTATTTCCCTTTCTTGCTCTCTTTCAACTTTCCCTTCTCGATTTATCCCTCCGCACATCTTCAACTTGTCCTACCTCGTGCCCACCACATCCCGCCAGGCTCGGATGGAGCTAAGACGTCTAAAACAAGAAGTGCGGAATAAACATGCTGTGACAGTAATTTGGGCATACTGGCAGGGAACCAAGGTATTTCCACCCAGCCGTAGTGTGTTGCTGTCCCGGCTGTCTTGTTGTCGCTGTTCACAAATGTCCCATCCCCATTCTAACTAGGAACGTGCCTTGTAGCATAGCACCTCTGCTGAGGGATCCTGGCCCAATACGTGTTTGTTTTGTTTCTTTTGTGTTGGAGCTGTAGATTTGTCATAAAGGCTTCCAAGCTATTCTGTTTTAGCTAGTTAATTACACTGAACTTTAGTCAGATTGATGGCTTTTGTGTTGTTTTAATGTCTTCAACTTTTTTAATTTAGTGAATATTTCATTCTTTGCCAGCTGCGTAGATGCTCCTACATACTTAACATTTGACCGTCTAGTTTTTTTATGTTTGCCTGTAATATAAATGGTTCTATCAGAAGCAGAAATTACCTTTTTGTCAAGAGTGCGGGGACAATTCCCCATCATCATAGAGCCTGACTTTTGGACTTTTGCTGATAACAATTTGGGAAGTCCTTTTTATCTTTGTTCCAGAGGACACGGTGTCTATTATTTCCAGAAGACATCTTAAAAACTTATTGCATTAGTGCGTATTGTAGATAAAAAGAACAAGTAAAAAATTAAAATAAATAAAAAAGATAAAACTTGTTTCATGCTAAAAGGTCTGAGGGAGAAATTTAAGATGATTTTGTTTCTGATTGTTCGGTTTTTTCTGAGAGTATTTTGCGTCATATTCTGGGAATCATTTTAATGACACTTTTAGATGGTCATCTATAATCTAGACTCCTCTATTGATTTTGTTTATTTTCTTCCCTTCTGTTTTCAGTCTTAAAAATGAGCCCCACTCATTGTTGGGGAATTATCTCTCGCTAGATGTCATTTATTTGTCAGCGTTTCCTCGTTAAATGTTGTCACACCCACTGTTCTGAAGCAATAACTTTTTGACTGTCACTGAAATTATTCTCGACTACAACTGCCGCCACTTTTCATTAGGCCCGGAGAGAGCTGCGTAAGCTGAAGGAGGAGGCGAGGAATAAACATGCCGTGTCAGTCATTTGGGCCGGCTGGCAGGGCACCAAGGTATTTGGGAAGCTTGTTGACTTGCGGTGCCTCTGACTTGCAGCCTCCTTTGACTCCCATTCCCACCTCCCCATTCCAGAAAAAATGCCTTGTCATATCTATCAGCCTGCTCAAGTCCATTCTAAACATTTGTTTAATGATGTAAGACACTTAAACCTACATCTTATCACACAGTTGCTACTGAAATGATAAGGGGAGTCTTACAGATGGGACCAAAGTGTTCTTGGGAGTCTAGCTTTTCAGCTCCAAGTTGCATTACGTTGATGAGACGTCATTTTTGAAGTTTCTCAGCTTTGCCTTTATTTTGACCACTGCATGCTGCCTGTTCCCTGCATAGTTTCCTCTGATTGTGTAGAGCATGCATGTTTAGTCTTTGCAACGCAGCGCCGCTTGTCCTTTTAGACGAAACTGCCTCGGTTGTGACTTTTGCTTGGTATTTCACTAAAGAGCACCAACTTTGTTTCCTCCACAGAAAGTCTCAGATAAATGTCCATCTGAGCAGTTCCATATTCATTTCTAGATGCTGGACCAGTTGTACCAGTATGTCAAAGGTCACAAAAGAGCTTGTTTGCTGTGTGTGTGTTTACCGCTGACTTCGGACAGAACAGCATTTGCCTCTCCTTTTTTCCTCTCATTTTCCACTGCTTCATTTGTTCCCGCTCTTTCTTCCTACTTACCCCCCGAACAGGCCCGCAGAGAGCTCAGGAGGCTGAAGGAGGAGGCCAGGCGTAAGCATGCTGTCGCTGTGATTTGGGCCTACTGGCAGGGACTGAAGGTACCCACCTGCCCCACGGCGTAGCCACCACCATCACGTGTGCCACCTGCTCGTCACCACTGATCCTCTCTCTTTTTCAGTTCTCATTACTGTACTCTTCTGAAACGCAGTCCCTGTCCATTCACAGGAGCACCTTTTACTCTAATTAAAATTGATTTTAGATTTCTTAGCGAAGATCAGAAGCCTTTCATCAACAAATAACATGATTTGTTTTTTGTTGAATACTACAATAACTGAAATACTGCTTTTTCTAAATGTGGATAGAACGAATACTTTTGCTAACTTTTGAAATCTTTAAATTTTTCATTTCATCATTTATTGCAATTCAACTTCCACTTGACAAGCTGGCCATGAAAGACAGGACTTTGCATGTAAAAGCAAGAACATGACCCTGAAGTGTAATTTCCAAAACAAAAAGAAGCATAAAATTTCATTTGAAATTTGAATTTATCAGTTTCATTTAACAAAAAGGCTTATGAGTCCTCTCATCAGCTCTCTTTATCAGTGATTTATTTAACTGTGTAGCTTATTAAAAGCTCACTGTTAAAGTTTAACTTCATGTATAACCAGAGTTTATTTTACAGCTGAGATTAGATCATATTTTTTTAAAGAAGAAAGCATCCCCATGCAACTGACCTAACAGAAGCTGTTTCATCTGTCCTCAGCATGTTCCTCTGTCTGCATCCTCTGTTTCTTTTAAACTAACCCCTTGTTTGTGTATCCCACATTATTTGTTCTGCTTTTTGTTTTTCACTGTAGGTGTCCCGCTTTTCTTCTTAATTTTGTTCTGTTTGGTTTTAGATGTAAAACCACTCATTCTGTCATTGCAGTGATAATCCTTTTCATCATGATAATTGACCACCGTGTTCCTGACAATTCACCTGTTTATAAATGTGTTGTGAAGGGCAGCATGAAGGTTGTTGGTCATTATCACCTTTTTAATTAATTAATTTGAAACCATTGCAAATCCAGCAGATGGAGTTCACGTTTTTTTGTTGTTGATGACTAACAAAATGGCTGTTGTTTAAGTGTGCAGTTTGTGCCATCCCTCTGTCAGTGTGCTCTCCTTCTGTCCCAATATGTATCAAGCTAAACCAGGGTGCAGAAATGATCTAACATCTTTTTATTCTTGTGCTCTAACAGGTCCGCAGAGAGTACAGGAAATTCTTCAGAGCAAATGCAGGCAAGAAGATCTACAACTTTACCATCCAGAGAATTGTAAGTAGGACTTTTTTCACTGCAAAGTATGAGGGGGGGTATCCTGAACTATGGTGATGTTTGAAAGAGGTTAGTCCAGTAGATTTTCAGATATATTGATTTGTAATTCTGAAATGTAATCTGCACTTCATGAAAATTAACCACTGGACTGAAAGCACCAAATACCACGTGGAACATGATGAACTTACATTAGACTGGATGTAGTCTGTGTAGGTAAACCAATATGGTGCAATCAGACAAGGGTAGAATCTCATAGGATGTTTAGGTGGAAGGATGAGTGAATCTGCTGCTAAACAAAAGAAAAGAGAGATTAATAAAGTCAACCGGGGCTCAAACAGGGCGGTGCAGCACCATAAAGACAGTTTGGCATTCAAACATGCATGGCTGTAGCAAAACTTCTAGGCTGGTAATTTAACGTTTTTAATGTTGTTGTTTTTTGTCTGTTTGTTCGTTTTCAACTCTAGTCTAACACTAACATCCTTTACTCAACAGTGTAAATGCATACCAATGTTCCCTTGCATTTGTTGACCTACAGAAACAGCCAAAGTGACTGAAAATAGGTTAACAAAGGCAAGTCACAGTTAGGATGTGGTCACAAATTTGGCTTCCAAATCTTAAATTTTTGGACACAATAATCATCAATATTAGGGAGAAAATGTGCAGGTTTTGTTTATTAGTTTCTGAATTTGAATGTTTTTGTTTTTCTACTGGTCCTTATCACTTTGCAATGAGTACCTTTTTAATAATATTTAAATTTTTTTATGAACTCCTTACTGTAAAGAAATCCAACTGAATTTCCCTGTGTTTGTCCAGATGCAAAAATACTTCCTGGACCTGAAGCGCAACATGCCCTCCATGTCCCCCATAGACAAGAGCTGGCCTGCTCGGCCTTACTTGTTCCTGGAGGGAGTCCACACCGAGCTCAAGAGGATTTTCCATCTCTGGAGGGTTCGTCTGTCACATTCAGTCAGCTCTTCTTGTTTCTTCCTTTAAACTGTCAATGTGAATATTGTCTACTGCACACTGTGTGGACAAATGTGAAGCAGGATGTAGTCAGCATTTTGGACTTGTCAAGGCTTGAAACTACAATCTTGTCACACATTTCTTACATATGGAAAGCAGAACATCAGAGAAGACTGTAAAAAAATAAATAAATAAAACAGAAGCGAAATGGCAGGATATATGTTCTAGAAAAATACACAATATTTCCTGTCAGTAGTTTTTTATTTATTTTTTTTATTTTGACTTGTGATGTGAATAGTGCAAGAAATACAGGAGCCAGTTCACGGAGGACAAGAAAGCAGTGTATGAGGAGAAGCTGAAGGCAAGTGAGCTCTTCAAGGATAAAAAGGCTCTCTACCCAAGCAGGTATCTTTATTTCACCCTTTAAATTAAGTTACCTAAAATATATATCCGTTTCTACAGTAGATGGAAAGGTTCAAAACATCTTGTGTTCAATGTGACGTCTTTGTTTTCTGCCTCAGTGTGAGTCAGCCTTTCAAAGGAGACTACCTGGAGATCAGCAAAAACCCCAAATATCAGAAGCTCAACAATGCTGTAGATGAGAAGGTTCTTCTGGCTGACGTGGTCAACAAGATCAACAGGGCCAATGGAAAGGTAGAAAAAACTGTCAATTAGGTTATATGAGCTAAAAAGTCTAAAATATAAGCAGTGTCGATGCAAATTTGCTGTATATTTCAGCCAGCTAAACAACTATCTGGTATGTTTTCATTCTTTTGTTTTTCAATCTGATGGATTTTTTACTTTTAAACTTCTTGTAGCCCGGTTTCACTTTCTAGCTCAGACATCAAAAAGAAATCTTTGGCTTTTTCTAACTTCTCAGAATTTAAAATTGTGAAGATTCATATTTTTTTTGACTCTGTTCTTTCTTGTGTTTGCAGGGTTCACCTCGTCTCCTCTTGCTAACTAGAAGGAGTGTCATATTAGCCGACCAGAAAACAGGGCAAGTGAAGGCCAGTGTCCCTCTGGCAGACCTCGCCAGTGTTTCCGTCAGCACACAAATGGATGGCTTCTTTGCTCTCAAACTTAAAGAGGTGAGAATATAATTACTCTGACCTACATCCCATGATTACTCTGACGGTTTCAATTAAATGTGTCTGTTGGTAACAGACACAAATATGGGTGAAAACAGAGTCTACCTTTGCCTTTCTACAACAGGTGATCATTTCTGGTAGGTGTTCTAAGATTTGTAATTTATTCCAGTTACAGAACGTTTTTACTCCAACAGGGGTCAGCTTCAGCTGTCAAAGGTGACTTCTTGCTCAGCAGTGATCACCTGATAGAAATAATCACCAAACTCCACCGCATAAGTGCCTCGGCTGCAGAGAGGGAACCAATCAACGTTGACATATCAGACGAGTAAGAAGACTTGAATTTTATTGTCAAAATAATTCATCTTCCTTCATGACATTTTATGTTTTTCCTAATGTCTTCTGTGCTACAGGTTTTTGGTGCAGTTTAAACATGACAAAGTGTGCGTGAAATTCATCCAGGGCAGCCCAAAGAACGGCAACAGTGCGTCCTGCAAACGTAAAAACAACCGCCTGCTGGAGGTGTCAGTTCCCACATCGCCCTAATGCTGTCACTCTCTCCTCTGCGCCTGCTGATGTTCACACCTCCTCTGTCTGGAGGCGAGACTGAACACCAAACTCCAACATTCTGGACTCAAAATTCACCACGTCGGTGCCAATCATGAGCCCAAACGTGCAGTTATTTGGCTTGTTATCACATTTATTATGATGCCACTATAGCTGAGAAAAGGTGCCACTTTTTTGGCAAAGAAAGCCCGAATGTGGGTTGCATGCCTCAGAAATTTGGTGTAAATAGCCGATGCTGGTGCACAAGACTTTTTGTACTCCAGTAGTGGTGTCACTAATGATTGTTCTGCCTGTATAGTAAATTTAGTTTTCAGAGAAAATGTCATAAGAACTTTTTTTGGAGCGCCAAAAGGTCTAGACTCATCTGCTTTTAAGCAGCTGGCTGCAGCGAGTTGGCTTAAAATTTGAGATGAGTTGCGACAGGATTTGGGCTTAGCCTGTCATATTTAGTTCTCTGACAAACTTGAATGCTGCACTTGGTTTTGCCTCTGTAACAAACTGAGGATGATCTGACAACTGAACTGATTGTATGTTGTTTTTTCTGTTTTTCTCTTTAATTAAAGCACAGTGGGCAGTTGTGTAAAAGCTGAAGTCAAATGCAATTTGGTTGTTAAATATTTTGTATTCATTCTTATGTGCCAATAAACAGGTCTCCATAATGTACGGTAAAAGCCATCATCCTATTTATATACTGCTTTAAACAAATGCCAAAAATTAAAGTTTTTGAACAGGGAGTTTAAGCTGGAGGCATTGTTGGTTAGTCTTTGATTGCACTACAAATGATCCATTTTCCTCCACATATCATTATTCCATCTTTACAGTAAATACAAACTAAGTTCATACCAATAAGTTGTAATGTATTTAAGTTAAATGTGCTGACAAAAATAATGATCAAAAATATGGGCACCACATTTTCTGCAACAGAGTTGAAGCTTTTCCCTCCATAAAGCAAAACCTTTGGAAGTGATATTTTGTGTGCAATATTGTCTTATTTTTCTGGCAGAATGGTTGAGAACCATAGCAGTTAAACTTTGTGTGCCATAAGCTGTACATAAGCTCTGTAAGCTGTAGCCATGACATTGACTAAAGGTTGTTTCACTATCCTAATTTTCAAATGTTTGTTTAAAAAAAGTTATTTTTGCCACTGCAGCTTGAATCATTGTACTGCTTGACCCACTCTGACCTAAGGGAAAAGACCAAATATTACCCGCGCATGACTGTAGAGCGTTGAACTATCAGAAGAAATTCCCAAGTTTCAGCTTTTACATCCATGTTAAAATCAGGTGTTGGATGTCTTCACACAAAAGCCAAATTCGAGTATCAAAGAAACAACAGTGCTGTATTTTCATGCATGTGGACTAGAGTACATGTTTAGATGTCCAGGTAGAAATTAATTTACTTCTGGTGACTGTGTGAGGGGATAACATAACCAAATTTGATCAAGTCAATGTTTGCAATCAGGGGTATCTTGGTGTAAATTAATTTTTATTTTTTAAAAATGTAACACATGGCACAGGGAAATTGGTTTTCATGCATGGGAGCGATGATGCTAAATGACGGTTTTGATGTTTATTTTTGGGTTTTTTTTGGCTGCTCTGTTTCAATGCAGTTTTCATTGTTTTGGTAACATCTTCCTCCCAGCTCTCTCTTCCCTGTTTTGTATTTAAAGTGTGGGTAGATCTGCGAGATGACATCTACAATCTTGTGTGCCTAATGTTAGCCTGTGTTAAAAAACGGAACATAGAAATGTTTTAGTAGAACTCATTGTAACATTTACAGTATACTTTTTAAATTAAATAAAAATCAATAAATGTTTTCCTCTACTTTAGTGACTCTTTCTGATCCACATCACACCATTAAATCGCAGGCCTGATTCCATTTATCAGCATCAACAACGAGGGGTGTGTTGGAGTTTACTGGGGCTGGACAGCTAAGCGTTCTGCTCAAGCAGTTGACCAGATGTTTTCCATCACATCTGGGGGGGAGCTGTCCTGGGGTTAAATTCCGCGGCTTTGGGAGAGCTGCCGGCAACAGGTCTCCAGGGAGCAGCCCTCTGATTGAACAGAGTGGTAAAAATAGCATACCATTTTGGGCTGCCCAGTACCCGGTTCCCACCACTCTGCAGGCTGGGAAAGGAGGGAGGAGTCCCAGCCTCCCGGTGGGTTTTCTTCAACTCTCTGCGGGATCACAAAGGAATTGGACAATGCACAGTCGCATCTCATGGAGGGCCTGTAGTTAAATTGCAAACACTCATGCAGATCTGAATCAAACCCGTGTGTTGGAAGAACCAGTGCTCTGAACATGCTGCTTGTTTTATTAGAGCATCCACATCACGGTCTGGGATACCGTATCAGATTTAACAAACAAATGTATTGTTTTTTTGTTTTGCACTCTTGGCAGACAATGTTTTGGTGAAACACTGAGTTGATAATAACACTAATCAACTGTCAGGTAAACAGACAATACACTGAGTGTGCACACATGTCATGTACACTACTTTGTTATATTAGTGGCTGAATCTCTGCTGACATCTTCTGGATTTTCAGAGATATTACACAAAATACAGCCTACAACCTCTAAATTTCATTTTGTTTATCAGTATTTGGAAAAAAATAGTTAAATCATAAAGCTAAAATAAATCTCACTAGAAAATATTCAATATAGTTTTCATTACTTTGTGTGACGGCCCTGCTGGTTGTGTGTTACTAATGATTTTATGTTTTAGCTTCTGTTGGTTGGAGTGCAGCAGTGAACGAGTTACATCCCCCATCCCAACACACACACACACACACACACACCGGAATGGGATTGTAACAGTTTAGCATGTACACTAGGGGCCAGCCAAGTCCAATTTTTATATAAAATATTTAATCGCCCTCATGGATCATCAGTTTGTTACAGATTTTAAACTACAAGATAAGAATTCCTAAAAGCAGAATGATGACAAGCAAACCAAACACATAATGAAGAAATCATATAACTCTATGTGCAAGAAGAACTGTTTACATAAATAATTTAGTTGTAATAAAACAATAATTAAAAAATTGAAACAATTAGGATAGAAGTAGTTGACGTTTAAGAAAAAGGCCATAATTAAATAAAGTGCAACTTCAAAGTTGCACTCAGTTAAAAATACTTAGTTTCTGAAAACCACTCAGTTCACAATAAAACCATAAATATTGGAGTGACTGGGTTTTAATTCGATGTAATTCATTTAAAGGTGCACCTTACTACTGTTTACTTAATTATTTGTATCTATACTTTAATTATGGAGTTTCTGTAGTGCAATATTGACTGTGGGAAACACCTACCTGATAACAAAATAATTTAAGTATTGTTATCAAGTTTTTACAGCCTCCTTGCATTTTGTTTTTTTATACTTGTCTTTTATTGTATTTTTTATTGTTTCTTATCATTGTGTTGTGTGATTGGAAGCAGCCGACAACTTTTTAATTTCTTTCCGGATAATAAAATCTAATCCTATCTTATCTTACCTTATTGGGTTCAGAACTCACTTTGCTGCATTAAACTTCTAAAAGATAAAGAGAGTCCAACAAACCTCATATCAAGAACCTCAACAGGTATTTGTCCAACTTCAACTCTAACCGAAACAAAAAGTTGAATCAATATTTTGAAGCATCATGTAAATGAAATAAAAGCTACAAACATCCTGTAAAATAACTAAAATGAGACATGGATTTGGTGATGTAAACTGGAAATAACCAACTAACATCATGTAACTAAAACTATTCAGCCAATGAGAAAATGGACTGGTGTTCAGAATATATTTATATTATTTATAAGGCAGTGTCATTATATCTATTATTTGGTTATATTTATTATCAAAAACATTAATTGTATGTCATTTCTATTGTAATGTTTAAAAAAACAATTATCTAACGTTGATGGGAGAGCATTTGAAAGTGTTTTTGTATCAGTGTGAATGGTCACTGTCAGGCATTTTTTAAAATCCTATTAAATCTTTGATGAGGCCCCAAATCAAGTGGTTGTGTCTAAACCGCAATGATTTTTTTTTTTTTTCTAACAGAGGCAATTTGGCTCCAACTTAAATCAACAATTTACTCAACAAGACTGAAGTGGATTATGAACGGTGGTTGAGACTGATGAGGAACAAACAGGGGGATAAATGTAATGGTTTAAGATTTTACTCACCTGGATTAAGCTCTTTTGTTAGCATGGTTTTTCATAATAAAAGCCTCATATGATGGAAAGAGACTGTCAGTCACAGCACAAACAGCTCCATATTGTGACTGCAAGTTACTCTACAGAGTCATGTAACCTAAAACAATATTAAATCTTAAAATAATCATTCTTTTTAACTCTCTCGTGGGCTTTTCCAAGTATTAAACTTATAGCAAATGAGGGTCAAGTTCAGTGGAATCAGTTTTTACTGTGATTCAAATCAAAGCATTTCTCAAAAGCAAAGAAGCTGGATTTAATAAAAGGCTGTTTCTCACCTGGTGGTCACTTTGTTTGGGTCTTTCTCTGATTCCTTATCACACTGTAAGCTCTAACGTGCTGATAAAAGTAAATCTGGCATCTTGCAAATATTTTTTTTTTAGGTTTTTAACGAATAGTGTTTTACAGCATGCTGGATTATGTTTGTATTGGGTGACTGATCACAGAGTGGGACAGACTCGATGGACTTGTGCCTCTGGCAGCGGGTCAGGAAGTCTGTAGGGAGGGACGGAGGTTGGATGAGATCTGATTAATGAGTGCTGCTGGGTGGTGGAGAGTTTGTGTCCCGGCTCACCCTTATGTCACCAGCACACTCAATGGCTTTATCAATTTGTAGCCATTATCACATCAATAGACAAGAATGAAGGGAGGAGGGAAACTGCAGATCGAGGGTAAAGAACAAGCTTCTGCTGCACCATCTGTGGATAGCTGCACATGGCTGAAGCAAGAACTAATCACTTCACACACCATCCAAAGATCTGACTACCAACTTCATAACCAGCAAAAAATATACAATACATACAAATCTGTTTGTGTGTTATTGCCCATCATGTCCGTTTACAAGTTTAAAAATATGCATAATGGCAAGTATCTAACTAGTGTACAAGAATGAATTTCTGCTAACCTTTTAAACATCCTGAAATGTAAAAATAACAAGGCATATATACCAAGTACTAAACAGCAAACACTGACAAAAATGTAAATTCTGCAGTTTATTTAGTCATAAACTGAAAGCTTGCCTTCAGGATGATGCCACATGAGACGCTGTATGTTATTCTACTTTATGATGAGGGGTAGATGAGTTTATTTCATGACTGTGAAACTTGTTTTACACTTAATTGGGGTATGGAAGTGTTACTGATCTTTGAAGTAAGTTGGAATATCATCTACAGTCCACAAAGAGGTCTCTGGAATGCTATTGGATTGAATTTCCTTGGAAAAGTAAAGAAACTGCTAAATGACAAATGAGTAGATTACCCAAACCAGAAGGACAAATCCTCTGATCACAATCAGTTTAAAACTTGTTAATCCAATACAACATAAAAGCTGATGGTGATTGTGTTGTGTTCTCTTCATCCCCTTACCCTAAACCTTTCACACACAACCAACATGCATGTGTTCACAAACATGCATGAAACTGGTTTGATTAAATCCCAGAAAAATGGGATGGTGTGAGTGTCTCTGTAACTCATGGCATGGAATTAAACTGTCTTCAGGAAAGATGGAGCTTAACTTATATGTAACAAAAGAAGAAGAGGAGGAGAAACATATGATAAGAAAAAATGAATTGAGCCCAACATTCAAACTTGGACATCTACATCCATTCCATTCTTTACTACTTTTCAACTGGATAAATATGCTATTTTAAGAAAACAAATCCAATTATTTGTCCTGAGTCAGATCATTCTTTCCCCATGAATCACACACAGAAACACACGCACACACTCATACACAAAGTCTCCTAAATAATTTGACATTGACACAAGTGGGAGGCATTTACAGAAACATTTGCTTTTGAGAGAAACATGCTGTTTTCCGATAATGAAACTAAAGGAAACAGCTCAAACAGCATAAAAATGACTGAGTCCTTATCTGATTGTGTTGTACACCTATTTGATGCAATCACAGCAGCCAAGTGTTTTATTTGTAGCTGCAGCTTATACTTCTCAAGTGGTAGCTTGGTATTTTTCTCTTCAGCAAACAGCTACAATTTTCTTTTTGTAGATTGGACCTCTTTCCAAATGGTTTTATAGTTTTGTTGAAATAAACTCATAGTATTGATTTTAGACTTCCTAAAATTAGGACTTTTTTTCCTGATTTATGGTAGTTCTTAAAGGTCCAGTTTGGATGACAAATTAAAAAGGAATTCACTGTGATGTGTCTTAGCTTTTTGCCACCATGCGCCACATAAACTAACCTAACACTTCAATGACTTGTTTCAGAGAACCATAGAAAAGGTCTTCGATAAGAAATACTTGGAAAATGACAAACATTTTAAAAATTACTTTGCATGTGATTGGATGAACCTCCTGCTTATCAAAGTCACAAGTGAACTTTAACAAATTATATGAACCAATTACATCCACATGGAACGAGTCATTTGAAGTTGGAGCTACATTATCTCCATACTACTACTACTTTTTTAGGGCGATAATGTTATTGCCTATGTCTGTCTGTGTTTGCAAGCTGGTCACAACAACTAATTGACCTTAGAAAACACTAAAATATCAATAGGTTAGTCAAATTTACAGAGACTGAGCTAAAACACAGTGTAGTAGTAGCTGAGAGTCATTCAAAACACTTTGAGTGCTACACATTAAACAATATATTTGCCTAAAACTTTGACATTAACTGTTGGCATCAACCCTGCTAGTCTGTTAGCAAAATATCTCATGATCCACACTCACAGTACAGATTTTAATGAAACTCACAGAACAGAATCACTGGATGTACATCTACAACTGATTCACATTTAGAGTCAACTCAATTCAAGATGGCCACTACAGCTAATCAAATTTATCCAACACATGAATGCATATAACTCTGTTTTGGCAGATATTGCACAATATCACCAGAGGTTGTGTATAACGTCATTTTCAAGGTTTGACAAAAACTCTGCTACAACTCTGTTATTTCCCATCTTGAGATGATTTTGGTGTGAAACTCTGAGATGAGAGGCAGAGGGCGATATGCATTCCTTTAATAAATGCTAGGGCTTTAAATATTACAGCCTTTAAATTTGTGTGTCAAAGCATAACATCGGGAAATGAGTATTTTGGAATCAGAGCAGTTTTAGATTTCCTCGGAGCAACAGATGTTTAACTACTCTCTGCAGACACTCCTTTGCTGCCCTGTAACTACCCGTGTCTTTGTGTGTTAACCATCTTTACGTGTGTCCGTCTCCTCCTCTCATTCACAGACTCCTGTTTAGCACTAATTAGTGTGCTTCTTTTCCCCCTCCACTTCTGCCCCCAAGCCCCCCTCTCTTACTGCACTGTCATCTTTGCATTTGACTGTGTGAAGTAATACTGGTCCAATCTCAACTCCCCCCTGACCTCCTTTACCTCCTCGTCGCCCCCTCTGTGCCTCCCACTTGTTCCCCCCATTATCTCCCAGACCCGGTTGTGATGGTTGTCATTAATCACCTTGTTTCAAGCTGAACCTTGCTGGGCTACCACACCAGGAAGTCTTCTATTCCCCTGCGGTCCATTAGGCCAATCAGAGCTAAACTGGGGTCTGACAATAGGTACAATAGAAACCAGGAGCAGACATTAGACAATATACCACAGAAGGACACAGACAGCAGGAGAACAACAGGCTTTATTTGGTTGGATTTGTTGGGAATTGAAGGAGATTTTCCACTTGACCTATATGTCTCCTGGGATAGTTAGTCATACTTTACTTTATTAACACACCAGCCCTTCTAATTTGTGTCAAACTCCCATATTCTCTAAGGAGAAGTGCTAGGATCTTTAGGTGGTCTGCAACTATTTTATGTTGTCTATTTTAATTCATGTTTGCAGCTACCTGCAAACTGATGACATAACACTGCTAACTGTACCAGAAAAAGATCAGTCTACATTTTTTTTTACCACAAATCTTCTCAGCTGGAAACTTTTCAAAGTGTTTTTGGAGAGAAAGTTAAACCTATTTAAAAGAGTTTGAAGATTTAAATTGGTCTCCAAACCAGTGTTCCCCTACAAATACTGATATTATCATTTACAGAACTTTAAAATTGGCTACTGGCTCAAAATCAGTGAATTTCAGCTTTGATTATTTGTGTGTCTCTAATGATAAAGGTTGGCGTACATTTTTCACTAAGTTTTTACTGCTTAACTGCAGAGGTTTGATAGAATCACTCACTGGGGTAACCCTGCTTCCATTTCAAAAGAGGCAACATGAATAGTTTAAAGGTAGACAGGATCAATGAGGTTACTTTTTTCTTTTTTCTCTGTATGACTTGCGGCAGGTGATATGCTTTCCTTCAAGCAATGTTCGGCCTTTAAATTTAGCACAGATAGTTTTAAAAAAGCTTGATTTGCACTAATGATTGATAATGTGAATTACTGACTTCTAAGTATTCAAATTAAAAAAGCTTAAAATGCTTCATTAAAGATATTTATGAGAAAACAGCTTTGTTCTGTAGGTGAAAGAAGTTTATTGCCAAATTAAAAGGAAATGTAATATATTTTTTCAGGACTTGTGAACATGTTAACATGCCGGCACACATATATCCAGTTCTACCCACACTGGTTGTTTAGTTCACAAAGCGCAGTGCAGCAGGTGTTTCTGTGTTTGTCTTTGACATGAGAAGGTCTGTTTTCCCAGGTATATGACCACCTCTTATCAGTCCTGTAAAATCCAGCAGGAAATCACCACTGATGACTGCAGCAGGAGGTGTACATTTACACAATAAGAAAAATTTAATTACTGGAACTGTCATTGAGGTATTTTTTTCAGGACAGGTGTGGTTTGATGCAAAGATTTCCCCTTCAAAGCTGCACCAAAAGTTATGCTGACATGTTTCTCTTCTGGTCTTAAAGAAACACCAGATAACCACTGCAGCGTTTGGTGTCACCTGTTCACACTTTGTGTATTGTTCTTGTCCTGCAAGGAGAGAAAATAAGTTTGCTTTCTGTCATTTTACTGCCCTTTTATGTGCTCCGTGGTGTGGTGATGACCGGTAATCAGCAGCGACTGCTGATAAGAGCGGTTGTGTTTCGGTCAACCTTAGTAAGTAATAAAGTTTAATGAGGAATTAGATGCAAAATGATTAATTTTGTCATCAAGAGTAAGGTAATTACAGCTATATATATTTCAAGAGTGTTTGCTTGCCTCACAAACTGAAGGTGCAATATAATATGGCTTGTGAGAAAATCACACAATAAGGTCATGTAAAGCTGTAGCAAATGAAATAATGGATATTAAATATACACAAGTGGAAACAAAATAAAAAAGGTGATTGAAAGAGAATAAAAAACATGGAGATGATACACAAACAACTAAAGCCTAGCATTCATTAAAGGAATGCATATTGCCCATCCAATTTCAGTTTTAATTCAAGATGGCAACCACAGCCACATCTTATGAGATGGGTTGATGCTCTAAATATGTGTTGTGAATGACTCTCAGCTACTACCGAACTGATTTTCAGTTCATTACCTGTAAAACTGACTGAGGTTTAGCATTGTTTGTGTTTGCTAAGGTTGATTAGATGTGGTGGCCATTTTGAATTGAGTTGACTCTGAAAGGTAAGCAGTTGTAGATGTACATCCAATGATTATTTGCTGAGAGTTGCATTGAAATTAGTCCAGTTGTTTTTTTTAAATATGTTGCTAACAAATGAACAAGCTTGATGGCATAAATTAAAACACAAGTTTTAGATTAAAATATTGCACAGTGTGTAGCGCTCAGAGTAGTGTTCAGGATGATGCCCAGCAATCACCACATCTAATGTTAGCTCAGAATCTGTAAAACTGGCTGGGTTGTAGTCACTTATGTGTTTCCTAAACTCAACTGGCTGTGGCGACCATCTTTATTTGGGTTGACTTCAAAAGTTGATTGTCTGTAGGTGAACACCCAATGATTACTTTCTGAAAGTTTTTCTAAAATCCATCCAGTGGACAATGAAATATTTTGCTAACAGACAAACACAGTTGACTACAGGAGTTAATGGCAAAGTTTTAAAAACGGATCTGGCATAATCAGTTAGTGCTCGGTGACTGTGATGTGAAGTACTCTCAGTTACTACCACACCAAATATGAGTGCAGTATGTGTAAAATTGACCGAGTTATAGCCATTTTTGTGTTTGACAAGTTGGTTAGCTGTGACGGCCATCTTGAATCGTATTGACTCCAAAAGTTAATCGCGTGTAGATGTCCATCCAGTGATTACATTCTGTGAGTTTTATTAAAATCTGTCCAGTGATTCGTGAGATATCTTGCTAACACAGCGGACTAACGGGGGCGCGCACAGCCATTATTGTCGCTCCGGTGGGCAGAAATAAAGTGAAGCCAGTCTGTTAACACAAGAGACTTTAAGTGACTTACCCTTTGCTGCAGGACTAACCAATCACAGGGAAGCAGATTTTATTGCACTATTGTCTGTCAGTCATTTTTTTCTTTCACCGCAGGGGTGGGCAAAGATGTTTTTACGCACGAGGCTGAAGGGGAAGTAGTTAGAAAGAGGAACTTTCTTCCACGAGGAAGGACGAATGGCAATTGAACAGTTAGTTTGCGTTAAGTTCAAGAGCCTGTGCCGTTTTTTTTTATCAAGAATTAGAAGCCAATAGTAGTTGAAAAGTGTTATTATATTAGTTTTGTTTTAATTAAATAAAAGGTAATTTTTTTAAGCAGGTAAATTTGAGCTTGGGGCAGAATGACTGTCTCCATGGAGAAATCTAATAACTTTCGCATCGACGCGCTCCTGGCGCATGACGCGGCACAGATGACCGACAGAGAGCGCGCGTCCCCGGGACTGTTTTACAGCAGGAGTCCGGATGGAAGTCCAGCGTCACCCTGCGCCTCAGAGTCTCCCGCCCCACACACGTACTCTTCCTCAATCCAGCCAGGGGGCCTGTCCAACCCCCATGTTTTCAACCTGTCCCCGTCAGGACTGAGTGCTCTGCATCAAGCAGGTCTGATTGGGACGCACCCTGCAGGGTCCGGGTCCGTGTACCCACTGGCGGCCCTCGGAGGCCAGCACCCTGCCTTGATGTACCCCGGCTTCACGCAGCTGCTCCACCCGGTTCCGGAGCAGATGCAGGGGGCCACAACGCTCCCCCTGGAGCCGTGGATCAGGACGGCCATGGTGATCCCCAGACTCGGAGAGTATGGTGGTGAGTGATGTGTAAAGCTTTTTTAGTTTCACTTGTGACTGAGTGAAACATCTGCTTCACTTTTTCTCCTTTCATTTATTTTATTTTGTTTATTGGCTGCAGTAAATGTAAATTTAGAGTTGGCACTGGGTTTGCAGCACCATGACTGTGAGATGCTGTCTTTTAAAGGACTCTTATTTATCCAAACAAAATGTAGTCAACATTTATTGTGCACCCAAAAAAGGATCTATAAATCAGTCTTCTTGGTGATGTTTGCAAGGTTTTCATTTAGGTAATAGACGTGTTACGTTTTATTTTTTTTTTTCTTTTCATCTTATGACAATAAACTTTACTGACAATAAATTATCAGTTTGGCTTTTTTAACAAACATTTAGGACTTTGTCCTTGTCTTGTCTTTTTTCTTCTCTCATTTAGTCCACATCAGTTGATTCATGAGTGTTTCAATGGAGTAATGTCTGTTTCTTCCTCTCAGCTGCAGGTCAGGCAGCCCTGCTGGGGAAGTGTCGGAGACCGAGGACAGCTTTCACCAGTCAGCAGCTGCTGGAACTGGAAAACCAGTTCAAGCTCAACAAGTACCTGTCCAGGCCTAAACGCTTCGAGGTGGCCACCTCACTCATGCTGACAGAGACTCAGGTCCGAATGTACTGAAACACATTTGGCACATTATTGTAACCGTAAATGTGGTATTAAAATAAAACTGGACTCACTCAGTGTAAACAAAGCACTGTCTTTACTTAATTCAACAAATTTGAGTGTTAATATGTAGAAGTACATCAGACTTGTCTGACTTCTCCATCCCAGATGCCTCTGGACGTCACCACTGATCCATTTTCAGTCACTTCCACATAAACAAATGCATACATTGGTTGGCAGCTCACTAATTTTGGTTACTTTTGATTTATTGATTTGTTTTAATGTACCTTCACGAATAAGTAAATTATTTAATTTTCCTGTTTTTAAGTTTTAAATAACCTCCATGTTTGAAGTCTAACAAACAAAAAAGATATACTGTCTGTATAACACAACAGACGAGCCCCCAAAGTGGACATGGACCCATTAATAATTGTAATCTTTTTTCACTTGTGTCATTTTCAGGTTAAGATCTGGTTTCAGAACAGACGCATGAAGTTGAAGAGAAGTCGTAAATCCAAGGAACAAGGAACAGCAGCCTCTCTGACTCAGGACAAGGCGGATATACAGAGAGTCAAACATCACGACAGCTCTCTCAGCTCGAGCCTGGAAGATGAAGAGGATGGAGAAGGGGAGGATGAGAATGAAAAAGGAAAAATCAAAGAGCTGAGGGAAGCCTCCTTAGATTCTTTCAGCTTCACGGGGCATGAAGCTGGTGGAAATGGAAACTGTTACTCAGAGGAGGAGATTAGAGAGGGTGCTTTGAGAAAAAGCAGAGGGGTTTTCCCATAGTTTTAACTGTAATGTGCTCTTATTGTATGTTAAAGAAAAGGTTAAAAACAAAAACAACTGGACTTCTATTTTATTCTACTTTAATCTTTTTTTGAATTGAGAAAGTTCCTCAGATGAGAAGCAAAACGTCTTCACTACAGAATAGATGTCCAGTTGTTTTTGTTTTTAACCTTTTTTTTATTTTCCATGTCCTGGATGACTGAGAATCTACATCATCTTATTGTATGTTGTTATGTTTATTAGCTCCAGCTGGATTTTTTTTGTCAGTACTTTGTGTTTCACTCTCCCCTTACAGTTCAAAGACGACCATGTAGGTTTTTTGGTGCTTCCTTTTAGCTGTAGATTTAAATGGGAGTATTTTATTTGTTTCTCCATACCTCTCAGCTCAGTGGCAGCTGGGATGAGTCACAGTCTCCTGCTACTCTTTACAGGATAAAACAGGTAAAGCAAATGGATTAATGTATATGCACTTAAACTATATTAATTTATTTATTCTTATTGGACTTTTTAAATAGATAAAAATTAACCTTTGTAATAATGCAGTGATGACAGCATATTTAAGAAATAATAAAAATGGTTTCATTTATTTTGCTTTGGAAAATACATTCAATCTCTAAAGGTTTTAAAGCCATCAACAGCAAAGTAATGTGACAAAAACTGCACTCATGTTATAGTAGTTACACTTTTATTTGAAAAACAAGTTTAGTTGAAAATTGTTTTATGTTTTGCTTTATTGTTTTATTAAAACTGCATATTATTTAACTCATAAATTCAAATAAATGTCTGCATAGTACAGTAGCAACATTAATATTTTACAATGTCGTTCATTGTAATTAGACATACTATATCATCTAATATATTTCTGTAAAAGTGTGACCGTTCAGGAGAGATGAGTAGCTTGAAAAAGAAAAATTTGTGACTGAGCATTGAGTAAGTTTTTGTTTTATTTATTTATTTAAAATGTCGAATTAGTTTTGTGTGTATGTTGTAATAAAAACAAAATTTTGGTCCAAGTCTGTTTTCAGTTGTCCCTCACCGGTTGCTGTAGTTTCTACGGCGACCCAAACAGTGACTTGTTGCCATGGGAACGTCTAGCTGACTAACTTCACTCACTTGTTTAGTCTCAGCGATGCTTTTTGTTTTTTTAACTTCGACAAAATAAACGCCACTGGCGGAAGTGTTAATTGTTTGTCGCTGAAGGTAAGATTGAATGTTTATTTTAGTTTTCATGTTTGTTTGTTTGACGTTTTGTTTACTCGTTTAGTTTATGAGCGAGCTGTTAAAACACGTTATGCTAAAAACATGATTTTAGCTTAGCCTAACGGCTAGCTCCTTAGACGTAGTAAAGCTGAATGTTTTTTTAAACAAAAGTACACATATTTGGCATAGAAAACTTGCGGCAGAAGCCTCTTTTGATTTTATGTTTTTCAGATAGATAGATAGATAGATATTTTAACTGTTACGAAAGAAAAAATCAAAGGTTCAGTTGCATTATGATATTAAACACAATAAGCTAAATACTTAGTTGAATGTCAATTAAACTCGTTTAAATAAAGCTCACTAAATTTAATTTATCCTGACTGTTTTGATGTCGTAGACTTGTTCTAGCTAAGAAGGAGTTTTTTTAACAACCATATGAATGAGGGGGAGGGTGGGGCACAAATGTTTTTATTGATCATGGTAGTGAAGAGAGTCTGACTCTGAATACCTCTTCTGCCTGATGATGTAGAGGATTTGGGATGTTGTCCAGTTTGGCCAGCAGCTTCTCCAGGGTCCTCCTCTCATCTACTGTCCCTACTAAGTCCAGCTTTGTGCCCACAGCAGAACCAGCCCTCCTCACTGTCCAGTCTTATAATGTGTCTCTTCTTGCCGCTTCCCTGCCAGAACACTACAGCATAGAAGAGGACACGAGCCACCAAAGACTGACAAAACATCCGCAAAAGTTTATTGCAGATTCTTAAAGGTTCCCAGGCACCTCTGTCCCTTCCTGTTGAGTGTCTCTATGTGCACAGATAAGTCCAGTTTGTCATCCAGCTGCAGACCTAGATATTAGTAGGTCCTGACCAACTCCACATCAACCATAAAGGCAGGAGAGAACATAGTCCCTTGTGGTGCTCCACATCTGTTCAGTCTAAAGTATTGTGGTCTCTCTGTGATGTAGTCTGGAATCCATCTGACCAGGTGTAGGTCCACCCCCATCTCAGTCAGCTTGTCTCTCATGAGGTGTGGTTGGAGGGTGTTAAAGACGCTGGAGAACTCAAAGAACATCATTCTCACAGCACTACTCCCTTTGCCCAGATGAGAGTACACCTCGAGCAGCAGATGGAGGATGGTATCCTCCACTCCCACCTTTGCCTTGTAATTAAACTGCTGTGGATGCTGGGTGAGGTGTGGTAAACATGAGGTCATATGAGATGGAAGATCACTCGTTCAAAGGTTTTCATAATGTGGGATGTCAGAGGAAGTGGCCTGAAGTCCCCTGGCTGACTGGGATGAGTCTTTTTGTTAAATGATGATTAAACAGGTTTTATTTTTTTCTGCAGTCATGTTAGCTGAGGACCGGTGTATGGACTCTTTGGACCACGTAGATCCACGGCAGCTCTCCACCTCAGTGAAGGATGTCAAAGTAAAGACCAGCCAACAAAATTACTTATATACTTCTTTATAATAAAGTTTTATTTTTTTATTTCAAACTCTTGTAAAACTTTATTTCGTTATATTCAAGTTAAAGTATGCCTGCGTGCCATTGTTTCCTGTCCTAAGCTGGAGGTTCCTGACTGTGTGAGGCTCCCACTCTGCGCTGTTCAACACTCCTCACAAACTAATTTCCTGCTAAAAAATGTCAGGTACCTCAGAGTGTGCTTAGTTTATGTTTGTATTCCCCATCTTAAGCTAAAATTGATTTCATCCTAACGTTTCTCATTTGTTCTGTTTCCTACATGTTCCTCTCACAGTAAGCTCCAGACATTTTTTGAATGGGACTGTGCAGCACAGTTTCAGCTGAAGCCAGAACAAGGCCTGCTGAAACCCGGTCAGGCGTGTTGCATCACGGTGGTCTTTCAGCCACAGGGGGCACGGATGTACCAGCAGCAGGCATACTGCAGATTTGGAGAAGGGGGCAAAGCTGATAACTGCTGCACTGTACTTCTACTGGGACTAGGTACAGCTGAGATTGGATATGAATATTAGAAGGAAAGATTTGAGCCACAGTATCTGTTATGACACTAACACTTGAGGTAGATAGAAAAATGTTAATAATTATTAAAACAATTTATACATTCATTAGTTTAATTTTATGGGGAGATGTTTAACTTCACTTACTGGTGGACATGACAATCTACTTAATTCTACTGCACCTAATAAAAGCTGATTTATTGGTTCTCTATGTACAGCATCAAATTTTATTCTCTTCTCTTGTCTGACTGTATCCAGCTAACCATTTGCACATTTAAAGTAAATGTATTCAAACTGCACAGAAAAGGATTATGAACTTCAAAAAACACTATGAACGCAAATGAAAACCCATTTTCTGCCATCGAAATCTCTTACGTTATCTTTATTTGTTTCTTTTTTTTAGCTAAGTACCCCTATCTTCAGTTACAAATTCCCACCAGCAAAGAGGAAGAAGGCCGTACGCACCCAGAGTTGCACTTTGGGTCTGTGGCAGTTGGCCAGAGTTTACGTAAACACTTCAACATTTTTAACCCCTCTCCTGTGAGTAGTATGTATACATGCACACACACAGACCAGAACATACAGGCTTGAATGGGTTCTCTCACGTTCTTCTTATTGCTCCACTCTGTCAGGTAAATGTGTGTTTTTCTTTGTCACGACTGTCCGGTGCCGTAACCATGCTTAAACCTGAGTTTAGCTGTGATATCACCAGCGCTGAGGTGGCTCCTGGTGGATCACTCCAAGGTATGGTCACTTATTCTCCTGCTGTGGTGGACACTATCTCTGTTGAGTACTTGTCTCTTAAATATGCTGGGGCACCCAGTGAAACTCAGCTCAAACTCACAGGAAAATGTATAGGTAAGAAATGCCATCCTTTGTCTTCTCATAAATACAAATAAGAGTATGCTTCACTAATATTCCTCATATGAGCAATTTGAAAGAATCTACAACTAAAAGTTAGATGCCCTTGAATAAAAAAGATTGCATATTTCCTCTAGGTCCCAGAGTTTCCTTGTCCCCCTGTGTTTTGGACTTTGGATGTGGTAAAGAAGGACAATCAGTAGTTCAGACAGTGGAGCTGCTTAATTCTTCCCCAGCTCAGGCTATCTACCAATGGGATATTGACTGTGAGAACAGTGTATTTAGTATTCAGCCAGCAAGTGGCACTCTGCTCCCACATAGCCGTATCAAACTGAAGGCAGTTTATAAACCCACACATCCTATGGCACACTACAGAAGAGTGGCATGTCTCATACTGCACAGGGTAAGGAAGGAGCAATGCAAACAAACAAGATGCAGGCAAACATAAATAAAACTGCCTTACATCTTTCTGTATCATTCTTTCAGGATCCATTGTTTCTGGATTTGATTGGTACCTGTCATTCAGAGTCACAGCAACCAGAAATACTGAAACCTGAGCACTTGGTTTTGTATAAGCATCACTATTACCACAGACAGAACTCTCTAGATTCTGCCTCACAGCAAGATCAAAATACACATCTGAACCAGCAGAGGGCGCACTCATCTAAGGAGGAGGTAATTTTAGTTGAATATCTTTTAGAAAAAAAAGATTCAGTTACTAACACCATATTTCTGTAGGAAAAGGTGCAGATTATAATTTAATATTAACTCTCTTTTTCTATCATTTTCTATTAGACAAATCAAAACCCAAACCGTTCTGCTGTCATTTCGACCACCCCAGTGGAGGAATTTGATCAGATCATCATGGGACACATGGACTGTCTCACTTCAAGTCATCCTTCACCATTTCCACATGTTTCCATGGTGCCAAGTGAACTACTGTTCAATCACAAAATTATATCATCTTCCTGCTCTCCATCTGCTTTCACTCAGTTTGTTACCATTAGAAGCCAAGCCAGTGAGAAACTCAGGTAATCAGTCACTTTTCTTCATTTTGTCTATATGTGTGTGTATACATATATACACACATTTTTTTCTTTTTCTTGATTAAGCCTGGTGTGGACTGCAGCCCAAGATTCTTCCTTCTCTGTCACTCCTACATCATGTGACTTAGCCCCACTGAAATCCACTGCATTTCAAGTCACATATAACCCCAAACAGCTCAATACCCTACATGGAGGACAGCTTGAGTGCTTTGCATATCATAAGGTAATATATTCTATCTTCAACATTTCTGTTTCTTTAAGTTATTATATTTTAAATTATTTATTTGTTTGTCTTTCATCCTTAATGAGCCAACAAGTATGATGTTTTCTGACTGTTGTGATAGTACTATACATTTGTTGATGCCACAGGACAGTTCTAATATGCTGTGTCCACCCTGCTGTGTGACTGTCAGAGTCATCGGACACTCCTTTCAGCCAGGAAAAGAGCATTTTACCCCCAGCTGCTTCTTGAATCCCTCTCAAATGGTAAAACAAAAACTTTAACATCTTGTAGACATCTAGAACTTGTTTAAGTTCCTGTACATTGCTCTTGCAAGTTGTCACAGGCCAAAGCTGTTCATAAACATTTTAATTTAAACAAACTTACATCATTCACTGTTTGAAACCTTTATGTTTGTAACCAGCAGTTTATGAGTTTAAATAAATGAAGTACAAAATTTAAAGTTTTTCTTTGAAAGGCACTGAAATCCAAGTATAATGTTTAAAAAAAATACTTTTAGCTGGACTCCACTTTTGATTGTCTGTGTCAGAAAAAAACAAACACAGAAATAAACTAGAACATCTGCACCATGTGATAATAAGAAATTTATACAAAAACATGAAATATTCATAAACTTAAAATGGAGAACATGTTGTATCATTTTGTTTTATGCTAGGTCTTTCCAGCCTTGAGTGTTATTTCCTGTCGGACAGTGCTCCTGCAGAACAATGCAGATCTGCCACTCAGCTTCTGCCTGAACAACAACTCAGACTATGCATCTGTAGCATCCATGCATGTACAACCAGGCTGTGGTTTGATCCAGCCAGGAGATCATCAAATCATCACCATCAGAGCAATCCCCACAGAGGACAGTCCAAAAGAGGGGTTCAACTTACTGTTACAGCTCAATGCATCTCATTTCACAAAGGTATCCCTCAGTACAAGGACACAGGACATAGTAAAACTAAATCATAAAGTTCTTGGTATTTTTTTAAGTCTCCATCTTCTTTAGGAACTAACAGTTGTTAGTGTGGTGGGACAGCCAAGTGTGTCTTTGGAAAGTGGCAGCAGTTTATGTTTCCACCCAACAGCTGTGGGCTCAATAACCCAGCGCACCCATTACATCAGGAACTTAAGCCCCCTGCCTGTACAGTTAGTTGACCAATTTGTTATCTTGCTGGTTCAAGTTTAGCCATTTCAGTGGATTGTTTGTTGTCTGAACGTACCTCTGCATCATTAATCTTGTCTGCAGCTGGCTTTCTCTGATTGTTCTCCTTGATAGGTTTCAGTGGAGCATTCTGGAGGCAGAACAGGAGCTTATCTCTGTCAAGCCAGATGCTGGTGAACTGCATCCCAATGAGAGCTCAGTGAGGGCAAAAAGAGTGCCACATACTGTGCATTTATATAGGCAATGGGTTTGCAGCAAAAAAAAGAACATCATTTATTTTATTACAGATCCAGATGTGGTCCTTCAGTCCTCTGGCAGAGAAAACATACACACTCAAACCCACCCTCAACTTCTGGCCAATCCAGAGTGATGGATCTAACAAGTCACATCTTACTCTTGAAGTGACTGGGATGGGTTCAAGGGGCTCCATAGAGGTGGGATTGTCATTGTGTTTGGGAGAACTTTGTGTGCATGCAGTGTTATATTCTGGTGTATCTAGGATTTGTTTTATGTCAGTTTACATCAAAATAATGGGAAAAAAAACAAGAATCATGTTTTAGATCATCAATTGACCTTGAGATTTTATCAAGCAGTGTTTGTTTTCTTCCCAGACAGAGAAAGAAGTCCTGGATGTGGGAAAGATTTTAGTTGGAAGCTTTCAATTAATTGAGATTCCTCTGGTGAACAACAGCCCCTGCCCCGTCTCTTTTCGCCTCTCTGTGCAGCCGATACTCCCTGTTTATGACTCTGAGGAGGATCAGAGTGGTAATTTCTTTGGTTGTCTTTTTCGTAAATGTTTGTTGTTGTTCTTTCTTTACATTTGTGTCTTCATGTGCTGTTTGTGCCAATTTAGTTTACTTAATGTCAAACTAATCCTTCCATGTTTTGCCCTTTAAGCTCTTCATCTGGATTGTGAAACAGGAACTATTGCCTCAGATTTCACAGTGCTACTCCCATCCACTCTCAGAATATGCACACAGGCACAGTACTGCTGGGATATCAGCTACCACATTCTAAATACTAATGGTAAACAAAAGGTACCCTTGCACCTTGACATAAGTACATACTCCACTCATTCAGTTCTTATTAACTACTTCTTCTGGGTTTTTGTTTGTTTGTTTTGTTTTTGTTTTCCAGGCCTTGAGTCATGTCCTCAGAAACTGTGTGAAGTCCGAGCTAAGGGGATGTACCCCACCTTACAGGTGGTTGATTCATTTAGCAGTGGCAGCGTTGGCAGACTCAGCAAATTACATTTGTGGAGACTCTTCTCACTGGATAGCCTCAATGAACACCTGCTTGCTGCTCCCTCCCCTATAGAACTCACCTTCAAAACACCCACAAAGCACAGGTTTGTTTTACAATCATTATTATGAATAACAATGCATTTTAAAATTTATTATAAATTAATAAGTCAAATATCACAGTTTACTGATTTCTTTAACTTTCTATTAACAGTACCTGGTTGATGTTATTTCTTTCTTTAGTCTACACAGTTGTCCTTTCATCTTCACCAAAGTCATGTTGGATTTCAACTTTAGTTGTGCTCCTCTCAATTCGGATCCATCAGAAATTAGGTTGATGTTTCACAACCCTGGTTCTATCCCTGTAGACTGGTATGTAGACAACAGAAAACAGAGACAGTAGAGTCACATTACACTGTGAATATAAACCCAGGCTGCAGTGTGCAGCTCACTACTTTAGTATCCACAGACAGGATTTTATGTATTAGTTGAATGGCTGTTATGGCCATTTACTGATTTGGTGGCCTTATTTCATTATTAGGGCATTCTTACTGCCAGAAGACCAACAGATAGAGCTGGAGGACTGGGCAGTGACTGGAGAGTTCAGCAGCACAGAGCTGTATCAGATGAAGGTTGTGCAAAATATATATAAAAATATATTGTTGTATGTTATTTAGAAACCAGAATTCCTAAAGATTCAAAAAAAGAGATTCTTAAAACATTTTTTATCTATTTTCTTGTTTTTTACAGGTTCAAGACCATAAACTATTTCAGGTTTCTCCTCACTCTGGAACTTTACTTCCTGGCCAGAAGAGGGCAGTGCACTTCAGTTACAGGTCAGGGATTAGAATAAAACACAACATACTGTACATCCATCCTTCCATCCATTTTCATTTCCCGCTTTTTCTTTTCCGGGTTGTGTGGGAGCTGGTGCCTATCTCCAGCAGGTCACAAGTCCATCACAGGGACACATAGAGACAAACAACCTTTCAAACTCTCAGTCTCATACTGTACATATAATATAAATTAATCTCCACTCTAAGCATTTATGTTCTTAATTAGTAAATCATACTAACAGTTTTAGTGTATTGACTTGTTGTGTTTGTAAAGAACATCTTTTACGCATCAGATGACACTTATATGACTTAAAAACAAGCTGAGTCTTTTTCTTCACAGTCATGACTTCATTGGAACAAATCGGCTTCCTGTTGTGTTCAAACTCTCTTATGGCAGAGAGATCTTGGTGAGGTTTAGTTAATTTATTCAAGACTAACAAGCCATTCATCAAAATCTGTTGGACAATTCTAGTAAAATAAAAATAAAATAGACTCTTTGTTGTAATTTGAATTACATCCCTTAGGTGATGTTATTTTTTATCTGCTATCATCTGCTGTATTTTATTGTTTCACTTCTTTGTGCAGCTGAACTTTCAGGGAGTGACAGTGGAAAGAGACAAACCATATCTCTACTTTGCCTATAATCGACATGTATTCACTTCTGTAGCTATCAGTGACATCAGTCCTCCAAGGCAGGTGTGTACTTGAAATATGTTTTAAAAAAATTAAAACCAAGACAATTTGTTATACTTAATATGATCAAAACATATAATATCTTTTATTGTAACAGCTTGAGGATGTTTGTGACAAAATCTTCAATCTTTATTTATACTTACTCACTGTCCAGATGTATGAACTGTACAATGGAGGAGCCGTGCCAGTACATTATGAAGTGGACAAAGCTGTGTTGTCACAGCTTGAAGTGGACAACTTTAATCATCCTGTGTTGTGCTGTCTTAATCCAGAGGGAGAAGTTTCTCCTGGGAAGACAGCCACACTTGAGTGGATCTTCTCTCCACTGGTGGCCAAGATGTACCACGTATGGCTGAAACAGTTTCCTCTTTACTCAATCTGTTTAGGTCAATGAACTGAGTAATGTCTAATGCCTTTGTGTCTTTTGGACAGGATAATTCCACATCCTGTTCCTACAACATTCAACCTTGCCTTGTCATTTACTTGTTGTTGTTTTGTTTTTGTATCATGAACAGATGGATATTCCTATTTACATCCAAGAAACAGACTCCACAATAACTGTGATGTTTGAAGGATGTGGAATTGATGCTTCAACACTGAGCTCCTCAAACTCATTTACATACAGTGATAGTAAGGCTGCTGTACACTGTGTCCAGAGGGAGCCCTTCCCAGGACAGGTGGGCGCATCTATGTAGAAGAAGAGTACACAGAACTATATACACAGCCATATCTTCTGTGTGTCATTTATACATAATTTTAATAATCTGAGTCTTTTACTATTATGTCAACATGTGTGTGTGTGTGTAGGTGTTATTCCTATCAGAGGACAGTGTCTCTCTAGGCAATATTCCTGTTCGCTCACAGTCATCAAGAATCTTCTTCCTCACCAATGTGTCCCACACTGACACAGTTCACTATATGTGGGATCTTCCTCAGCAGAGGAACCAACAGGTTAGTTTCAGGAGGTGAATCTGTTTAGATTTAGAGCTACAACTGTGACAAAGTAACGTATGTGCACATGTTATAACAGGTGGTGCAGATCCACCCAGAGCGAGGCTGTCTTTGTCCAGGGGAGTGCACCCTTTGTGTCCTGACCTTCATTCCTACTGATTACCCCACCGTTTATCAGCTTGATCTCATGTGTCAGGTACCTCAGTAACAGTGTAGCTGTAAGGAGGCATGAAATGGCAGAAGGTTTGACACTCAGTTAGGTTGTTCCACTAACACAGCAGAGTATTTGTCCACGTTTTGTCCCTCCTCTCTGTTCTCTAGGTTATTCAAGAGGCTGCTTTTGCTCAGTATTGCGACGCATTGCGGCGCTGGGAAAAAGAGAAAGAAAGACAGCAAAATGAGTTCATAATCACAGACAAAAATATTTCAAGGAGCCAAAGAGTTCTGATAGATGAGGTTTGATTTAAGATATATATTTTTGAGTGAAATTATGTAACAATCTATTTGACTTTATTCATCTTTTTTTTCTTCACACTTGATACAGAAACCTCTCTCACCTTCTGCAAGAAAAGGGCCACCTCTCTTGAAATACAAGGTTGTCTTTGTTTACCATCTTTTTAGTTTTGCTGATTTTATATGTGGTGTAAAAAGGCAAACCTTTGATAGCACAAGTAAAGTGTAGTGTCCTTTGTCTCTGCAGACTCTTCCTCCTATCCCTGTTAGTAGTTCCAAAGCAGATGGCAGCTTAGGTGTCAAAGAAACAAGAGCTGAGCGACGGCTGCAACGAGAAAAGGCAAAAATATGGAGGCGGCCCCAACCCCCCGAGCCTGCTCTGCTGCACCTATGTGTTACAGCTCACTCCCATGGACTTCTGGACTACTTCAAACACTTTCCTGACCAGTACCATAAGTATTACAGGTAACTTAGTTTTCACTTTTCATGTTTTAAAAAAAAAAAAAAAGCTGGACTTTTTATTTCTTTACTAGAAATCATTTTGCATCTTAAAATTTGAAAATGAATTGTTCTTCTGGCTTTTGAAAAAATTTTTTCAGAAGAATTTTAATCATTGAATATGCCAAAGAGATATATATTTTTTGTCTTTGTTCCTTCTTGCAGAAACCTTCAGTCAAGAAAATCCCTACAAACGGTACCAGATTCTGCCGGTACATCTGTCCCTGCTCGGCCGTTTACATCAGCTCACGGCCCTGACAGAGACATCCACGAGCACATACTCACTCTTCTGCTCAGGTAACACCCAGTGACAAAGAATTATTTATATGTGAATGTTTCTGTTTTGTTCCTGTGTTTTATTTGTATTTATCTTTCTCTTTTCAGGGATGTACTAGAAGATTCAGTCTTTGTTCAGTCTCTGACTGCTTTAGCCTCTAAGCTCCGTACTTACCAGCTTATGAAAATGTCTTCCACTCCCCGTCCCTTTTCTACTCATTCATCTTCACCTAAGCCCCATGTTCTGTGCAGTGGGACAGTAGACAGAGAGGGGACAGAGGAAACACAGGCCACACTCCAGCCTGAGTATGCACCTGCTGATATGTGTGAGGTTGTTTTGATGAATACGTTTCAGAACCTGATGACTGAAGCTGTCAGAGGAGAACTTGTCCTTACAGCACATCCCCAATCCATTATCCTCCCTCCACTTTCAGTAAGGTGAATACAAGTACAAGTTTGATTCTGACTCTGTTTTCATCTGTTTATTACATTAATCAGACATGTTTTGTTCTCCTTTAGACGGAGGCTGTTGTCCAGAACTGTGTCTGAGGAGGACCACTAGAACATGAGCACTTATCATCTGCCCAGCTTTCCACAGGTCTGCCTCATTCTGCTGCTTTCATCAACATCCATGTCTTAGTATTCAACCTGACATATGTATTCGGCTCAGTGAAACCTCTATTTGTTTCCCTTTCATCTCACCAGCTTTATCTTATTGCTTCTTTTCACTAGTTGTAACCTTGTCCTTCAAAGAAATCTCAAAAGGTGAATAAAAGAGATTCCAGCTGATTGAAAATGTTGTAGATGATGTTTTGATATTTGTGTATTAGTTTAAAACTTCATTGTACTTCATTTAGTCTCAAAGACACTCCTTCATCTACCTGGACACCACAAGAAAGATACTGTCAGTCCACTAAATATTTTATTTTGTACTAAATTCTCAATGAAATAATTGTCAGAGACGTCGAGAAGACACACACACTCATATATAAATGCACACAAATATTGACCTAATCCAAATGTAGGGTAATTTTTACCTAAACACTGAAACCTAAACTTAATTTATCCATTCAGCAGCACCTTACCCTGGGTGACTGTCTATGATTATGTAAGCTGGAGACATACTCTGTTACATGGAGAAGTTTCCTTCAGGGTTTTATAATAAAGTTGTAAAAGTTTACGTGTTTTGTGGTTTTTTGCAAGCTGACTACATTTTTGCATGTGAAATTCTTGCAATTTTTCTTAAAAAACTTAAATAAAACACTGCAAATTTATGCTTAAACACTTTCTAAGTTTCTCTCTTTCAAACATTTCTAAAATATCAATCATTATTATTGTCTTTTATTCATTTTTTTCTTTTAATAATCAGTGAATTTTTGTTGAAGTCTTTATGGTTTCATTTTAATTAAAAAATATGGACTTACAACAGTCTCAGTCAACTTCTACTCTGTTCTGATCATTTCTGTGTTATTGCCTATTGTTGTGACTCATGGTATTGTTATATTTTAAAACATCTCTGCAATTTCAGCTCATGTCCACTGGCTCCTTGTTAAATACCACATTTAGTTGAATTTGACCTTACTTCATCGTATGTTACAGATCTCAGTTCCACATTGACAGAGCTCTTGGGTTTTCTAGAGTTTCCAAAAAGAAGAATGGGGAGTAAGGTTTTTTAGTTTGTGTTCTGGAGGCAAAATAACACTATAAATAAACCCAATAATCCAACCCCCTCCTATAACCCACAATAATAAAACTAAGTGATCATTCAGTTTCGTAACATGTGACAAAACAGTTTTTTTAACCATTTTTTTTTTCTCAAGTTGAACGTGTTGTTCCATTATTATCCACAAGATGGTGGTAGAGACATAAAAACTGACCTGACTAAGTTTGTGTTGTCTTAAAAAAAGGAAAACTTAATTTATTATGCAATAAAAGAAACAGCAAACATTGATAAATGTTACAATTATGTCAGATTTCACTTCCATGTTTTAATATTACTGTTCTATATCAGGGCAAATGCATTTTTATACTCTTGATTTTTACACTACTTGTTTGTTTTTATGGGATGCCACTTCTGATATTGAAGTTTGAGAAAATGTGTCACTTTAAAGAACTCTAAAAGACCTTTATATGTGTGAGGAATGTTTGTATGTGTGCCTGTTTGTGGCTGGCAGCGTTTAGAGGCCAATCCAGAAGTCATCTGCACCCAGTATCTCCAAGACAATCTTCATGAGTGTGTGTGCTGGTGTGTGTGTGTGTGTGTATGTCTGTTACCCATCTGGCTGGTCCGCTCTATCTCTTTGCAAACAAGCAGCAACGCCACAAGCCCTCTGGACACAAGTTGGACAAAGAAGAAAGAGCAGAAAGACCCAAAGTTTTCAAATGGGGGAGCGGGGAGACAAGATAAGATCTGTTATAATAAAGTTTCTGCCCTGCCAGTAATGCTGATGAATCACACTGAGTAGTCACTGTTCCTCAGTGTTCCTCTGTGTGGGATGTGTGTTCTGAGGAAAGTGAAAGACTCTTCCAGTTTTTCCAAGTTTGTTGTTTTTTTCCCCCCCTTTTTTGAAGAGCTTGATTAGACATTTACAATTTCTAAATCACCTTAATGGAAGTGCAATTTCAAATGTATGGACAATAAAAAAGAATGATTCCTAAATTTAAATTTAATTAGACAGTTATTTAAGTAATATGGAATTGAGACACATAAATTATTGTTTTTTTATATTTTGTCCTTCCAACTTTGCTTCATACACACCTATTTCTGCATTTCAGGTCTGTGAAACATTACGGGGCAATAACATTTTTTTAACCATTTTTTTTAAGTTGCTATTCTTTTCTTTCCAGCTCTGAGGATATAAACAATGAAAAGTTTCAGGTGTTACTTTGTCCAGTTGTTATTGGGGTCTCATCTTAAGGTGCAACTGTGTGGGGTTATTAGCTTGTTTTGGCTTTAAAATGTGTTCATATTTTTTTCCTGGGGACAGGTCAGGACCATTCTCATCACCCTCTTCTTTCTGCTTTACCTTTGTAATGTGTGCAAAATGTGATTTTGCATTGTCAAGTCAAATGATGCATGAGTCTCGGTGGAAAAAGGCTATAAAGCTGCTAGATGCTGCTCTAACATCTCCTCATCAGTGATGAAACAAGTTTTCATGTTAATGATGTTTATTCCTAATGCTTTAATGATGCCACACAGCCCAGAGAAGTCAACACCTCCCCTTGAAAATGTTCCACAGTAAAGTAGTTTTAAATGACATTTAAAAAGATAATTTTGGGACAAAAGATTTTCACATGTGGATTCATAACTATTCTTTAGTTTACTATAGTCTGCGGGGGTTGTCATTAGTGGTGTCCAGTTGATTATTTACTCTTTATGCTATAATGTTTTTCAACATTCTTTAAATTGTTCAGTATTATAGTGCACTATAATAAGCAAAAAACTCTCTTTTTTTTGAGGAACATTGTTATATAACAGTTTCATGATTTTTTCCCCACTCATTTGTTTAAAACAAACTAACAAATTGGCTTCTGTGAAAACTGTTTTTGTATTATTCTGGCCCTAAATAGCCTTCTTATCTTTGTTGGTGTGAGGTGCAGGTCTGTAACGTAGCAATGAATGCATTTTAACACAAAGCTGATTAAATAAATAAATATCTTAGTTACTAACTGTCTGAAATAAAATAGTAGTGTAAATGCAACATTTTTTGTATGTAACAAGCCTAGAATTGATTATTTTCCCTGCTTGATAGAATTAAAAGACAAAGTCCTCATTAAACATCAAAGTGTAACTCATCTAACCACGTAAAATTTGCTAAGATGTTATAAAATTTGAGTAAAATAGTGAAAACAGATGTCAGGACAAAGTCCATTTCTCTAAATATCAAGTGTTGAGAAAAACATAAACAAGCATTGGTGTTATTATAACAAATTGATTCGGCATACTTCAAGAAAAACACTACTTTGTCTTTTTTATTTATTTAATTGACTTCTTTTATGGAGCTTAAATGGCCATGCATGGATGAAAATTAACTCTGGTTAAATATGTGATTAGGTTTCACATACTGTACAATAAAATTGTTATTCTCTCAGCGACTCTCATTGTGTTTAAAAAGGCTTATGGGTTGCCGAAGGGCTGATGTTGTAACCTCTAAAATTACCAAATAAGACACGCCACAGAGCTGGCTTGTTTGTCTGCTCCTAATAATTAAAGGATATACGCAACTCCTACACATGTTGCGCACTAGTTAGAAATGTGTGAAATAACAGGATCTGTGCAACAATCACTGACGGGGAAAACTCATTTTGTAAAGATAACGGTGAATGTTGGAATGAAGGCTCAAGTGCAACATGGGGAGGTTTTTTTTTTTAAAAACTTAAGAATAAAACACAAGGCAATATATAGTGCCTTGAACTCCTACATGGCTTGTGGCAAATTGCAAATGGAACTTTGTATGGCTTTCTTTCAACAATGGCTTTCTTCTTGCCACTCTTCCATAAAGGCCAGATTTGTGAAGTGAACAACTAATACTTATCCTGTGAGCCGCATGAGCTGTGGATCTCTGCAGCTCTTCCAGAGTTACTACGGGTTTTTTGGCTGCTTCTTGGGTTAATTCTCTCTTTGAGGACCTGTCAGTTTAGGTGGATGCCATGTCTTGCAGTTGTGCTGTACTCTTTCTGTTTTCAGATGATGAATTGAACATTGCTCCTAAAATCATTCCCCTATTTCACAATTGTGCACTTATTCGTGTTGGTCTATCACATGAAATCTTAGTAAAATACTTTAAAGTTGTAACGTGACAAAATGTAGAAAAGTTAAAGGTATATGAAAATCTTTGAAAACATTGTATGCTAAGTTTAAGATTAAAATGCAGAGTTACTCCTTTAGGTTTAATCTTCTGACATGAATTAGGTAATCCCAACTGCATAGACAAAATTTACTTACTGTTATTAGTAAAACTGCTCTGGTTCCAGTGATCAGACCAAACAGAACAAGGACCCTGAAAGAGAAGAAAGACAACATGAATAAGTGCTATTCTGAGTTTAATGAGAGGTCTGTTTCTCCACTCAGTCTGTGGTTGTTCAGCTGCAGGAGAGCAGAGTGAACGATAGGACTCAGAAAATTGGAGAAGACTGATTGGTTTCTTATACAACAGGTTTTCTGGCTCATTTTATCTGCAAATTATCCCCATAATGTATGGGCACCACTGATGGGGTCACAGTGCAATTACTGCAGAAGATACGGTGCAGGACTAATTAATATAAAACCAAATTGTGGAGCTTTTGTTGAAAAATGGCAGCCAGGGTTTGCTTTCATTGCTTTAACAAGACCATAATTTAGTATAGCTTCAGTTCCTTCCTTTATCTGAAGAGACTTTCTGCTTCTTGACATGTAAAATCATGTGGCAGCAGGAGGTATTAATAATTTATACAACAACCTCTCTCACACTTTCAGTATGTGTGTGTGTGTGTGTGTGTGTGTGTGTGTGTGTGCCAGTTTTGAAGGAATTTCATGAACATGCCTTTCTCCTGGGGATTCCAGGGATGACTGTGGTTTATTTTAAAAAGGTTAGGGCCATCATGTGTTTCTTATTTAGATCTAATTCAAGCTGTCAAATAAAATATTAGCCCCAATGGGATTTCTAATCATTTCTGATCGTAATCACCCGGGAATGTGTTTTGAGGAACTGAAGTCAGGGCAGGGCATTTTCTGTGGAAACAAAAGGGGCACATCTGTGGCACAGAAAAAGATAAAGTTTAAAAAAAAGAGGAAAAAGGGGGTGAAAGAGAATCACATCGAGAGATAGGTGGTGCATTCTGGCAGACGGTAGGAATCTGTTTCACGCCCAGATGAAACAAGTGTCAGAGGGGGAATGTGTGCAGCGTGAACACGATAGGTGTGGCAGGACAGGGGTTAGGACTGTTAGCTTTTCCTAGGTGGAGGAGGGAGGAGGGAGCGCTTCATAATCCACACCAGTGCTCCAAACCTCAATGACAGACCAAAAAGGACACCACAACTTCTCGCAAGGAATTGTTTTGATTTGCTTTTTTGCACAAGTAAACCTCTTTTTTTCTGCACTTTGTGATGGTTTTAAAGTTTAATGTTGTGTTTAAGTGCATTGTGACATCGTATGAAGCAATACAGTGATATGGTGAATGGCAATATATGAAAATAGATTTATTGGATGTTCCTAAATAAAAGTTCTGTGGCGTCTATGTCCCTCTGGACAGGACACCAGGACATCACAGGGCCACATAGAGATGAATGAGACAGACAACCATTCCCTCTCACTGACACCTAGTGTGAATTTACAGTTACCAGTTAAGCTAAGATGCATGTTTTTGGTCTTTGGAAAGAATGTGCAAACTCCACGCAGAAAGGCCATAGTCTGGTTTTGAACCTGCACCCTTCTTATGAGGCAACAACTATAACAACTACTCCACCATGCCAACACATTTTAAAATAGCTTTGCATTACAAATAATTTTTTGGTTATTTGCAAGAGCAATTAGTGGCAGCAGCAGCTAACTCTAGCACTTCTGGTGCAGCTGTTTGGACTTTCAACAGGAATATAATCTTTTTGCTGTAATAACTATGTAAGGCAAAACTGACAATAATAATAAGGGTTAAAAAAAGGTTTATATGAGCTACTAGAAAAAATAAAGTTGTTTTGGGATGGCAGCAATCCACTGTGGTCTTGACCCCACTCAGTGTGGTCACAATTAAACTCCATTTTTTTCAAACTGAGGCCATTCAAAGAGCTATCTAAAGTAAGTAAGATAACAGTTATTCCACAAAACCCAATTTAAAAAAAAACTGAACTAACCCTTTACTGTAAAAAAAATCTGTCAAAATTCCTATAGTTCCTGAAGGTTTTACTGTTTGACAAAAGTGGTGCACTGACAGAACAAACTCCTGAGATGCCTGAAGCAGTACAAGCTGCATGGAAAAAAAAGCCCAACACAGCTTTTTTTGTTGTTGTTCTTCGTGCCACTAGTAAATTCTTGTTCCTCTCCTCCCGTTCTTTTCTTCTGCGACAACAAAATATTTTGCAGAACAGAACTCACGTTATAAGTTTAATGTAATGACTAAAAAATGTGCTGTTGGCAGATCTTAGCAAAGCTCCATATCCATCAGGGCGGTTTCCTTTGCTGCGCTGACCTAAGTCTCCACAGATGTATTATCCACGCTTGAGGAACATGTCACATATCTCCAGTCTGAGCTATGTGATTAGGATGAAACAGTGAGGGAGTAAACAAGTAAGGGGACTCCAGTCTAGAGAGAAAAAGAAGGCCTGAAAAAATACACTGATCTTTAGGCTTGAGAGCTCTCGTCATTTCTTCTGTGTTGCAGAAAATGGGTGTTTTTTTTAGAAAGACTCAGTGTTGGCTCAATAATGCCTTAGGCCTTTTTTCCGTAATTATCACTCACCTTTGATTTTCAGTGGTGGAAGATAATTATGGCTAAAAGATGTGTGTTTGTGTGTCTGTTTGTGACCTAAATATCTCATGATCCACTGTACATCTACAATTGATTACCATTTGGAATCAACTTGATTTAAGATGACTGACACAGCCAACTGACCTTAGAAACACTAAAGTGTCTATAACTCAGTTTCACAGATAATGAGGTAAAATTTTAGGTGGTAGAAACTGAGACTCATTCACAACATATACTTTGAGTGTAACAGTATTGCATGCGTATAACATTATTATCAAGGTTTGACAAAAATGACTTTAACGTCATCATTTCTTAACGTAAAATGATCTTACTTTAACACTATGGCATGAAAGGCGGTGGGTGGTTTGGATTTTTTCAAGAAATATGAGGCCTTTAATTACACTGTGTTTGACTGATATAGAATTGAGCTGGCAGGCAATCAATCTAATAAGAAAAGGTAACACTGAGGGTTTCCTGTGTGCATTGTCTTATTTGCAAAACTGTTTGCTTATCTCAGTGCACACAGTGTCAAAGCATTCAAACACTGATGCTGAGCCATTTTCAGGAGATCAGTGCAACTCAATGACCATGATGCTGAAAAATGAAGCTGCTCAGAGACGTGAATTTCAGCAGTTCACATCACCCACAATATGAATCTACTGTATGTGGGCTAACGGCCATCTGGTCAGGGGCTGCGCAGTGTCTCCACTCAGCAGGCAACTAATGCTGAGCCAAGACCCCAGGCCTAACACCCTGCCGGACTTTGAAATCAGATCTTTACTGTCCATAAAGCTTCAGCCAAGTATGAAGAATCAGCCCTCCCTAACAAAACACAGTCATACAGCAGAAAGGGGGGTGGGGGTGGGGGGTGGGGCAAGATGAGAGAGAAACTACGGAAGGAAGGCAGGGCAAGGTGGCTTCGAGGGAACAGTCAGTAAAGTGAGCAGCACATTACATTCACAACTCTGCTGCACATATATATGAAACACTGAGAGGTAAAATAATTTTGATAAGCCTCTAATTTAGCTGCATTTAGTTCAAGGTCAAATACTGATACACAGTTTCCGTAAGAATTCAACTTTTTTCCCCTTCTGCAGTCACTGAAAGACAACTATCTCTTTTTTGACCACTTCAGACACTAGAAAGAGAATGAGAATATGTATCAGTTCAAAATGAAGGATTAAGAAAGTAATTAAACATAAATTTACCAGCTGATGATATGAATTAGGGACTTTCTTCATGCACTTACTTGTATGTGTCACTGTCCAGCTGATTTCACAATGTTACGTCTTAAAACTATGTTGGCATTAAAAAGTATTGCAATTTCACTTGAGCTTGAGGGTTCTACACAGTATCTTAGCTGTTCCTAGGACTGGGCTCTTCTGGACCGAGATCTCTGAGGTTGTTCCTGGGATCTGTTGGAGCCACTCTTCCAGTTTGGGGGTCACAGCACCGAGTACTCCGATGACCACTGGTACCACTGAGGCCTCCACTTTCCAAAACGTCTCTATTTCCTCTGTCAGCCCTTGGTATTCATCCAGCTTCTCATGCTCCTTCTTCCTGATGTTACAGTCACTTTGGATTGCTACTTTTATCACCACTGCCTTTTTCTGTAGCTTTTTGACCACCACAATGTCCGGTTGGTTAGCCATCACCTGTGTGTCAGTCCGGATTTGGAAGCCCCACAGTATTTTAGCGCTGCCATTCTCCGCCACCCCCTTGGTGATGGAGAATGGCATTTTGGGGATCACTATCTCCAGTTAATTAGTTAATTAGTTCAAGTCAGCTAATGTCTTTAGTCTAGTATTTGACAAAAGCACTAGATGCACTGAGGTTGTTTTGATTGTTACCCACCATAGAAAGTAATGTAAGAGTAACACAGCAATGTGTTTATTCCGAAGCACTTATCCACAAGTGGTGACTCAAGATGCAGGACATTCATTTATCTGTCCACGGTGATCTGTCAGATCACCCAAGATGCGTGCTAATACCACGTGTAAGCAGTGTAACATATCTGCAAAATGTCAGTCTGGTGATATTTTGGGAGTCTCCAACAAAGCTGTTTGCACTCCACCAACTATGATTCACCAGATGAAACATCTGAACTGACTGGAAAAGCCCTGGAAAGTCAAGAGTTGAAAGGAACTTTTTTTGTCAGTAAATGACAAGTCATGATCTAGCAATGAGAAGTATAAGAAAAATAAATTTGATTTTAGAGGTTAAAGCAGCGTCTGCTTCTACATCTCCAGAATAAAGTAATATCATGTAAATGAGCAGAAGAGCTATTGCTCACACATTTTTTTTTTCAGTAAGTGGAAAGAAGACTTAATGAAAGACAGTTGGATTTGTCGGGGTGAATTTGGCTGTGAATAATTGTGTCACTCCTGTGGAACGATGTCGGGTGACAGGGCTTTTATGGGCGACAGCACTACAGCGATATTGAGTTTCAGTGGCTTTGCCCTTGGCCAGAAAGGTGATAATAACACCCCCGCCCCCTTAGCCTTCCCTCTGCACCAACCTTTCCCCCCCATACACACGCAAACCACAAACACACCACACACTCCATAAAGCACACACACATGTGTATTTATGTACATACAAATGCAGAAAAATGTACATTATTGACATTTCAAGTCATGTCAGAATTTAGTTTTTTTTTCTTTTATTGAAAAAAATACAGAAATGTGAGAATAAATGAATCATCTTCTGATAGTTTTTTTATTTGATATTTGTTTACAGCTTATAATTGAGTACAGTATAGTCACAACTCAACTATTAAAGTGATATTTATTAAAAATGTGCATGTAACTTCTTGAGACCCTACATTATGGCATAAGGACAATGGCTTTCTGCACCAAAACATTTTAATCTTTTCAATTTAGTTCTGTAGTCTTTATTCAGAGAAATGTTTTTTTATTGAAATTTGTTTAATGAAAAATCATTTATTTTATCACTTTAACTCTTAATTGTTAAAAATAAAGTTTTTTTTTTAAGTTTATGAGGTTTGACTAATCCCAAACAGCAAGGGGAATTAAAAAAAAAATCTACTGCGCACTACTGTGCAGCTAAGAATACAGTTTTGCAAGACGTGCACATGAAAATGGGACGAAATTTTCCTAATTCCGAGATACAAAACTTGGAGACAGGGCTCACTGTTAACAAAACCTCTGCAGTAAAAAAAAATTGCACATTTTCACGCAATATCAAGCCACCGAGTCATCTCCAAACAGTTGAGATGAAATTACCTTAAGGCTGTCTGGAGGGGGGGCAGAAAGGGGGACAGCAAATTGACAAGGGTGGTCATTGCCCCCCTCCCAGCCCTCCCTTAGTGGCGCCCCTGCTTCTTTTGTGCAGAAAAAAAAATTGTTTGGAACTATTTTGTCCTCATATTACGAACAATTTGTAACCTTGAAACAGAGAAGACACGGAGCCCCAGATTTCCTCGGATGTTGGAGATCTTTTAGAGATTGTAAACACATTTCTTTTTCTCTCCGTGTGCGCCTGCTGCGTTACTGTGTTTACACCCCCGTCTCTGTTCCCAGCCCGCCTCTCCTGAAAACTAATTGCAGTTTCTTTCTCTCCCTTCTTCTATGATTGACAGCGAAGATTTCACCTCGCCCGGAGCGACGTCACACACCAAGGTGGGAGAAGGCTCATCCAAGGAAAACATGCTGTCAGACTGCGCAGGAGAGACGCCTCTACCTGCAGCCGGTGGGTACCGCGACTTATCTCCCCAGCTTCAACAGCTCAGAGCGGACACCATGACAGACTTTTTTGCAACCTTCTAAAACTGCAGCAGCTTTTCTCCAGTTTGCTGGCACTAACATGTAAAGTAACTGTGTGCAGACTCCTCCAAAGAGTGGCGACGTTGTGCGCTCTTCTTCCACTCAGCGTCTTTTGCGCGCAGTCTGATCAGCCTCTGCTGCTGCCTGGGCTGTTCTCCTCCTCAGCCCCCGTTTCCAAAGCTTGCAGTCGCGCTAAGACAGACAGAGCACAACGATAATGAAGAGGTTAACCACACCTTTGAAAGCGGACATCTCTTCACGAGCCACTTGACCAACTTTGCTGCGCGTTAAGATGCGCCCAACAGGAGAGGAGCTGGACTTTTGCGCGCCCGTTGACAGACACTCTGGAGTGAGATTCGTCTGAAAACCCAAGGACCTCCTATGTATTTAAGAAAATATCGCTGTCGGTGTTGGCTGAGCTCGTCACATTAAACTCTGCTGGGGAATCTTCTTGGGGATTATCAACATGACGGTTCGTCTCTCACGGATCCAGCTGGCCATCTTTTTCATCCTGCTCTGTCCGGTCAACATCATCGGACTATGGTGGTAAGTTCCCACGTGTTTTGGGGGTCTGCTTCCCGTGTCAGTCACGGATCTGGATGTGGATTTGGATTTCTGATAAATCAAATACTTCTGTTTATCTTGTGAAAAACTACTTGAGTCCTCATGACTCTGAAGACTTAATTTTGACCTCATTAATCTGGAATCAAAGTTTGGCGTAATGAAAATAAATTTTAATTTAAAAAATCTTAAATGGATCATTAAACCATTAAAGATCATTAAAGAAAAATCATTATTCTTCTGATTTTATTATACCAAACATCATTATTTAAGCGATAAATCCTAAATTTTCTGTATACTCAAATAAAAATACACACCCAAGTGTTTATAAATGACAAAACATGTGATGTATGTTGCATTTTTTAATTGGTAAGGGGTTAAGAAAATATGAAGGTGAGCCAGATGTAACCAGAAAAATTGCAGTTTGTAAAGGTGTGTGCTTTAAGTTGCCTGCAGTGAGTGATAACACAAGCAGATTGGTGGAGGTGGTGTTGATGGTGTGTGTGTATGTGTGCGTGGAGGGGGTTTAGGGTGAGGAATGTCAGGTGGCCCTCTAGGCGCAGTGGATGTGTCATCATAAAACAATCCATGCAGGCTTCAGCTCTGTAAGGTGGCCAACAGTCGGACACACAGACAGACAGACAGAGCCAGGCTCAGCAGATGGGCTGATAACATATTTTCTATTCCCATCGTTTTCTGTCTGTCTGTCTGTCTGTCTGAGTACTGCTTTTATTGCACTTTGTGTAGCACCTCACCAGAAAACATCAAATGTTTCTGTCTTTGTCTCTTACACACACGAGCACACTTCTGCAGAGTTTGAAAGTGAAGCTTTGTGGTGTTGTTCTATTGAATCCTCCCACTGTTCATTCATAGCTCAGTCAAGGTCAATGTGGGATGTAGTGTCACAGAGGCTCTGGAGGTCCATGTTGACTGGCAGATGGCTCTCTGCAACAAGCCATTTTTCTCTAACTTTCTTAAATGAGTGGTAGGTAACCTGCGAAACAATAGACTAAAAATGGCTATTAAATAGGATAATAGGCAGCCGAATGCTTGCGTATTGAGCAGTCTCACGAGAACAGTGATTCAAGCCTAGAACTGTTACTGAACAAGACAAAACAAACTGCTTGCACTAAGATTCCTCTAAAAATACAGTTCAGAAGAATCAGAATAAGATTTTGAATCCTGATTTCAACAAAAACAGCCAAGCCCACAAGAGTGCAGCAGTAAACCAAAAGTCTATGTGTAAATATGTGAAGATGTGTGATATTTACCCAAGTTGGAGACCAGAGGAAGCCTGTAACAGAATAATGAATATTGGTCTGTGAACAAAAGCCTGTACTGATAAAGAACCAAAGCTAACAGAACAACTTCCAGGTAATATCTGAGCAACTCTTATGTCATGTCTTTAATACTGATACAATACTCCAGAGGAGAGACTGGAATACTGACAGAAACTGTGTCAAATGTAGCTGTGAGGTGTAAAAGAAGAAAAATGTCTCCTGAGTCTCCCGGATACAAAAAACTTTTACAAGTTCAGCTTCAGTGCCAGAAAGGTTTTTATAACATTTCAAGATTCCTAAATGTTTCTATTAGAACTGTAATCACTGCAGGACCTTTGTAATGGAAGGCTCTTAACTTTATATATATTCAAACTGAATAAACATAAAAAACTATTTCAATGTAAGATTTGCCTCATTTATTAGGTTAGAAAAGTAAGCCATGATTGTGAACTGTCTTTTAAACTGATTTTTAAAAAATGAGTGTTTACTAATTGGTCAAAAGATGAAACACATCAATCTCTTTTAAAAAGTCGTAACAAGTGCTGGTTAATATTAATAGAGTTAGTTAACTGTCAATTCTCCTCAACCACACTTAAAACCAAGAACATTTTAGAGATGTCTCTGCAAATGTAAGATCATTCTTTTTATTGTTTGCTAGTCACTTTTATTTACTAAAGTAACAGAATTTTGAGGCTTCGGTATTCATTTTATTGAGGTTACATATTGCAGAATCATTTAGTATCCTAGCATAATCCAAATCAAGAAAAGAAACCTTAGTGATATTAGTAATCAATTTTCTGTCAGTTTATTATTTTTATTCAGAATTATATCAGTGTTAAACTGACTGTGCTTTCTGCAGCACCAGCTACATATATTTTAAAAGAAGAAGTTGTGGATTAAGAGAATCAACACTTAGGGATCACCTACTTTCTTTTTATCCCCACTGACATAAATTGTCATCTTCTTTCACTCGCTCTCATGCTCATTGGCTCACTTACGCATACAGATGTGCGCACACAGTGACCAACTGTGATGCAGGCGAAGTTAAGCCACACCTGTGGGTCGCTCTGCAGGTCTGCCGGGACAATGATTCTCTCTGTTGAAAGATGCTGGACATACCATCATGCATCACTCTTTCTCTGTCTCATGCGCAGTCCTTTTGAATGGCTGTATCTCTGTGTGTCTTCTGAAGGAAAATGCCTATCACATGGATAGGTTGTCGCTGAGGGAAAAGAGAGCACTGCAATGAGAGACGCAGAGTGAGAGATATGAAATGCTGGGAGATAACTGTCCTTTCAGAGCCTTGACTGATTAAAGCGTTCTAATCATTTGGCTTGAGAGCAGAGAGCTCAACTCAGAGGAGTGAGGAATGTCTTTGCTCTCTTCTATACTAGTTTTGACTGCAGTGCTCAGCAGGGCCAACAATGTCATTGGTGTGTGTGTGAGCCCTTCATTGGTGGTCAGTCTGCCACATGCCACAGGTGTTCACATACACTGGATTTGTCTGTCTGTGTGTTTAAGACCTATTTGTTGTGTGTTTGAGTCCAAATACATGTCCAAAGATGCACAACAGTGCTCATTCAGTCAGAATGGGAGCACATGCACACATACACAGTTTTCGAGTTTAGAGTCAGAACCCCCATCCTCACCAGAAGAGAGCTTCATCGTAACAGATCTTATCTTGTCCGCTCCAGAGCTGCTCTGAAAAGCGAAATGTCTAATCAGGACCGGAGAGATGGGGAGAGATAAAGATTAAATGACAATGTGGGTTTGGCAACCTGTATGGTAAAGAAATTACTTCAAATTGTTTGTGTGTGTGTGTTTGTGGGATGGGTGGCACATGAGTCTGCACTTTGAAACAGGCTTGGAAGATATTTTGTAGATATCTGTGTTTAAATTGGAACCGACTATGCCAGGGTGCTGGGAAGAGGAACACAGTCACAGTCAAACCTTGGATTCAGGACAAAGCATTCCCCCACACTGATGTTTGCAGGAAAGCAGGGTATTTCACTTCATGTGCACCATTTTTGTTTTCTGCTCATCATCTATACACTGGGCATTTATTAACACTTGTTGCTGAAAGTGAGCAATGATTTGTGTGTGAGCGTTTGTGTTATTTTATCTGTCTGTGAGCAAAATATCTAATGAATCACTTTACGGATTTCAACAAAACTCTCATGGATTTTCACAAAATAATCATTGGATGTACATCTATAACTGATTAATTTTTAGGGTCAGCCATTAACTTTTGGATTTAAGTTTGTCTGTCTGTTAGCAAAATATCTCATGAACCAATTGACAGATTTTAAAGAAACTTTCAAAAATTGATCATTAAGTGTTTACATCTACAACTGAATAACTTTTGGAGTCAACTCAATTTAAGGTGATATAATTATGTTGTGAGATCTCACAACATTGCATATGATTGCGCAAATGATCATTTACAAGGTTTGACTAAAATGGCTATAACTCCATCTCTTTTCCGGACAAACTAGCTCTTATTTTTATATTCCTGGCATTAAAGAGAAATTTCTTGTTGCATATATCACGTTTTAACACTTTGTCATGTTTTATTTCCTTGCACCAATTTTCACAATTTATACTTTTCTGTTCGTTAATATCTTTAGCCTGCCTGCTGTAGTTATTTTAGATCCACACTCGTTTCATGCATCTAATGTTTAGTTGCACATTCTGTAGTAATCATTGCACTTGTCATAAATTTAGTCTTTTTTGCAGCTTTGGAGGTAAAATAAAGGTAAATTGGAAGCACAGCTTTGTACTGTTGAAAACAAGCCAGGAGATAGTCAGGCCCCATTAAAACCAGTGCAGAGCTATCAAATCTAGCTGTTATTTATTTTCCAGCTGTTTCCGAGCAGCCACAAACTCAGCCTGGCTGGCTGACAGTTCAGAGAATACGCAGCCTTAAAGTCAAGTCCATGGTTTATCACCAACTGGTCAATATTTCTAATAGAGATTCCCCACTGAGCCACTCGGTGTTAATTTCTTGCCAAAATAATCTCATTGGGTTTGTTTATCATCACTCACCTGTAGCTTATTTTCTTTTGCTTCAGGGTTTTTATTAGTGACTGATAACAAGCTAAATTTAATCACAGTCTAATTTTAATTTTAATTTTTATTTCCCAGTGGAACCTGGAGGTTTTACATGGAAAGAAGTAAATCTTGGGATCTCTGCTCAGACCTAAGCTCCTACAGTCTGACAGTATATCAGACAGCATAGAAAAAGAAATATCTTTTTCATCAAAGTGTGCATTTCAAGACAATAGCACAAGGTTTCTATTCCATTTTGAAGAAAGAAATCATGCTATTACTCTGACAAAGATTTATAAGACTTTGATCACTGTGTGACATCACTGACAATAGAGTTAGCAACTAGCATCTCTTTTTCAGTAGCAGACGTATCACAACTTGCCAGAGGCACTTGGTGATATTACGTGTGCTTGTTAAATGGAAAATGATAGTATAGTGGTCCGTATCTAGTTGCCATAGGCTACATTTATTTTGGTGTAGCTAAGATTTTATGAGTAGCATGATGAAAGCTACTCTTCAGTCAGCCTTGTCTGTGTTACAAAAAGCATCAAATTTCATGTCAGATTTCTGGCTTTGCTTTCTATAATCCATCAGTAGTTTTGAGCTCATCCATGCACCTTTTTAAGCACTGTTTTTTGAAAATATCCAGAGTCCCGTCTGATGTGTATCTCTTGGCAGCTGATCCTGTTGGGTGTGCCACTGTTGTTAAAACAGAACAAATGCTTTTCTCATGTGCAATTGCTTCCCTTATGCTTCTCCCCTGCTGGTCACAATGAATTGTTGCTGTTGGTGAAGAGGCTTTGCAAATAATGAGTGATGAAACAGAGTTATTTTTTCTTAACTCTGTTTTCCATCAGCAACTATATGATCAGATGTTTCTAATAGTGAAGGATGTGTTCCAGACCATAGGCTCAGAAACAATTACTGACAAAGCACTAAATTTACTTTCATCATTTAAATTATTCTAGAATTGTAAATATGTTGTGTGGGTTTTGACACATTTACAAACCTTTTTCAGTTACTTTTCTTTACACACAAAATTGGAAACTGTCTTAAAAAGTTTCCACTTGTAGGTATTTATTTTCACTGTGTAAATAAGAACTCTGAATTTGGAAACGTCCTAACAATCTTTTCCAGATTGATGGGCAGATCGATACTGATTTATTTACTTTTTGGTATTTCACTAATACACATAACACAGACATGGACACTGACAAAATTCCTGCTTTTATTAAGGTGCTAATATTTGCTAATGATTAGTAAATCAAGAGCATTCACTTCTGACAAAGCAGCTGTTACCTTGTTCATTCCTGAAGAAATACTTTTTATTCCACACACCACCTCTTCTGCAAAAATGTAAAATCTCAGAACTTAAAGAGGGCATATTTATTTTATTACTTTATTTTAGTATCTCATCTTGTGCCTTTGTTATCTCTGCCTGAAACACCAACAAACCTTTCCATTTTTAGAAAGGTTGATTCTCTGTCTGTCTTTGACCCCTTTTCCTTTTTTATTCTGGCTTTTAAGATTAGCTCTAGTCGTGACTGTCTTCATCTCCAGCATTTTTGAGGGATTAAGGAGGGATGAAATTCATTCATTCGAATGTGGAATAGAAAAAAAAAAACAATGAAGGACCTCATAAAGTATAACCCAGGGTTTTTCAGAGCACCGAAGTCTAATTTCATTTTGACCCTGAGCTGAGCCCCTAAAAGTGCCTCAATTGGAATTTATTTATAAAACTGAACTGCCTTTTAAACTGCCTTTTTTTCTGGTTTCACTGACATTATAAAAAGCAGAAGCCTAATAATACTGTTTCCCATTTGTTTCAATCAGCACAACCAACTAAAGAACCATGGCTCTGTACAAAGCACAGCAGACTGTTGCATACAATATGAAGGTTTAGATCATGATTGGGCAGTCTGCCACCATCAGTGCTTTTGATTTGAGTGTTTTTGATTCCTCATTATGTTTTATCTCTGACTGCTCTGCTGCTCTGCCTCTGACTGGCTCTTTATCATTATGAAGAACTGTTCATGCGAGACAATGTTTCCTCAAAGCACCAGATACTATCAACGGCTGAACATCCCTTTTTAGTTATCTGTTCAGAAGTTGCATCGTAAATGACAGGCTGAAGAAGACTGGCACTTTGCATGAGAGAATCTGATTATTGTCAAACTTTGATGTTCTTCCTCACAAGAGGATCAGAGCTTTTATCTGTGTGCATGTCTCACTGTGTTAAATCCACCTGCTGGGTATGTCAAATACATAAAAAACATGAATCCTGAAACAATTTTTGTCCATATATTGTATGCATACAAACATCTTAAACTTTTCAGTGTGACTGTATTTTGTTCATTAAATAAGTATGTGGACATGACAAATGGTATTACCGTTTAGTATATAAACCGTTTAGTATAAACTTAACCTTTCCCACCTTTGTTGCAGAGTAATGCTGCATTCAGTGTATTGTGAAAATCAAGAGTGATAATCAGGAATCATGCCAATATTTTTATTCATTCAGGTTCTATTGACTCACTAAATGCATAAGAAGTATTTCACCATAAAGACTAAGACAGAAATTATTACAGGTCAAAGAATAACATAGTAAATAAGTGACATAACGTGCATTTTACAGTGATATTTTTTTAAAGCACAAAAGAACAGGTTGATGGCTTGACAGGGAATTGTTTGTATTTTCTGAAGTCTGCCGTCTTTTGCACCTGGAATCCACTTGGTGGTGCCCACAAAGTATTCCCTTATACTGTCCCTTTAAAGAAGCAACACTTTAATGTTTTCCTCTTCAAACAAGGGCAAGAATACTGCATTTACAGTAAGTCTAGCCCATCATCCTATTACTGCACCCCATTTTTGGTTATATCTCCAGCAATGCACTTTTCCACCTGAGTTCACTACAACAATCCAACTCTTCTCATCAAGCTTTTGATGTTTCTAAAGTAATCCAGTGTGTGTTGTGCACCCAGACTTCTGAAGAGCTTTGACAAAAAAATATGTCCCATTGTGTTTAAAGCTATTGTTCTGATGGGTGGCATAGTTTTAAAATATGTTGCATTGATGTTCACTATAATCGTTAGAGTTGTGTGGCCTTTTCACTTGATTTTAGCAAAAGGCAGCAACACAATTAGATCAGGAACATTTATACAGTTTGTACTGAAATGTTAGTATTCAAAAACAACTGTATGTAGCTGCTCAAGAAGATATTGGTAAAACAATTACGCTTGAAGATTTGGTCATAAGAAGATAACAGAAGGCTGCGTCAATATGTGTTGTAAGAGAAGACAAAGACACTGTGCTGCTCACACATATTGTATTTAAGTTTATTCTGCCTGTAGTGTAAATATGCCACAGTATGTTTTCTGTATGCTGTATGTATTTATTAAGCAGTGTCATTTTTGAAAAAAAAAACAAAAACAAAAAATTCCTAAAAGCAAAAGATTTTTTTTAGAGTTTGGAATTTTTCAGCACTGATCCCATGTAGGATAACAGGTTAAATATATCAACTTTTGGTAACAAGTTGGCTTTTTTTCCAAGACTAAATCACTGGAAAGATGTTAAAAATGTGACAATATTTTTTTCATATTCTGAGATGCAGTTACATCATCATCACTGTTACTATATTTGCAACATTTGAGTTTTAGGCTGGTTAAGATAGACTTAGGTTGAAGAATTGGTTACTGATCAACAGTCCTTCAGCATTTTTTTTTTTGCCTGATTTCAAAGTACATGAATCCTAAACAGATTAAAGGCCTGACATTCTTTGAAGGTATGCTTATCCCCCGCCACATTTTATGCTAGAGTTTTAAACTAAAATCCCCTTCTGAAGGGATGGAGTTATGACTGTTTTAGTCAAATAACCTATGTGGAATCTAATTGGCTGAGTTGTAGACTTTTTGTGTTTCCAAAGGTCATTTGGCTGTGGCAGTTATCTTGATCTAGGTTGACTCCAAAAGTTAATCAGCTGTAGGTATACACCCAGTTATTACTTATGAGAGTTTCATTAAAATTTGTCGAGTGGTTCTTTAGATATTGTGCAACAGACAATACTTGATCTTCACATTATCGCCCTTTCACGTTTGGTGGTAGGTGATAAATATTCATTCTTTTTTGGCCCTTGCATCTATTCAAAATGAAGTGGATAGTTTAGATTTGCCACTTTCCTTCCATGATACACCTTTGTGCATCACACACACACCTCATCAAACAAAAGTGCTTGTTGATTGATGGTAGGCAGCTGGGACATTTTAAGCAGCTGCATAAATTCACACATGATGCGTAGAAATCACAACATGCAGAGAAACTTTCATCATTAAATACGGCACAAAACAGTGAAAACTCGTGTTGTTCTATTTTTAAAGTGGAGCTGTTTGGGCAAAACAAACAGAAGATGCAATACTTTTTAAATCTCTTTCATCGGTGACGTAGTTTTCTGCTCTGCTTGTAGCACATATAAACACAGCAAGTTAAAACAGTCCAGTCAGGCTGCAATAAAAAACTGCCATGGACATTAATTTTACTCTCTGTCTGTGTTTGTCTCTTCTGTTTCTCACACACATACACTTCCTAACGGCATTGCAGTGGATAGTTAATAAGCGGTTTTAAAAGAGTGTGTATTGCTAAATATTATATTTCAACCTATCATTTAACACCTACTGACTGTCTCTGTGACTTAATTATCTGTATGATGACTACACAGTTGCATTGTTGCCATAGCAGTGTTGTCAATACACCCAATAATCTTCGAGGGAGCAGGAAACAGGTGTCCCCTCAGTGTGCAGGAAAATATTTGTGTCGGCCTGTTTTGGAAATATGTTTATTATGCTTTTAAAGGTACTCATTACAAAGTCATGAAGACCGGACAAAATAGTTTGTGAAGTAAGAACAAAATCTGTACAATTTCTTTTACTCCTATTGATGGTTAATGTGTTCTTAAGTCGACAATGTATGAGCACAATTTGTAACTAGATGCCAGCTACCACATGTATTTGTTTACCTACGGAAACAGCCAAAGTTACTGTTTGAATGGTAAACTTACCAGCGGTAATTGTTTACTTACCCAGACAGACAGCCTGGTGTAGGTCAATCACAGGACTCAAGCTAACACATGTTTTTTTGTCAGATTCAGCCCAGTGCTTTGTTTGCATTGAGTGTGGACCCACATTTCAGAAATGCATTCATTATAACTGGAAAACCACTGGCTTTTTCAAACTGCAGCATTTGACATAGTTTAGGATAACTATGTTAAATGTCTGATTTCATATTTTGCAACGAGTACCTTTAAGTGTTTTTTGCATCACTAATTAGGCAGAAATGTGGGTACATTTAATCTTTAAAACAGATGCAACAACTGCAGCTTCTGCTGTTTATCACTGTGTGTTTGATGTGTGCCGTTTGCTGGTGTGCCATTTGCCTCCAGACCTGGTTTTCCATGACACGATTGCTTGGCATCATGACTGGAACAAGCTTCTCTATAAAGGGTGTTTTCATTCTATCAAGTGCCGACATGTTAGCTTGTCATATTAGTATGAAAATATATTTTCTATTTTGTGGGAGGTGTGTGTGTACAGCCATGTGTGTCTGTTTATACACACACTGACACACATCTTTTACAGCGTATCAGACCGCCAGGGGAGAGGACAGGCGAGAGTGTTTGCTCTGCTTCTTAAAACAAACTCTCAAGGCAGATGAATGATATCAGGAGGTGCGATTAACAGGGACAAGGCTGAATGAAAAACTGAGTTAGCCCCATTCTCACCCTCACTTTCTCTTTCCCTGCCCAGTCCAACTAATAAAGACATTTGCTTACATGAAAATTTTAAAATAGAGTAACACAAAGTAAGTGACAAGAAACTGTTCAAAATGTTGTTTTTTGTACACTTATTTCAGAGTTCACCAAGGATGAGTGGATGATAAGTCAAGGAGGAAGAAAAATGGAAATAAAGTCATCATGTAAAGCCTCTGTGCCACAGAATCGGCTACAGATGCTGGCAGCACTTTCAAAAAGCAGAGCCAAACCTCTTTTTCCCATTAAGAGTTAGAATAAACTATTTATCTATATTATATACACTCATCTGTCAAAGCTGTTTAGGAGGTCCAGAGCTGCATTTAGAAAATGAAAAATGTATATATGTTTGAACATTTTAAATATTTAAACTATATGAAGCAAACCTGATTTATTTTGCCTCACACTTTAACAGAGTTTTTTATGTAATACAATACACCCACTTTTCTTTTAGAAGAGTTCAGTCTTGGGAGTTGTCAGGTGGGTTTATTTGAGGGATACGTGTGGTTTAAGTGGTGACGTTCTTAACTGTTGTAACATCTACAGAAACACTGTATCATCTGAAAATCTAGAAAGTCTGCCTTCTGGTTTACCAAAATCAACTTAAGCAGCATTAAGATAAACTGTAAATGGCTTTTCTGTTGAGACGTGTCCAACAGTGTGACTTCTACATCTGTGAGGACCACACAACTCTTCCAAGTGCAATCCAGCAGCAGAATATATTCTGATGTCAGAGCTGAGATGTGCCTCTGGGAAACTGTGCACTGTTGTCTCCCACGAGCAGATTCAAGAAGCACATTGTCGCCACAGCTGGTGGGTAGAGCTGGCAGACTTAAAGCTGGAAAAAAAAGCTACACTTGATTTGACGCAGCTACTGGTTTCAGTAGGTTTTTGTTCTGACAAGTTGTTGCTCAGGAAAAAAAAGCGGTGAAAATTTGATTTTGTTTCGTGTTGCCCAGATATCCATCTCTCCTCTAACATGGTTGAACTTTTTGCAGGGCAGTGGGCAGTCCTCTGGTCATGGATCCCAACAGCATCTGCAGGAAGGCGAAGCGTCTGGCGGGGAAGCAGGCTGAGCTGTGCCAGACCCAGCCGGAGATTGTCAGTGAAGTGGCCAAAGGAGCCCGTCTCGGAGTCAGGGAGTGCCAGTACCAGTTCAGGTACCGGCGCTGGAACTGCACCAGCCACAACAAATACTTTGGCAAAGTACTTCAGCAAGGTGTGTGGATAAAGGATGCCTGATCATTTTTCCATGTCTTTTCCATGTAGTAACTTTTCAGAAATTGTGCATTTTTCAAAAAATACTTAAAACATTTGTTCCTCAGTTATGGGATTATAATTATTATTATGATTATTTCAATTATACTAAAACTACAATATTTAACCATTTAAAGCCTGACCTTTTAACAAATGGTCAGAAAATTATATTTTTTTAGAGTTATGTAGTTTAGTCAGCAATGTATTAGATTAGTTTAGCAGAAAGATAAAAAAGAGCAACAGCTACTAAACTTTAATAACAATTTGCATTAATGTGGAAGATAGATTCTTTTTTGCAATTCTACATATAATCTGCAATACATATACAATGTTTTGTCCTTTGAAAAGCCTTTCAGGTGCATTCACCATTCACTTTTAAACTATGGGTTGAGCTGCATCATTGTTGCCTCTTCTTTGCAGTCTTTTGGTTGCAGCTTCAAATGAAAACTGTCATGGCGTTTCTGGGTCAAGACAATCAGAAACATCTATGAATTGTCCACTTTTTACATTGGTTGGTGTAATTAAAGTGTCACAATTTAAGTTGCGATAAATAAGTTGTTTTATTTGTCATAATAAAGTAAATGCTGATTGCATAAAGTGCAGTTTGTAAATAATGGACACTAATAGTATTTAAAATAGTTCCTTTTAAGTTGGGCTTTTACTGTGCTGGTCTTTCCACCAGTACAGAGTGCAAAACCTCATGAAAAAAAATGCCAAGACAGAAAATAAGACAGAGCTTTGTTTTCTGCCGTTCACTATTTTATTTATTTATTTTGTTAATTGAAATAGTGGGTTGTGGAAGAACCAACAAAAATAACCATTTCCAGTAAAATGATAATGTCCTGGCTGACAGAGTTAAAACAGAAGAAGAAACTCTCAATAGTACAATGATAGAAATCTAAGTATTTAATGCTACTTTAGGAAAACTGGATTTAACAATTTGAATTCTGTCATCCATTTCTCAGATGGTGAAAATGGGTCAAATCACCAATAAATGTCAGAACATTTTACTGTGTGGATATAAATATGGTTTCCCCATGATTTAATTTGTACTTCCAGTCCCGGGCAAGATATTTTCAATGGAACTTTACAAGCACATTACAAAAATGTCATGTCCAACTTTTCAGCCATCAGTACCTTGGGACTGCAGCCTTACATCAGCTTGAGGTCAGATCCCTGTCTAATGGCACTCCAACAGACAAGGGCGGCTGTTGTATTTCAGACTAGACATATTCACACTTGACTGACTCTCCTCTTCATCAGATTGGGCACGCTTGAAATGATTAGCTGAGATTGCTTTTTTCCTTGCATCTCTTTTAAGATCTCCTAACATCTTACTCCAAGTCTTTGAAGTCCAGAATATAACTGACGTTGGGTCACTGCTGGGTCTTCAGCAATTACTGTGTTGGTTCTCCGGTCGTGTGATTAGATCCTTCGAGAACTACTTGTCTCTTTTTTAACGTTCATCACAGGGGGACCTTCTGATCTCTGTGTTTAGTTAACAAACATGGTATTCAGTTTTAATTTACGCTGCCAAAAATGTGCCAAACATTTTACTAAAAATATTTTGTTCTCCCCAGTCATTAAAGTTACACAAAAATTAAAAGTAGCCCCTTTTTTTATTTTACCTGCTTTGTTAAACCAGTCAGAAGGCTCAAAGCTGGCTCTTAAAGCATTGTTTTTCTTTCTGAGAAACCTGTGGTTACTTTTCAAATAGCATAAATAAGAAAGAATTCACATGAAAAATGCAAACTACTGTTTTGTCTTTGAAAGTTGTGTAAATTTTAAAATTTCTTTAGCCTTTAACATAACTTTGAAACTTCTATAGCAGGAATATGAAGCTTTCAAAGAGAACAAAAATATGTGTATTTTGAGGCAAAAAATGTATTTAAAATAGCTTCTGTTTCTCAATTATATCTCAACTGATGTGTACTTAGTCCTTATGTTTGTTAGTACCTCTGTAAAAGAAAGAAGGAAAAGAGGATGGAGGAAAAGATAGATTGAGAAAGAGAGAAGAGAAGAAAATGGGAAAAGGGGCAAGAATCTACCAGTTGAAGACAATTAATCATAAATTCCTGCCTGTCTAAAAAAAGAGGCCAAAGTGCTCTTCTGTTTTGAAGCTTTTGTCCTCAATTACCTGGATATGCCCTTAATGGCTGTTTATCATAGACAAGTACCAGTAAATGTCAAAATAAAAGTGCCTCTGTATTTACCCTCTCTAAGTGGTTCACTTAACCTCACTAACGTGTCTTTGACTTTTATAAAATAGTGATATGAGATGTTCTGCTCACGCAAGTTTTGATTTTCAGGAAGAAACGAGTTCATGACAAAAACACCTTTTAGCTTCCAGTTCGTTGGTTTATGAATCTTTGGGTTGTTGTAAACATGAGCAGTTTGAGTTGCTGCTCGTGTTCTGATTTAATATGTTAAGTGAAATTAAAATAGTGCTGATTTTGTTTAGCTGCACACTGTCTGATTTATTATTGAGGCAAGGCAAGAAATGCGTGGAGTCTTGTCTAACTTTAATAACCTTTAGCTGCTGTTTGAATTGTAGGAGGCAGTAGAAATTTAGCTCCTAAAAACTGGTAAAATTCCTGACATAATGAGTAGTTTGAGAAACTACTTCAGAAACAATACCATTTACTTTATTATTATTTATTGAACACTTAAAGACAAAGAAAATATTGTATTAAATATTTATACTTACCAGGTTTTCATGTTGACACATCATGTAAATACTTGCTCAGGTTGTGTGTTACCAGCTTTGTTTTTGATCTGCTCTGCATTGCATTTCGGAAAAAAAAAAAAAAAAAAAAGATCCCATTGTGTGATAAGAACTACACTTTATTCAGTGAAGTTCCTGTTGGGATTTTTGGAGAGCGCCCAAAATATCTGAAACATTAGACTTCTGAAAAAGAAGAAAATAAAAACTTGGTCAAGCATTCTTCACAAACTATTCAAACATAAACATAAATTTTGTAGCAGTAGCATTTTTTATTTTATTTTTTTTGGTGTTCTAGTTAGAAAACCCTATGAAGAAAATAAGTTTTCTTTTTAATGTTTAAAAAGAAATGCCAGGTGCGTGTCAGTATATGTGAAATAGAAGTAACCTTGTGAGTGGAATGATCAGATCAAAACAATACTGTAGAGGAGTTTATGCAGTCAGCATGCATATCTGTGTGTTTCATTCCTCCCAGACTTTTAGATTATTAGCATGATAGTGGAGAGATCACATTTTCATCTGTAGTAGAATTAAATAAGAGTGTGTGCACACCACTGTGCCAAGATACAAGTGTTTACTTTTAGATTTGTGTAAAGCAGGCAAGGACCATTAAGGCGTTAGGTGTTGAAATGTGTGAGGTCTGAGATTGTTTATATGTTTATAATAGGGGCTTTAGATGATTTCACAACATTACTTAGTGCTATTTCACATCTTCACTGCAAGAAGTGTGAATGAATTAACAAGCATGTCCAAACAAGACTTTATTTTACATCTGAATCTAAAAGTTCTTTACTTTGGACATGAACCTTTCAAAGTTAGATTCAACAAGCTCTTGTTAATAATCAGCAGATATTTATTTTCTTTGATCTGCGCAGTGCTTGACTAACACACAGATCCTGAAGTAGTCCTGACTCACAGAAGGAGATAGTCAGCGTTAAGTGATGCTGGGAATCACACCAGGGATGTTGCAGTTCTTTAAAAGTCACAGTACTGTGTGGGTTTGTAAATCAGTTCTGCAGAATAAGCACAACTTGCTTGAGGCTGTACAATTGTTGCACAGATACCATCATGTCAGCGATTTCACAATTTTCCTTTTAATAAAATGTGATCTCAAGATAATTAAATCTGATCTAAAACAAAAAAAAAACTTTTTTTTTTGGTTTTGAGACTTGATTCTGTTATGATCAGATGTTTTGCATTCAGGTGACTGATTTGGTTTAGTTGTTTGGAATATCAAAAGGTTAGAACTCAGACCAAAGGGAGTTTAAACCTGATTTAGCCGTATTCTAGTTATCTGTCAAAAAAACAGTAGGATTTGCTCAGACAGATATAAGTAGTAAGACAAGCTGATAGCATTTTATTACACTGCATGTTATACATTCAGACATTTTAGCAACAAGCCCAGCAGATCTGTACAGTTCTATGAGCACAACTGTTCTTCTTTTTGGAGCTCCATTTTTTCTCTTGGGGTTTCAGACAAGTATCTTTTTAATTAATTTTCTTTTTTGTTGTAGTTTCTTTGAATTTCCAGCTTTAATGCTGTTACCTCAACAGGTGGCAGCAAAGAAATCTGCACTGTACACCAGAAACATGCACAGCATGCCACATATTTTTGCAAATACTGAATGACTTAAACTTCCTCAAATCTAAAATGTCCTTTTGTGTAAACAACACAAGGATTGCATTTTCAATTCAGTCTGTGTCCAGTTAAACACCTTGGTTTCTGTAATCCACCTGCAGCTTTTCTTTCACATTACTGGTCACATTATTCCTATCCTTCCTAAAAGATAAAGAGCTTAAAGAAACAGTGAGAATACACTCTCTTGGGGTTTTTTTTCTTCTGATGACCACCCTGTGAGACTCTACTCTTCACAATATAATATATTAAATATAAAACTTCATTGAGATGGCAAAGTAGATGTTACAGTCTATGTATTTCAAGGCAAAGTTAATATTTGATTATTAAAGTTCTTCCCCTTCTGTTCCCCCAAAATTCCAGGAGAGTCCATTTGTGAAAAGAACTCAATGTTATGACCTCATCGAATCTGCCAAATTGTGTGATCCAGTTCATTTTGCTAAGACACTATTGTAAAATGCATTGCTTTTAAATCTTTGCTTATCAGTTTGGTCACTGACAGTGATTTTAATGCACATAATGACTCTTATGTTGTTGCCAAAACGTTGAAACATAATTTAATAAATATGTTCTAAATGCTGCAGAAGGGCCCTTTGGAATTAGAAGCAGACATAGACAGGCCCAGACACCCACTGAGGCAGAGAATTTGTTTGGAATTCATGTCTGCGAGGAAAATGTGAAACAGGGTGCCTCAAATCAACAGGTTTTTTGATAGCTTCTTTTACACCTTCCTTTTTAGTCTTGCTTCTTTTTTTTATTTCCACTAATTGTGCCCAGTTTTAGTTATTTTATAGTCCTCTTAAAGATTAAAAATACATTTTTATAATATTAAAGACATCAAAAGTCAATACAATTTAGTGAAAAAGGCCTCAAATGATATTTTTGTTCAACTAAAGCATGCATCCACTCACAGTCTTTTTATGCACAAATACAGAGCTTCATCAGTGCGGATACCTAGACATGCCTTTTAGGTTTTGTGGACATAGCTTAGGGTACTATCACCATATTGTACTGATAACGAGTTGCGTTCTGATGTTTTGCACATGCGTCTCTAAATAGTTGCATGAATGTTTGTAAGATGACATATGCTGGTTTGAGAATTTTGTGGCTCCTCATCATTTAAACCCTGTTTTGCTGTACTGCAGAAAGATTATGGTGTGATCTTTTTTAGCTGTAACAAGAGCATATATACAGTACAACACACTCTTACTGATGCAGAACTGTTAAATATGTGCCATCAGACAGAGGTAATGTCATATATACAGATAAAGTCTATGATTTCCCAAACCTGGCATGAGTCACAGCCAATCCCAAGGAAGAATAAACCATGAGATAAAAGAGTGATCCATATAAACAATAGTTCAGCTGACTTTTTGTAAAATGTTAAATGCCTTACTTTGAATACGTCTTTTCAGTAGTATACACACTCAACACATATGCACACAAACACAAATTTTCTCACAGTGGAAGCATCTCAGGGTGTACAGCTGGGATTAATATCACGACATGCTGGCGTGTGCAAGTTTCAGTGCACGCCACCCACACTTTCTGTGTAGCTCTGTGTGTGTATTCTTAATCCTAATGAAATATATTCTCCAAATCACGTGATATAGAGCTGGCAGTGCTGATAGTGGTGACTCTAAGCTCACAGCCTTCCAACTTAAAAAAAAGTAATTCACTTAATTTCCACACATCATCCATCCATTTTCTTTTCCCTCTCCTCCTTTCCGGGTTGTGGGTAGCTGGTGCCTATCTCCAGCAGTCACTATGCAAGAGGTCCCAAGTCCTTCTACACATCAGACCATATAAAATATTAGTTTTTATAACTCTAAGCCCAACAACAGTCATAATGGATGAAGAGGGAGATAGTATTTTGTTGAAATAATTTCATGTAACCTTAACCTCCTCCTCCTCCTCCTTTCCTAATCCACCACCTTTAACCAGGGATCTATCCATTCATTTTCACGGGACTAGGTAACAGCTTAATGTTTTGTTTGATTTTTAAAATGTTTATATTAATACCTGAGCATCTTTCTAGACAAAAATGTATCTTTTAATGTGTTGATGCCAATTTGTGGATTGTACACCTCAAGTGCCCTGGTTTTCTGTTAATTAAATTATTTTTTGCACCCAGTAGGAAAATTGCCCTATTTTCTGTCTGTGTTATATGATTGTGATTATTTATATGCTTAGTTAAAAGTGCTGCATATCATTCATGCACCAATTACTCCACCTTGTATGACTTAAAATGGTCCGCTGAAACCAGAAAAGAAAAATGCACCTAAGATAAGATAAGAGGAGATTATCACCATTATACTTTTATATAACAAGATTCTGGTGACAACTTCACATGTACAGCAGCAATAAAACAATGGATACGACAGGATGATATATATTGAAATAATAGAAACATACTGGCTATGCATTGTCCTTTTGTAGGCTGAAGTATTCCTGCTTTGGAGAGGGGTAATGGAAACCACAGCCCTTGGGAAAAACGTGTTGCTGTTAACTGCAAAAAACCTTGTTGGATAAACTAAGTACATACATCCCGACCTTTCTTTTGTATCATAACAACAATTACCGCAGGCCTTGTGTAATGCTGTCTTGGCTGTTATTCTGTTGTCAAGTGAACAAAAATAGCTACAGTGACTGTAGATAATGACTGTGCAAGAGAGTAATCCCAAACCCATTGTGGTAGACGCACGATCAATTTGCAGTTGTAGTTGGACATTCCTTCAGCAGAGAGTGTTAAGCTCTGCACCCAAAATAAACCACCAACTGTGGTGTGCATGAAAATGCAAGTGTTTGAATGTGCGTGCATTAGAAAGAAACAGCCGCCCTCTCAGCACCGCAAATCCAGTGATGCTCAGGGTTAGTCGTTACATATCAGGACTTTAAAAAGTGCTTTTATCTTGTTCCATGCGGCTCAGATAGCAAGTCACTGGATTACAAAAAGATAAATGACATTTCTGAACGAAAATTACTGAAAATAAATATTTGGTGATTTTATTATATGAGCAAGCAACTTTGGATTGTACTCTACATTTTTGAAAGGTCATTCATTTCTACAGATTGATTTGTTTTCTTGTTTTCTTCTTAAGGTTTTCTTGCCCAAGATAATAATAATAGAAAAGTACTATCTGGCATCGTATTAGAATGGCCCAAAGCCTTTTTATTTTTTATAAAACTATGCAGACTGAGCGCTTGCTAACAAACCAAAAAAAATCTAACTTGCTTTGCCTTGGAGCTACTTTGTAAAACTTTATTATAGGATTAAGATGGATTGTCTTGTTATCCTGGTGTAACCTATCCTTGATATGATTTCTCAAAAGCAGTAGCACATTGTTACAGTTCGTGTTTAGTTTCGATCTATTGTTAAGAACTTGGTTCAGATTTCCAGGTTTAACTAATCCTAAAGTTTGTTTATGATACTCAGTCAAAAATCATGTTGTTCAATAACGTGAGAAAAATAAAGAAGGAACTTTTCAGAGCTTCTGGAGAAATTACTTTTTTGCTGTTATTTAAACCACCTAAGAATCAGCTTGGTTTGGTACAAAATAATACTAATTTCAGTACAAATGCAAACGTTTTAATGCATAGAAAAATAACAGAACAATATCTAAGCTTCTGAAGGCATTATCTTTAAAACATTTACAAAAACAAATGATTATAGAAGTACTTTTGAACAAAACTTTTAAGCTCGAACTAAATAAGCTAAAATAAGCGCCAGTGGATAACTGGATAATGACGCTGTTTCATATATTCATGTCTTTCATTATCGGTCCTGTTCATGTGTAGTGATCCTTAGTAATATTTTACATAAAAACAGACATTAAAAGACAATAAAGTACCATGTTTTACTTAGCTGTAGAATCTATCTATCTAGAAAAACTTGCATTTTTATGTTAGGCATATGAGACACAATTAGAAATACCAGCTACCAACTCCTATTATATCTTCATACTTAGTGGCATACACAGAGGAAACTTTTATCCATCTACTCTTTAAACAATTTGGGAAAAAAGTAAACTGGTATTGCTTTAATAATTATTTTAATAATTTAGTGTTGACGTGATGTCACTTCTCCATTCTGCTTTTTACATATTGACTTTAATCTTTGCTGTTGTGTGCATTGTCCCTTTTACTGCAGATATTCGGGAAACAGCCTTTGTCTATGCTATCACAGCGGCTGGTGTGACGCACGCTGTGACCCAGGCCTGCAGTATGGGAGACCTCCTGCAGTGTGGCTGCGAAGCAACCAGAAATCAAGCTCCTCCAAGGCCGACTTCTTCGTCTCCTTCTGGGGATGGGGTTAAGTGGGAGTGGGGAGGTTGTGGAGACGATGTGGAGTTTGGTTATGAAAAGTCCAAACAGTTTATGGATGCCAAGAGGAGAAGAGGAAGAAGTGATATAAGGACACTCATTAACCTTCACAACAACGAGGCTGGAAGGCTGGTAAGAAACACTTTCAGGATGTTCTCTTTCCCTTTAAGGGTACTCATTGCAAAGTCATGAAGACCAGACACAAAATATCCATCCATACATCCATCCATCCTATCCTATCCGCTTATCTGGGGTTGGGTCGCGGGGGCAGCAGCCTAAGCAGAGAGGCCCAGACTTCCCTCTCCCCTGCCACTTGGGCCAGCTCCTCCGGGGGAATCCCAAGGCGTTGCCAGGCCAGCCAAGAAACATAGTCCCTCCATCATGTCCTGTATTCATGTCCTATATGCCTATAAAGTAATAAATTAATTCAAGATGTTTAACCCTCCTGAAGCCCTCAAAAGAGAAAGATATAGAGAGGTAGAAAAGCTGTTGTAACTTCAGGTCAGTTTGACCTGAAAGGATCAAGGATTAAACCTGGAGCTTCACACACTCTAGTTTTAAATTGATAAAGCCAAGTCCAGTTGCTTTGTTTTATTTTTTAATTTTTTGGTAATTAACTTAATTACTTTTTTTTCTTATATCAATGGTTAAGGCATCCTTAAATTAACAATGTGTAAGCAACATACCTTTTGCCAACTATCATGTGCATTTGTTTACCTACAGAAAGTGCCAAATGTGACTTAATACAGATTAAATGATTAATTTAATGGTCCAGCAGAAGTTTTGCAAAAGCCATGTGTATTTGAATTTGCATCAGGTGATATAGTTCAGGATAACTGCTTTTAATGTGTGATTTTATACTTTGCAATGAGTACCTTTAAAATTAAATACCTTGTAAAATGTAGCTTTACTCCAACTGTGTTTCAGCTTGTATATCTGAAAGTTGTTGCTCGCTCTTTGGAACTATTCCTTCATTCCATCAACATGGAAAAGAATAAGATTTTGCCTTTAGCTATATTTGTGCAGTACCGTAAACTGATATTCTTACAAGACTGAGGTTTCTAAACCAAAAAAAAAAAACGAGAGCGTGCTCCATTATTTCTTTAAGCCTCCAAGGCAGGTAATTTTTAACATTTTGCACAATCTTTAAAGGAGTTTTAACCTCCTATTTGTTGTCTGAATTTTATAAATTCTGGAAACAATTAAAGAATAATGCTCAAGATATCATAAAAAATAGATCTTCAAATCACATTTAATTTTCGTTTCATGAATGTCTCTTTGTGTCCTAACATGTTACTGTTGACTTTCAGAGATGTTGCACAACAACCACAATCAGTTATTAAGTTCGTTTTAGCTCGGGTCAAAGGAAGGTGGAAAGGAACAGAGGAGAGGAGGATTTTTAGGATGTAGTCCAATTGTAGCATTAGTGACAAACGATTTTGAACACTAGAAAGAAAATGCACACAAACTCCCAGAGGCTGAGAAATAAACGTGCTGTGATGTGTTCACATTTCTGTTTGTGTGCACGCATGCATGTGTACTCCTATGCCTGTTTTGCTAGTTAGTGTGTGTCTAAATGGACAGGTGTGTTTGTGTGTGGGTATGTGTGTGTGTTTGTCTGTGATGGGTTAATTATGTGCAGTATAAGTGAATGATCTGTTGTCAAGGCTTGTTAGATGTAGGAAGGCCAGAGGCAACATGGATGGAAAGGGGGGTTGGGGAAAAATTCCTTCGGAATAGCGTCTGCTTTTATCTTACCTATCTATCAGTTAGTGTTTGTGTGTGTGTGTGTGTGGGTGATCTAGTGACTTTGTCTGTAAAATATTATGAGAACACAATACTGTTTTTTTCTTCAGTTTACATGCCATTTATTAAAAAGTCATTCCTTCGTCTCTTTTTGTTACAAGTTAAAAGTTATGATTTTTCAGTTTGATTAATCTTTGCTTTTTCTTTCCTTTTTTTTCCCACCTCATTGACCTCTCTCACCTCTCTTTTCCCCTCTCCCACCAAACCCTCAACCCACACCCATCCTTCACTAAATTTTCCGCTGCTAGGCAGTGAAGATGTACATGCGGACTGAGTGCAAGTGCCACGGACTGTCGGGCTCATGCACGCTGCGTACGTGCTGGAAAAAGATGCCTCATTTCCGTGAGGTGGGCGACCGCCTGCTGGACCGGTTCAATGGTGCTTCCAAGGTGATGGGCGGCAACGATGGGAAGACCCTGATTCCTGTCGGCCAGAACATAAAGCCCCCAGATAAGCAGGATTTGATCTACTCTGACGAGTCTCCGGATTTTTGCCTTGCAAATCGAAAAACAGGCTCACTGGGAACACGGGGCCGCATGTGCAACAGCACGGCTATGGACATCAGTGGCTGTGATTTGTTGTGCTGCGAGCGAGGCTACAGGGAAGAAACTGTGGTGTTTGAGGAGAACTGCTTGTGTCGTTTCCATTGGTGTTGTGTTGTTCAGTGCAAGAAGTGCTCGGTACGAAAAGAGCTTAGTCTGTGTCACTGATGAACTGAGTTGAAAAGTACTTTACTTACTCTGTTGCTTTCTAGGTTGTTGCTTTACTCTTGCTGGTGTGAAAGAAGGAAATGATGTCAAACTTTGTGGTTGCCTTTTTTGTCACAATTGCATAACACCCCAAACACATTTCATTTAATGTAGTAAACAATCCGATTTGTTGCTATGAGTTTTAACATTTAGCCAAAGATGTCCCTTTTCTGAACTACCTAGATTTGTTTTCTTGCTCATGACAAAGGACCAAAGAATGTTCTATTTTATGGAATAAGAGGCTTTATGCATGGATAATCTATTCTAGTTTAGCTGGCATGTTCCTTCCCTCTACAACCATATTAACAACAGTTTTTGTGTGTTACTCTAAAACCAAAGAGGTTTGCAGGTCAGTATAGTGATCTGCTTGATGTACCTGATTTCATAATAAGGGCCACAATGGGTATGATAAAACCATATAAAGATATAATTATTTTTACTGTCTGTTATTTAAAACTCTTCAAAGACATTGTTTTATATCTATGCTGTAAGATAATAAAGAGGATCTCACTATGGTCCAAATTCTAATACTTTCTTTTTACTTTGACACATGTTCATGTAGTTCCCATTAATTAGCAGTGTAGCTCAATTTTTTATAAGTTGTCATCAATGAAAGAAAAAAAACACAACACTACATTGTTATTGTATCCAAATCTTTAAAAAGTTTGTGAATTCTTTGTCTCTGTTACAGTTGCTGTAGCATAAACCTTTAGCTGAATATGGACTCCAAATAAAAAAGATGCTTGTTGTTTCTATTATTTTTATACTGTTTTCTACTACTTGGTCAACATAAACAAAAATGGTAAACTGTTGCATTGTCAGTTTTGAAAAACAAAAAACAAAAAAAGAAACAAAACCAAAAAAAAAACATGTCAACTCAACTCTTTACAGGTGTTGATTTGGCCTCCTAGCAAAGACTAATTTATGTAAAGATATGATGACAAGACTACTCACTTCCCTCTCATCACTCAGAAGCACTTGAACCGTTGAACCGTGGACTTCTGTCTGAACAGCTTGGCAAGGAAAACCACCTGGGACTGGCACATTTCTCCAGAGCCAAAGGAGGAACATTTATGTCTTCAGCATTCTTTTGGTATTAATATATATATGAAAATATATAAAATATTTTGTTATTCTTACATTGATATACCGGGCTGATACAATAATGCACTTTGGATGCTTTAATTTGATATTACAAGTGCTTATTTGTGTGTGTGTGTGGATGTGTGTGTGTATACATGTGAGTAAAAGAAATTGTGCCTAACAATGTGCAGGTTGGCCAGTTCTCATCATTCTCTTCAGTGGACAGTAGTTTAGTTTGTGTCTGTGTGTTTATGCTGGTTATTAAAAGCACACTTCTCTGCTAATTCTTGCCTCTGAACAGAACAGACAAGATCTTTTAATAGTTGTTTATTTTCAGGTTATTTTTCCTGCTAAGCTATTATTTTACCACTTTAAGTGTTTTTACCCAGCAATGTACGAGATGTATACTGAACTATAACATTACAGTGCTTCAGCTTTTTCTATAAAGTGGTTTTGTGTTTGAGAAAGTGTTAAAGTGGTTTCTTATCTTTCCATCAGTGTTTCAATCAGCCCTGTCTGATCTTCAGGATGAATTTCCCAAAGTTATCATTTTACATTTTTTAAATCATCTGTATGGCAACATCATGTGCCACTTAATTATTTTTAAACTTTATTACTGAAACACTGCTTTTTAGTATTACTGCATTCTGCAAAAAATATTTAATATTTGAATATTATTTTGCAATTTTACTAAAATAAAAATATGTGACACCACAATAATAATGTCTCATAACTCATATCTGAGTTTGTATTCATAATTTTATCTAATATTTTCTTCATCTACAAACAGACTCAAAGATGTTGATGAAAAAAAATCATCATTAGCAAGCTGAAAAAAAGTGTTTAGACATTTCTTAAAAAAGTAAATCATAACAGTAAATGACTGGGTAACTAATATGAATTTTCTATGACCAATTCCAATCGTTAGAAGTCAGGGCAACAAATATGGCTGTTCTACATAACTGTTCTTTTGTTTTTTGGTCAATATGCATTTGTCATTTAACAAGTTGTAACAATAATTGTTTAACCTAAACAAATATATCTGTAACAACCCTTAGAGGAATGTTTACACCTAAACATAATTTATAGAGAAGCAGCTGCATCTTCATTTTTCTACTTGGCAATTGATTATGTACAGAAATTGTCAGGATTTGGGTTTTCTTTGTGTTTTTGTATTCAGTTTATTGCTTTCATGTTTCAGTTTGAGTTTATTGTTTATTTTATTCAGTTATCTTTGTTAGGCTTGTCTTAGTTCAGCTCTTGTTCCTCGTGTCTTTGTTTCCAGTCATCATTCACCTCTCCTCAGTCAGTCTCTTGTTTTCCTGCCATGCCCATCTTCACCTGATCCTAGTTGTAATCACTCACCTGTGCCTACTTCACCTAATTTCCCTCTGTTTTAAAACCCGGTCATCTCCTCCACTGCTGGTTCATTGAAGCTTCATGCGCTGTCTGGTTGTCTCTCTCGTCTTGTGTCTCAGTTTTGGATTTTGTCATGTCTGCCACGTCAGCCTTTGTTTTTGATTATCTTTTATTTTAATAAATTAGTTTTTCTTTTTGAAAATGAGTCTGCGCTTTGGGTTCGCCTCCTTGTCCACCCATCACAACAGATATGGCTGATTGCTGATTTTTGTTTTTTTAAATGTGAAATATTGGCCAATAAATTGGTCCATCTCTAGACCAAGTAAAATTGACCAGTTTTGATTAATATTTTCTCTTGTGTTTAATAAAAAAATCTTTAGATTTCATCTTTTCACTTTAGAGAAACAGAACAAATTATGGATCATCATAGAGCAGCAGAGAACTAACTGCTGCATTTTGCAGTTGGATGTGTACCAGAACAAAAAATAAATATTTTTTCTTTGGTTTCTAAGCCTTTTCAAAATCATTCAAAGACCATCATGATCTAGATGATTTTTAACACCGGAGTGGGGTCATCATTTAGCATGAAGGTGGCCACTGTAGTTGTGTGTAGGATGCACAAGCGTTGCTATAGTTCCAAAGGTAAAAGGAAAACTTATAGCTAATTTCAGTTCTGCTCACAAACATTTCACACAAAAGTCATACAGTGTTTTAAAACAAAGCTGAAATTGTTTGGTGCACATATGTTACAAACCTAAAGACCTGTACTGAAAAACTTTGGCATGATGTCATATACTGTTACATTCCTAAGAAAAGTTAAAGTATTTTTTTTCCTCTTTAAAGATGTTGACCAAATTAAATCCTTTCTGCAGCTGCATCATGTCTGAAATCTTTGTGCCACTTAGCAAGAAGATGCATTGTTTTGAAGTATTTATGCTGAAGAAATGAAATGACAAGGTGGTGGGGTGAGTGGGTGAGATGGGGGCAGCAGGCCTGCATTAGTTCAAGCTGCACAAGTTGACACAAGTTCATATTTTTCCTGGAATTTGTTGCATGGTGGTGTGTCGCACTTGGGCCAGAGGCTGTGTTTAAACGTAAAAAACCAAGGAGGAGCTAAATGCCACGGGGCACTTAACTCCTCCCCACCCCTCAACCCCCTCTGTCCTCTCCTTTCCACTCTTCTAGGCTTTAACCTGTGCAGGCCTTCAGTGTTGCATGGACAAAGCCAGAGAAAATAGACAAGAGAGCAGATAGATTTATTGGAGCTTTGGCATAAATATAGTTGCCTGTGGACATCTGTGTGCATGTGGCTGTCTCTCTTTCAGTGTGTACACGTTTGTGTCCATTGGAGAGTGTGGCCAGGCTATACTGGGAGGATTTTTCCATGTGTCTCTGTGAGAGAGAAATAGTGCCTGAGGAATGTGAGATCATCCTTAATAGAGATGAGTTCTTGTCTCCAGCTATGTTGACGATTAGGAGCCTCACGTACAAATACACCCTCACACAAAGCATTAATGAAGGGTTTCCACTTTAAATAGATATAGTGTTATGCTCAGAAGTAGATCAGTCAGATAAATAGTGTCCTGTCACTGCTTATCAGCTACAGTGAAGTGTTGATGATCTTATGTTTTGTTATCGCCCACAGCCAAAGGTGGAGCGATTATGTTCCGAGTATGTTTGTCTCTGTGTGTGTGTTGTCTATTTGTCTATACTGTTAGCAACATATATTTTAAACCACTGGACATATCTGAATTAAACTCTCAGAAAGTAATCACTGGATTAACTTTGGAGTCAATCCCATTCAACATGGTCACTACAGCTAAGCAAACTCTGCAAACACAAAAGTGGTTATGACTCAACCATATTTACAGATATTAAGCTCAAATTTGATGTTACTAGTGGAGTCATTCCAAACACTAACTGATAGGAAAACTTTGTCATTAATGTGAGTCAGCTGTGTCTGTTATATTTGGTGTGAGAGTAGATAAGAGTCATTCTCAATACATATTCTCAGCTCTACATATTGCTCAAGATCTTTACCTGAAACTTTTGTTTTAAACATTGACATCAACCCTGTTTGTCTATTAGCAAAGTATCTCATGAACCAATGGACCACTTTTAATGAATTAATAATTAATTATTCAGCCAGCATCACAACTGATTAAATACTGGAGTCATCACAAGTCGGTCCTTCAATGAATGTTTGACCTTTTATTTAAATTATTTATTTATTTATTAATTACATTTCCTCTGCAAAATATGTGTTTACTGGCAACTAAACAAAGGAGAAGGCTACAGAGTTACCAGGAGAAACGATATTATGAAGAAGAAAAATGAATGGGAGTCAATAGGTAAAAGAGTGACATGAGATGAAAAATTTATAAACATTTGAAAAAAGAAATATGGGAGAAAAAAGTAAAAGGAGAAAAAAATGCAAAGGTAACATGATACTTTAATGCTCTTCCATTTTTGTGAACTCTCCACCAATCATCTATCAATCTCCGAATTGCTTACACAAAAGGGCACAAGTAGAGATCAACTCTGTGTGGGGTTTCATCTGATATGAAGTGACTGTAATTACAGGAGTGGGAGAGACCTGCACATGGAGCGAAACATGTTTAACTGTGAAATGAAGCAATCTTAATTCTTTCACAGATAAAATATGCACTAAAAGTAGAACTAATCATGTTCTCAAATTAGACATTTTCAGAATGTGCATACACAACCTAAGGATTGGATCATCAGGCTTGGAAGAGACAGGGATCTTTATGAGTTAATGCAGGCCCTGGAGGTGATGGCTCAGCTGCTGCCTAAGTCCCACAGCCCACCCAACACGGCTGCTATAGCGCTAAGAGATTTAACAGTCCATTTTGTGCACAACATCACATCACTGCCTTTTAAGCAATGCTTGCCTCGGGAAGCTTAAATGACATTTACTGTACAAGACACGTCTGGGGTATTGGACTTGACTTATCTTGCACGGGGCTGTTTTTGAACAGGAGGTGAGTGGCGTGCTAAGCCAGATAAATTGCTCTGCAGATAAAAGCTGCTAGAGTAGTTTCAGTTTGAGATGTACTTTGGCAAAGTGACTGCACTCCTTTCAGAATTGTCCTATAGGGCCCATTCAGCTTACGTCTGCATATCATGTGACCTACGTTTACCTGAGACCTCAGACGGCAAAATGTCCTTTGTTGTTAGCTTATTGCCTTGAGTGGTTTACCTTAAAAGCAAGTCATTTCTCACTCAAATCAGCAAAATAGTTGTCTCATGCTCAACAATAGCCTGTACTTCTTACAAAATGCTGCTACCGTTCCACAGCACATCCAGTAGGCCCCTGTGTGTAAAATGAGTACAGTTTATGGGTGAAAGTAAAAAAAAACAAACAAAAAAAAAAACAGCTTGACTCAACACAGTGCCAGGTTTCTGTCACAAACATAAAATTCATAGCACGGGTGATGAAAAAGTAATTTCAAATAAAAGTTTTGTTTTTTAAGTGAACTAGAATTTTAAAAGCCCATTGTGGGTAGAGCTAGGTCTCTCACAGACAACAGCATCCAACTCAGTGGTTATAAGTTCTAGAAGTTTATTTCATGTCAGCAAAGACATGATGAAGGCCAGTAAAAGATGAAAATCTGCATGCCAACAATAGGTACAAGCCTGGGGTAGACAGGATCCAATGAACACCAGTGAACAAAGCAACAAGGATACCACAGATGTTCACCCAGCACCGAGAGTGACGGCAGACAGTCATCCATTCTCCTGTCATCCCATTTATCACTTTCCTTTGGCTCATGTGCAAGCCATGTCCTCTCACCACCTGGGTAACATGCCTCTCAGTCCCGTGTCTGACAACAAATTGACTTTTTGTTGTGGGTCACTCCACTGCCTGAATCAGGCTCTAATCTGGGCTTGTCTTCTCAATAAATGTACCTCTGCATGTTCCTGGTGAGGTCCAAGAGCTCGGTCCCAGTGTCCTGCTCTGAGGGCTGGATGGGATATGACAAATAGCTGCACTTGGTGGTTTGGTGTGAGGGACAGCATCCTGGTGACTCACAGTTTGGACTCAAACCTCAGAACCGAGTCTCCAGTGTGGTGCAATGATCTTGTCTTAGCTTTTGCCTAAGAATAATATGTACCCAATCAAGTATGAGCACTAACGTTATGCATAACACACTTGCTTTAGGCAATTATCATGCTTCAACCATCAATCATGCTGGAAAAACAGTGTTAGCGACGTCACTGAATGAGGCCTATATGAGAAAATAGGAGTGCTTTCTTAGAGGAACCTGTCATCATATGAACATCCTAAAACAAAACTAACTACCCCAAGAAAGACTCACACTGACCCACATCATTGTGGTGGGTGGATAAATACCAAGATGACTTTGTAATGTATCTTTTACTCATCTCCTTCCTTCACTCTCACACCTCTTAATCTTCCTACATCCGCTCAGCATTTCAGCCTTGTTTCTTTTCTCGATTGTGTCGTTTATCAAACTTAGTCTTTCTTTCTTCCCCACATTCTCTCCTCTTTTGCTGTTATCTTGGGATGTGAAAACACGGCCGCTAGAAGTTGGTGGGAGACCAAGGGCAGCTGCTTTAGTTGTGGCTGGTTTGGCTCAGGGTCCAGTCCTGTGTGAAGCTTCTTGCACTCCTGGACAGAGATAATAAACATGGGCTTTTTGTGCAACAACACACTTGAAAGATCTCGATGTGAAGCGAACAATCAGCTTACTAAAGTACTTGCATATGTGTAGGGGCAAATTGTGATGACGACATGCTGCATCTTTTCCATTTGTGTTTTTTTTTTTTTTTTTTCCTGATGGACTGTAAAATAAATGAGCAATAATCTCTCTCTCTCAAAAAAAAACAAAACAAAAATAAAAATCATAATCCCCCCTCTAAACTATGTGAAGCTGTGATAATTGTAGTAAAACAGTTCATGACTGTTGTTACTGATAATGTGGTTTTATTCACATCCAGTATGGTAATAGTACCATATAACAGGATTACCAACTGTGTTTAATGGTAAACATGATATAAAACCTATTTGTTGTTTGAACACAAGATGGCGTCATTGAAGCAGAAAACTAAGTCACTGAAACACTTTAGCTCTAACTTAACATCGATTACTCAGAAAAGTGATGACAGGAAAAAAAAGAACCAAAAAAAAATCAGAATATTGTCTAAATTGACCAAATGAACTAAAACTTAAGAGATACAAAGTATGAATACAAAAACAGAAACAAGTGAAAAATCAACTCAACCTGCACCTGTACTTATGTCTGCATTTAAAGAATTCCTCTTTATGCATGTTTTATGTCTGCCATGCAAGGCAGACAGTCATATATCACCTGTGCATATACATGTATGCATATACAGTGCGTTTGTCTGTCTGTTAGTAAAATGTCTCATGAACCAGTGGAGCCATTTTAATGAAAGAAATTATTCAATCCCATCTACAACTTACTAACTTTTGGAATCACCCTAAGTCAAGAAGACCATCACAGCTAATCAACTTGAACAAAACCTAAAAATGCCTGTTACTCAGTCAGTTTTACAGATATTGAGCTGAAATCTTGTCTGGTAGTAGTTGAGAGTCATCTCCATCAAGAGTGCTTAAAACTTTGGCATGCAAGGCAGCGGGTGATACTCATTCCATCAAGAAATGCTAGTTTCCTTATTGTTTTTAGCCTGGTAACACATGTAACCCATCCAACTGTTCTCTCTTCTGCAATTATGATAAAGCTTTTAAACACATTCTTGGATCTGCTGTGACTGCTACCTTGCATACCTCCCAAGTACAACTGCACGTACACAGATGCACACATTAAGCATGCATACACACACACACATACATAGAAACTCTCAGACACAAACATTTACAGATAACAATAGCATGCAAACATGTTGCAATCATCTCCAATTAGGGATGCCCTAAGGTAAGTGAGGCAGCACGAAAAACAAGCACATCTCATTTCAACGAAGTCACTGTGGGGGTGTGCATAAATCAGTCCATTAGAACTGTTATATTTCTACAATAACATTGTTTGTATTTCATAACAAAACATTGATCTCTAAAAACACTTGTTGAGACAACTTTAAGAATTGTAACCATTATCAGACTAAAAGACTTTTAGTAATTATTAGGTATTGGTGGATTATAGAAAAGGCAAATGGGAGAAATGTTTTGAAGATTTTACAATAATAAAATAATAATGTGCAGGTTATTTTACTGTATAAACAGGACATCTAACTCTTAAGTTTTTAGATCAGAAATTGGTGAATAGAAAACAGTAAGTAAAATGCATATCGCCCGTTGCTTTTCATGCTAGTTTTAGACTAAAGACGTCTCATATTGAGTAATGACTAACTTGTAGCAGTTTTGGTCAAACCTTGATATTAACATTATGTGCTCATGTGATTTTGCAATATCTTGCATGATCTGCTAGCGCTTGGAATATATGTAAATGCCTGTCATCTACTGCCACACCAAATTTTAGGACAATATCTGTAAAATCCATTGAGGTGTAGTCATTTTCATGTTAGCTGAAGTTGTTTAGCTGTGGCAGCCAACTTGAATTGGGTTGACTCCAAAGGTTAATAAGTTGTACATGAACAGCCAGTAATTACATTCTGAGATTTCCATTGAAATCAGTTTTATGAGATAATAGTGTTGACACTAGCAGTTAATACCAAAGTTTTTAGTAATGGCATCCTATAATGTGTTGCCCTCATAGTATGTATTGGGGATGATGCTCAACTACTACTACACCTTTTTTATTTTTTATGTTTTGCTAAATATCTGTAAAATTGGCAGAGTTATGACAACTTCAGTGTTCTTCAGTGTCAGTTGACTGTGGTGGCCATCTTGGATTGTGTTGACTCCAGAAGTTGATCAACTGAAAGTCAAACAAATCTTTTTGTGCAACTTTAAAACGAACAGAAATCCTGCATCTTCAAGGGTTAAATTAAACATTTACTGTAGCATATTTGGCTCCAAACAACCTAACCCATTCACTTTTCTTCTTTTCCAAGGAATACAACCCCAAAATATTTTCTTTTCCATTCACCAGAGAAAAGAAAAATCACAGAAGTTCAGTATCCTACAAGGGGCCTGTTTTGTTAAAAGGATCCTCGGTGAAGTTTTATCTCCCCTTGGGCTTGTGCTCTCTGTATATTGTGTGAGTCGTCAAGATGATCCAAAATAAAGGCAGTTCTCCCTACCCGAGGATATTTTCGTTCCCTGCAAAGACTGGTTAATTGGTTGGAAACACACTGTGGCCCCTGCGTGGAATTGCAACACAGATACAAGACATAACAGTGAGAAACAAGTCTAATATCATGCATGTGTTCCTGGTACTGGAGAGTGTGTGGGTGTAAACTTTGGATGTTATTATGCTAAATTCCAATATAGTCTACAAAACCATAAAATAATAATAAACGTCAGACACTGTGAAGAAATTAACATCCCTGGTAATTTATTTGAAGATGTAAAATAAATCAACTTTTGTTCTTGTCTAAGATAAAGTCACGTCATGTTAGAATGCTGCTACACTTTATTCGTCCAATAATGAATAATAAAAAAAAACACAAACAAACACAGAAACAGAAAACTAACAGACAGGCAGAGTTGACTCCAGCAGTTAATGCCAAAGTTTGAAGAACAGATTTTGCATGATCACTCAGGGCTCAGAAGATGTGTAGGAAAGACACACAGCTACTAAGACCCCAAATGTTAGCCTAAAACCTGTAAAATTGTTTAAGTTATGGAAATTTTTCTTTTTGTTTTATAAAATCGCTTCGACGTAGTGGCCATTTTAAAATGATTTTAATCCAAATAAGTAGTTGTAGAGGTACAACCAGTAATTACTTTCTGAGTTTTGATACAATTCATCCAGTGGTTCATGAGATATTTTGCTAACACTACAAATGAATGAAGACAAACACAGACAGGCAAAAACATGAAAAAAACTTCTTTGTGTTTGAGAATAAATTGAAAGGATTAATGAAAAAATGAACAGAAAGCATATTGTTTTAATTGCCTCCTGTTTTTTTTTTAATTATGTGCCAATCATCTTTAAATTGTTTAACTCGTAGCCATGTCGTGTGTCTCAGCGGGGTATAATTGCACAGCTGTTTGCACCGTTTGTCCTGCACTCTCAGATCTCCACATTTTATGCAAAATCCCTCAATTCATGTGTCAAAAACATTCAAACCCACAATATTTGACCTCTTTTTCCTTCATTCTCTGCTTTCACAGAAACACGACTGTAAAGAAACCAGGAATATGCTTGTTAGAAGTTTGTTACCAGAGTCCAGGCTTGTAATTGACTAACCTCTGCTTCGCCGCACTCCTCTGCTGCCCTCGTTCTCGTCAGCTCAGTCCAAAACTCTCCAAGATACGTGACCTTTGCTTGAACTCTCTTCTCAGAGAGACACTGAGAACTAGGGTGTGACAAACATAAATAACACTGTGAATGCCAAAAACTCTAAAGCACTACTTTGTAAAACAGGTAAAATGCTTCTGTTATTGTGGCCCAGTCATCTCCACCTATGAAGAAAGTGTTTTTACTTACTCTGTGTGCATGTGAAGCAAAGACCTAAGAGAGAAGATTTAGATCTTGCAAAATAGCCGCAAGCTATTTTTAAATGCCTGCATGTAATTTTTTCTGACCTTATCATAAATTCAATCAGACCAAGTTACCTTCTATTTAATTTGTGGGATGTATGAAAGTTTGAGTTTAGGATGCTTCTGGGGATGCGTCAGGTTGTGACACTAACCAGAGGCTACATTTTGCAATGTCTGCAGCAGTGAACTTACAAAGTACTGGAAGCTCATACTCTACTATTTAAAATACATTAGGTGAAAGTAACTTCAGAAAAAAGAGTCTTCTTCAGTATAAAAGGGAGTAACATAATGGACCTCTATTTAAACATCACATGTGGCTTCATAAGTCTCAAGGACACAATTAAAACAAAACCTCTTTGTAGTGAACAGGAGAGAAATACTCTTCCTTTGGCCACTGCTTGGTAATTTAGCTTCACATAAACCCTGAAAGGTAAGGTAACAGCTAAAAAAAAATGAGTGCAGACATACAGTACATCTCGTGCTTACTGTCAAATTCCCAGGAGTACCTAAGTGTTTTTGTTTTTTGCCCAATCATTTTCACAGCCAAAAATATATCAAGTTAAACTTTCAACCTGATAAAAGACTCTAGTAAAGATGGGGAGGATGTGGTTGGACAAAACTTGTGTCATTGTTTCAACAGCGTGTATCTGTCTTACCTTGTGTTTCTGTAACACAAAAGGCAGCTCTATAATAAAAACAAAACAAAACAAAAAAACTGTGGTAGCAGTATAGAATACCACCTGGCAAGTACTGGGTGTGTAACTGGTGCTGAATGTGTACATACAAGGTACTTACCTGGTACATACTGGATACCTACAAGGTATGTACCTGGTACATATTGGGTACGTACCTGGTATTTACAGGCCTCTTGGTTCTTACAGGACTGTATGTGGTACGATCTGTGTATGTATCTGGTACAAAACAAGTAATTACTGTAGATGTACATTTCAATGAATCTCTCCTCAGTTCATTATTACATAGAACCAAAGTTCAAAACATAAATTCAGTTCAGATCCAAATTCAAATCCAAGTACAGTCATTTAAAGTCCAATTATAATATATTCACATATAGTACAATATAAAATACCAATTGGCAAAGGTTTTCTATCTAAGAAAACCAACATATTGTGTCACATTTTCACTTTGTTGCAATTCCCCAGTACATGATATTTACTTGGCTTGTACATGGTACTTACAGGCATGTATTATGTATTACATGTATTATGTACTTATATCCTTAGAGATGATTCACACCTCACTAAGCTGTTTGCTAAAATTAAAAAAATTGTGCTACAATTACCTAAAGTGTTTTATTTGCATATCAAATCATTTAGTATATATTACAGTCAGATAAAAAGTAATTACAGTAAAAATGCAGAAGACATTCTGTTTGGACTGATATAATAAAATTAAATGAAAATCTTGCAATTATATTTATTTAATTTCATTCAGTGCTCTATTACTGCTACAAAACAATATGTTAAACACAGCTGATGGCATAGGAGCATAAACTATACATTTATGAATGTTGTGTGACCAAATTCTGTCTACATGGCTATCTATATCAGACCTTTAAACTGTAGCTTTATTTAGGAGAATGAAGGTTTGGTTGGACTGGACATTGCTGCTTTGCAATTATTCTGGCAAGTCTTTATCAGGAAAACTCAATGTTTGGGTTTATTATTGAATTAAATGTTCAGCAATTTCATATCTAATCCAGCAGAGCTAAAAAAAAAGGGTGCAGTGTGAGATAAAAATAATAAATGTTTTCAGAGGAAAACCATGTTAAAACAAAACCCTTCAGGAACAAAAAGCTGGCACATGCATTTGTCAAAAATAAAGTCTCCATGTCTCAGAAAAAAAAAGAGTTAGGTTGAAGTGAGAGATTAGGGCTGAAATGTTTCCCACATCATCTTTAATGAATGTGAGTGAATGTGCTCTCTGCTGAAGAATGAGATACTGTTTGTGTGTGTGTGTGTGTGTGTAAATGGGGTGTAGAAAAAAAGAAAGGACGTGAGGAAAAAAGGAGAAACGCATTATAAGAGGTTTGAAGAAAAAAAGCAAGAAGACAGACCCCAGTTTCTGAAACAGCCCACTCCAGATGTGAAAAGTGTCCTTTATGTTTCTGCATGCAGGAGAAACTTTGCCCACAATCTCCTTCTCAGTATTAATATGTAATGAATGATGAATGTGTCAAACGTGATGTTGCCTGCTGGAAAACACACTTGTCATTTAAGTTTAAAAACAAAATCTAAAAGTGATAGTCACTAACACATTTTACAAATATCAATGCTTGAATAGAACAAGGTCAGATCTATATGATAAGTTCTTGAAGCTAAATCATAACAACTCAATAATAAACACAAAAAAATCAGTCAAAATATTTAACATTACAAAAATAACCAAATTTATAAATAAAACAACCCATTTTAGATAAATGATCATACTTGTTTCAATCTTATTGTGTTTGGCTCAGGGTAGAAATCCTCTCCTGTTTGGGAGAGCTTTCTCTGGCATCAAAAAAGGCACAGTGACAACAATGCCACAAACAAGAAAATGGGTGTTTTTTTGTCTCTTCTTCTCTCTTTTTTTCAGATGAATTGGTATTTTTTTTATAACTAGACTGATCACTATAGGTAAAACAAGAACTTCAATTCTCCACATTCCAAAGTGACATCATAAAACTATGTTTGTTTTAAATCAAACTTAAAAACACTGGATCAGTATATCAGTCATGTTTACAAAGACCTGTCATTAATAAAGCAATCACTTATAATGTGTGACAGAAACATTTAGCTAATAGCACATGAGACATATGCTGTAAAAACTGAAGTCGGAGTCACAAAACCACAAAGTCTCAATGCAATCTGGCTTTCATCACATCTTGAAATAATTAAGAACAAATTTGCCATCTTTGCCAAATCTTCCAGGTCACGGTGCAGTGATGAATCCCTATGGGAGAAAAAAAAATCTTTTCTGCAGAGGTTGTTTCCCTGATCTTCTAAATTTGTGTATGGCAACTTAATTACGTCTGAGCGCTAAACCCATGTTGTGTTTTACCACTTTGGTGACTCCATGCTGGCAGACTGCTTGCTTCCCTGCTCTGGTGGGGGAAAGCCTTTTTATTTGTGGTTCCTGACTCTTTATTCTAAGCTACTCATAAAGCACCAAGATGAGTGATATCATGTGGTCTTCATCAACAAGGGAGCTTTTTGTTTGGCTTTATAGTCATTTAAATAGAGAGATTAAAGACAATGACACACTGGGAAGGTTAGACAGCAAATGGAACCAACAATTAACAACTCCTTGTTTCTTCATACTGGTTTCTTTTCACAGAGCACATGGGTCCTCACATTACTGTCTTCAAACTTTGTCCAGTACACGTCTTGCACTTTTTTAAATAGTTACTCAAGTTGCCCATGATAAAAAGATCACTTTCTTCATACAGCCAGCAAAATCAAAGAGCATGGTTGGCAGAGAAAGTTATCAATACATGGGTTACCAAGAAGGGTGGGTCTAATAAAGCGTTGTGCTGGCTGCCAAATGGGAAATGAGCTTCAGGCATCATTGAAAATTTATCCATACCAGTCCCAGTAAAGAACAATATTTTTACACCCACTGCACTAAAGTTATTTTTATGTTTCCACAATGTCTTTTAAAGATACTTTTGCTAGTTTTAAAAAATAAGAAAAAGTTTATGAGTGTATAAGCAAACTCACGCACAAAAGTTACATTAAAAATGTTCTTGTTACAAAAATATGTACAGATGTTGGCTTGGCAACCATTTAAAGTAGTGCCAGTCTGCATTCACTAAAGCATAATCAATCTTCAATCTTTGTTGGAGAGGCATCCTCCAGGATCACCTCACACTCAGGACAGGGATCAGGCAGAGAGGTGTCCCCCTGGACCCCCCAAAACTCAGGAGAGACCTGGGCTGCAGCGCCATGAAGCTCAGGAGTGGCACAGCCAGGTTCAGGTGCTGAGGAGCGCCCGAACTGGGGAGGCTGAGGCCTTTGCTTGTGATGAGGTCATGAGGAGGAGAGCCTGAGTGGTGTCATGCTTTCCGGGGGGGATAGGGGTTTAAAGGCTAGGCGTGTTCACCAGATAGCTGATCTCCACTCCTCCTCCATGCAGGCAGGTGTAAACTTGGCAGCCTCCTGGCAGAAAAACTTCTGCAGGGGGATAGAACTGTTACCTGTTGGGTTCATGAGGACCAGCTAGCAACCCTTAGTTCATAAAATATCCCTTTAAATTTTAAAGTTAATAGAACTGCACAGTATGTTAGTGATGGGATCAAAATTTGACCATAAAGTACATAAAACAACTGAATGAATAAGGATGCAAAAATACTACATGGCATTCACCTCTCCCACAGGAGATTTGCACAAAAGGGACAGACTGGAAGGAAGAAACTAGTTTTATAGAAGGGGGAAGTAGATATAAATAAGAAAGGGGGACCAAACTTTAAATACTCACAGTGGTTTTGAGAATTCTTACAGTCAGATATCTGAACAAGATGTAATTATGTCCAGACTCAAGTCTAGCCAGATTACATAGAGATGCTGTAATATATCAAGTATGAAATATTAAGCAGAAGATTAACACTATATAGTTCATGGTAATGTGAATAATCTGACTGTTTCAGTAGAACAGCTCTGGATTGAATCTAGACAAATTGGTTTATCAAGGTTTTGTACAAATAAAACCTGGTCTATTTATTAATTTAAAAAGTCAGTAAGCTGTGTTGTTTTTATGCACAGGCTAATTAATCCTTCTTTTTGTTTTTGATTTGGCAGAATTGGTTCCACTTCTAGTTGCACTTCCAGTAGATTATTAGTATTTTCTTTAGCGACACCTATAGTTCAGGAGGAGAACTGCAGCTGGCATAAACATCAACACATTCTCTGAAAATGTGCTCGAAGCAATGTGAATCATCTAATACTCTAGAAAAAAAAATAAATTATAGTTTATTTACTTTTAATTTATTTAATTTTATTTATAATCTTTGTAATCATCAGCTCAGTTTGAAACTCTAAATGTAAAAGTTATTTGTTTTGTCTGATTCTTTGGCTTTGCCTCATCCCGAGCATCGCTCCCTGAGTGAATAAATATCCTGTGCTTCACAGAGGACGCAGGCTAAGTGTTGCTGGTGTCCTTATCTGGAAGGATCTCTATCCTGCTTTAACGAGGCACTTGACCTCCCTCGGCGCTCTCCGACTCCGCGAGTGACGCAAAAAAGTGGGCTGGCAGAGCGCTAAGAGCAGCAGTTTAGAGGACTATCGGTGCGCACCGAAACATCAGCAGACTTCATTTAGAAAGCCCATCTCTCGGATCTCATATCACCTCGTTGTTGGAGACACCGGCAAGTGTGCGGATGTATCTGAGAGCGGGAGCCACCGACTTTCCCTCCAACCTGTAGCAGACTCACGCTGTCCGTCATTAAGTTGGAGGCTTGATGAAACTTTTGCTGAATGAGGAGCTCACCGCTGGCTGGCACATCTGGACTCTCTGCGCTGCCGCAGCTGTCAAGTTCTGCGCTAACTTTTAACAGGACTTAAACTGAGCTATTTTTGAATTTTTCTCAGTGCTGAACTTGGTGGAGTTGAATTGGAACTCGTTTTAATCAGAATCTGTCCTTCAAACTTTTTGAAACTGTATTTTTTTACATATCCCGACGAGCGAAGATGGAACACTCAGTCCTCAGAGTGACATGCGTCTTGGTTGTTATCTATCTCTTGGACAAAAGGTGAGTTGAATAACTAAAGCAGTGAATTTAAACTAAACTCATGCTGGGCTTATTTAAAAATTTTCACATTTATTGTATTTTTATCTAACTTTGTGCGTTTGTATTATGAAATCACTTATTTTGGATGAGACCACAGAACATCACGACTAAACTAACTTTTCCATCCTAAGTCATTCATTCATACAATTATATTGAAAGATCCACAACATTATCTGTTGTGATGTAAAGCAAACAGATTAAATATGATTTATTTTGGTCACAGGTCATCTGCTTTTATGTATGAGAAAACACTTTTTGCAAAGTTCTCCTCTGAGTGCAGAAGTCACAACAGGTTGTTACTGTAACTAAAAACAAGGGGACAAACAGTGCAAAAATATTTCAAATGTTTCTTCATAATGCAAGTGAATGACATTTAATGTGATGGTAAGCAGTGTTTAACTTTAATGTCAATGCTACTGGTTTCTTTGGTTCTTGCAGGAGTTACATGTGTCTCATAACTGCAGAGAAGTAGCTTACAAAGTGTCAAAGTAACTGTATGCACCTTTTTATGTCAACATGAAGATAAAGATGTGCTTGAGCATGCAGATATAGTTCATGTGCGTTTACCAAGACCTATACATGCTCATGGCTGTGTTTCGCTGACAGAAACAGGAGACACACTGCTTGTTATTTACAATGCAAAGAAAAGCCGGACAACTTTAAGTTCCTGAGCTATCATCGGAGCAGCGTTTTACTCCTGTTATTGTTTCTCTGTAAGTAGGAGCAAACTTAGGAACCGCTGTGGGCTGAATGTTGTTTCACATCTGCAAAAGAAACAGCATACAGTTTAGTACAGAAAACCATTTAATAGTTAACAAGAAAAAAGTTTGTTTGAGGTATTTTCTGAAGATGATCAAGAGGCATGTGGTCACCTGTTTATAGTGTCAAAATGTTTTTAAAATATTATGTTGTGCCAATTTTGACTTATAGCTTTCAGAATTAGACTTAAATTGTCACAAACTTTTAAGAAATATCTAATGAGAACATTTATAAGACACTTACTAATATTAAATGACAAACTATTGTGAAGCTCCCCTATATATAAAAAAACTACTTTTTTTTATTTTAGCTGCAACTTATCAACCTAAAATGCAAATAAAATAAGATAAAGTTTTACTCTGAGGCTTTCACTAATTTCTATTCAGCAGTCCATGAGATATTTTGCTAACAGGCAGGGGAGAAAGTTAATATCAAAGTTTAAAGCAAACATGTTGTACAATGTGCAAGGCTCGGAATATGTGTTGGGTACAAGGCTCAGCTTCTATCACACCAAATTTTAGCTCAATATCTGTAAAATTGGTATAGTTGTAGCCATTTTTTTGTGTTTGCAATGGTCAGTTGCCTGTGGTGGCCATCTTTAATAGGACTGACTCCAAAGTTAATCAGTTGTACATCCAGTGATTATGTTCTGAGAGTTTCAATTTTAAAAAATCTGCTGGTTCATGAGGTATGTGGCTAACACTCCAGACAAAGAAACACACACATACACACACAAACATCATCTCTGCTTCACTTTCAGCAGGCAGGCGATAATCAAATAATAGCAGATTTGACGGTACACTTTTCTTTTATACCTCCTACATCTGGAGATGATTTTGTAACTGTTAACTCACAGTCTTTGTTTATTTCTTTAGGTTTTACAGGAATCACAAACTTGGAGCATCTTTGAGCTTTTGTTGTCACACCCAAGGCACATTAACAGGAATCATAACTGTCCTATGACTAAGTGGGAAAGAAACAGAAGAGACAAAAGATTTGACTTGTGCATTCATCCTGAATTAACTTGTACCTTTTTTCTTCACTTAGAGTGGATTCCAATGAAATTCTGGGCCTGAAGCTCCCCAACATTGAACCAATCCTGAATGCGAACACCGTGTGTCTGACACTGCCAGGGCTGACACGACGCCAGCTGGAAGTGTGCATGCGTAATCCAGACGTGACGGCTTCAGCAATCCAGGGAATCCAGATTGCCATTCACGAGTGTGAGCACCAGTTTAGGGGGCACCGCTGGAACTGCTCCAGCCTGGAGACCAGAAACAAAATACCCTATGACAGCATCGTCTTTAAAAGAGGTCAGTTTTACTGTTACTGCATGAGTTTGCATTTTCTCTATGAAAAAGATCTTGTTGATTTGAGAGAATTAAAGGTGCTCATTGCAAAGTCATGAAGACCAGACAAAAAGAAATTCATAAAGTAATAAAGAAAAGCTGCAAAATATTTTCTCACAGCAGTGGTTAATGTGTCCTTAAAAACAAAACAAAATTGAAAAAAGCAAAGTTTGTGCCAACTACCATGTGCATTTGTTTACCTGCATGTGTTTATGTGTATTTATGGCGCTCCACCAGCCAGCCTAATGTATGTCAACCACGTGACTGAAGCTTTCATGTGTTTTTTTAGCAGATTTAGTCAAGTGCTTTGTTTACATTTAGTGTTGACCTGAGCGTTGAAGCCTTAATGACAAAGAGGTTGTTTAAGGGCTTCAGAGTTTAAATCCCATCACAAGGTATCGAGACAAAATTTGTTCTTTAATCAAACCGTGGTTTCCTCTTCTAACACTTCAATGAAACAGCTTGAAAGCATTGGCTTACAGAGATTACCTATCACAGAGGTACAAAAGGTCCTAAACAACATTTAATACTCCATTATTCTTCAAACAACTATATCCAAAATCACAACTTCAATAGTTTCATATCACAAGATGTCTTCCATATGGTCAGGTTATTTCTAGTCACCAGTGGACTGGTGTTCTCTTTCTAACCACCTAACCGCTTCTTCTCAATAACGTGCACAAAGGAGCAGATAACTTCAAAAGGAACTAGTCACCTTTCGGATTACCAAACCTCATGCAGATCAGTTTTCGGATGCTTTGTTGTGCTGGGAGCTTTGCGAGTTAGCCACAAAGGATGAAAGAAGATCTTTGGAGTTGAGAAGCTTTCAGATGGTCTCATCCCAGGTCACTAACTGGAAAAGGCATCAATTTCTTAGTAGCCTGAGCACCTGGATGGATGGAAGGACGCCCAGCGTGGTGGGTAGTTTGGGTTCAAATGGGCCTTCTGTTTTTAGAAACAGAAGAAAATTTGAGACCTTGATGAAAATATTTCATTATACATTATTTGGTATGGAATAAAGATAAATATTACTAAGCATGAAAGTTCAAAAAGAAACATTTGGAGAAGTTGGACAAGTTTTGTTGTTTTTATGTTGATATTATCAACAAATAGAAACATCTTTTTGCTTTGGTACCAGCTATTTTAGGCATAAAGTTTACAACACATACTAACTGCGAACGAGCGTAATTTTTCTGTTTTGAAGAGAGCTCTTGGATACTCCTTAAAAAATAATTAGGGAGCTATATATTATAGCTCTCGTGTTTGTGCAATAACCGTAGCAGCCTTATTTGGTGATTATATCCTATTACTAAAGAAAAAACGTTTGTATTACAGAATTTGCTGACACACCTCTGGTCTTCTTTCTGCTCGTTATTGGCTCATTGAAAGACTGTTTGTCATTATTAGTAGAAGCAGTTGCTGGTTGTCTGGCATCCCTGGTTTGCCTCGGGTGCAGAAACTCCAAACCACTGACATAAACAACCTCTTTAAATCAGATGATTCATCTGTTGCATGTTGATACGATCCTCTCCACAGAAGCTCAAAAAACGGATACAAGTTAACACGTTGCAGCCATTATTGCTTGAAGCTTCCGAAGAGCGGCAGTTTAAAATGATCTGCAACAGGAAATTTGCATAAAACATCAATTTCTGGAACCTTGCCAACTCATAGTTTTGTTTTGATTAGTTTCAGGTACACTAAGTGCTCATTCCTGCTCAGCGCACATTAACAACTTGGATAAAAATGAATCCAGGCAAGACACAGATAGACAGATATAGGTGAATCGGTCCATCTCTTTCTGTCATTCTATCTTTCATTTTTTCCTCTCCCAATCTGTCACTGGGCTGCTCCTAATGCTTTTTACTTCCCTTGCCAATGCAAGTACTTGTGAATTTGCTCTCAGCACTTTCCCAACTCTCAAAGGCAAAAGCATAAACCTGTTTAGTTGGTTTCTGTAACACAAAGTGACAGTTTCCGTTGAATCTTTAATTCATTTTGCCACTTCCTCTGCCATCAGTTCAGCCGGGCGTGCCGCACCCGGTGAATTATTTGTTAGATTGATTTGTTTCCAGTCTTCCAGGGACTTGTGATGAGGAGCCCAGAGCAGAGCGGGCCAAGAGCTAAAACAGACTTTCTGTTTAGGGGGGGTGTGTGCCTTAATGCCATCTCTTCTGTCCCACCTGCTGCTGGTCAAGGTGATAAAGCGAGGCACCAGGTTGTCAGTCAGTTTTATATAATGGTTACATAAAACAATTTCATGGTCCAAACCAAACAGCTTTAGCTCCATCCAACCATTGTGCTCATTATGTCCTTTTTTAAGGTAACAACATGTTGATCTCGAGTTTACTGTATGATGTGTTTTTACTGGCGCATGATGATTCTTCTGATGATGCCGATCAACTTGTTTGCAGTCTGATAATTAACGTTTCCCTTTCAAATGGTCTTATTCCATAAATAAAGGCCTAGCTCTTCTTAAAGGAATGCCTATCTCCCACCGCCTGTGATGCCAGTGTTTTACCAACGAAAATTATTTCATGTTGAAAAATCTCTTAGTCATTTTGGTCTCTCTCATGCGATAGCTTGTGTAATTTTGCATGATCTGTTAGCGCTTGTAGGATGTGTTGTGAATGACTGTTAGCTACTACCACACCTAATTTTAGCTGAATATTTGTAAAATTTACTGATGTATAGCCATTTTTGTGTCAACAAAAGCTGATTAGCTGTGACGGACATTTTGAATTGGGTTGACTCCAAAAGTTAATCATTTGTACATGATACAGCCAATAATTACTTTCTGAGAGTTTCATTGAAACTTGTCCCAGGTCCATGAGATATTTTGTTTATAGACAAACAGGGTTGACTCCAGCAGTTAATGCCAAGATTGTAAGCAAAAATGTTTTTCGATATGTTGTGTTGGGGATGATGCTCAGCTACTACGATATCAAATTTTAGCTCAATATCTATCAAATCAACTGAGTTAAAGCCATCTTTGTGTTTTCTAAAGTCAGTTGATTATAGCAGCCACATTGAACTGGGTTGACTCCAAAAGTTAATCAGTTGTAAATATCAACTCATTGATTTTTTATCTGAAAGCTTCATTCAATGATTCATAAAATATTTAACAATACAGACAAACAAACACAACAAACACAGACAGATTGCGAATCCAAATTTACGCAAGTTTATAAATTAAAAAATAATAATCATTTGATTTCTTTCAAACAGTAGGAATGTGGAAACAAGTTTAATTTGTTTCTTCTTTTTTATTATTGGTTGTCTCAACATGTCCTCTTCTTCACAGCATCTAGTCTGTTGACTTTTGGTCCTTGGGGCTATTTTTGATGGAAAAAAAAAAGATTTATGCAGGTCTGTTTTCTGTAAAAAAGAGACTTAAGCCACTTTAGGAGGAAAGAAGGGTTGTCAGGAATCCAAAACCCACACACAAAATATTTTTCCCTTGGACCTTAGCTAATATAACTTTATCTTGTTTTTTACTTTTTTCATTATTTTCAACTTTTGCTTTCAGTTGCTATCCTGTCATTTGAGCCATTAAAAGGTAATTGTTTCTGTTTAGAAACCCGTCATAGCTCGCTTTTTCATTTTCACAGTACTGATTGTCTTTATGCTATAAATTTCAATTTTCCAAATACTTAAAATAGTCTGCCATGTAAAAAAGACTACTTTAGCATGTGTCATAAAAAACATTTAATTTCATCCAGATGAAAAAAAATCATTATTCTGTTCTGAATATTTTATGAATTACAATAATGTGTGGAATGCAGTACAATGCTGAAAATGCAAGTTGTTAAACATTTTAATTTTGCAGAACTACAGACGGTTCTTCTCTCATCTACAAACCTCTCAATTACTCCTAATGAGGGTGTCTCTAAAGTTTTAAGTGTTCAGTTAGATACTGTGGAGAAAAGAAGTTCTACATGTCAGACATTACAACACATCTAACAAAAACAAAGCAGTATTAGATTTTTTTTTTACATTTAAGGAAGAAACCTCAAACAGCTAAAAAAAGCAAGATCCAGTTATTCACTTTTTATTTGACTCCAACAAGCAGCTTGAATCATTTCCCCTCCGAGCACTACGCTATAAACCCCTGAGTGGTTTCTTTTCATGTTTTCTTTACGAGTTTCCATTCTAATCCTCACTGTTTTCTAAACCAGCAAGTGGCTGCCAGTGATTCTGCATTTAGAGAACCTGAGGGCACCTTCACAAGCAGAAAGCTGAGATCTTACAACAAACACCAAAAAGAGGATATGAGTTCAAGTGATTTGGTTGTAATTCATTTTTCAGTCTTCACTGATTCCACAATTGCACATGGCTGTCGTTATTGGAAATATATCAACATGAATGAAATATATTTGCATTTGTCTTTGTTTGAGAAGAGAAATGTACTGCAAAACTGGTTTTATGATTTACATATTGTTCCAAAAGTGTACGTGTTACACATATTACTTACTGTGTAAGAGAGAAAAAAGATACATGAAATGACAAAATCAGTTTTTCATTGTATAAAAATATACCTGTTTAACTATCTCCTTTTTTTGCAATAATATGCCAAAACTCATTAGACTGATTACAAGGCAAAAACTAAAGTACGGTACAACCAACATATCTAAAATGTTTGACAGAAATAAAAAATATATACCAGAAAAATAGGTCAGGCAGCAAGTTTGATAAATGTTACATTCACAATGAAAAATCCAAGCAAGATAGAAAAGGTTTAAACCCATTCAGAAGTTTCCATTGATGTCAAATAGGTAATTTCTCAACAGCCTACAGCTTAATATATGTTCTATGTGCAGTCGGACAAAGAAAAAGTCAAACCTGTTTTGTCTCAGTATGTGACTTCCTGTTGCTGCTTTGAATCTGAATGGCAATGTTCAGAATATGTAATTGTTTGGAACCCTGAAGTGATACCAGGTTTTTCCTTATGTTTTACTTGTTTCGACTTGTGCATACAGTACATATGGAAAAAAAGATAAACAAACCGTGTATTATTTATCATGTTTAAGACAAAAAAACATAAAGAAGTGATGCAATACAAACTCTAAGCATGACATGGGTTCTCTGTCAGGGTTCTTTAATGTGAAGAAAAGTGCTTTCTATAGTGAAAGCACTTTGTTACTTTATTTAGGAGGGTAACCTTTTTTTTTCAGTTTAACTGAATTACCAAATTTATGTGTAAACAGTACGTGTGTCACAGTAATATGAAGATGAATTGCAAAAGTTGCAAAAGTTAATTTTTAGTTAATTAGTAATTTACACATTTCTGTATAGTTTTATTACATACAACTGTATGTATGAGTATTTTATGCCATCAAGTTAGTTAGAGTTTTACATTTTACAATGTTAACATTTACATAACTTTACAATAGGATCATATAATCTCCTCATTTTGCCATATTCAACATAGTCCTGATCTCTTGTTTTGTGTGGTTTGAATCACAATAGGTTACATCACTACTACCCTCTCCATGTACCTGCAGGTTTTCGAGAAAGTGCCTTTGCGTATGCCATAGCAGCAGCCGGCGTGGTGCATGCAGTGGCCAACGCCTGCTCCATGGGTAAACTGAAAGCGTGTGGCTGCGACGAGAAACGGCGTGGGGATGAAGAGGCGTTTCGCATCAAGCTTCACCGCTTACAACTGGAGGCCATCCACAGGGGAAAGGGAATGGTTCATGGCGTGATGGAGCATTTCCCTGCCGACATGCCAGGACTACCCCAGGACTCCTGGGAGTGGGGTGGCTGCAGCCCTGATGTGGAATTCGGAGAAAAGTTCTCACGGGACTTCCTGGATGCCCGTGAAACCTACAGGGACATCCATGCTCGAATGAGGTTGCATAATAATAAAGTTGGGAGGCAGGTGAGTGTTTCACAGAATTTAATTTCAATAATACAGTTTTTATGATCAAAGAAAATCTACTGCACTTGTTTTACTGGCATGAATTTGTTGAATGACAGTATATTACAGTTAAATAAAATAACTGACCCTAACCCTAACCCTAACCCTAACCCTGTTTTGAGGCCCTACATTTTTCATTTAGTTGTCACCATTCCGGGTTTTAGAAGCTGATGGGGTTTTAAAGCCAGTGGCTAATGGGAAAAAAAAACTAGCTTTGCAGAAGTTATTCCCCTAATTTTGCCTTTCCAGTCTGTAATATTATAGGGGGATCTACTCATTATGCCACAATGTAGAGGATGGATGGTGTTCACTTGGTCAAAAACATTGAAAATTGAAGAGATGGAGGAAGGTATTAACCTTCAAATCTCCTTTGATTGAGGCTCAGAGAACATTCTAATTTCAACAGTCTCCACTTTTCAACTTTGCTCTCTCATTGTAATTACTTGGGTTAGAAATTAAAACTGTATGGAACAGATTAGAGATCCTGTAAAAATGACCGACACAACTGGATCAAGCCTGGAATACATTGGCTGTGAGATGATATTGAAGCTAACATGCTGCCTTAGAAATTTAAATGTATAGAATCTTGTGGTGTTGAGTGATACAAATTAAAAGAATTACACAGGTACAGTACATTGATGTGTTCGACACTACATCTAAGAAAAAAGATGCAACCTCAAAGACACCTTTTCCCTTTTTTGACTGACTATATCATTACTACTGATGTAATATCTACGCCCACCCATGTTTACTCCCATGTCGACAGAGCTAATTAGAGTTTATGTCACAGCTTTGCGTAAATGAGTAGTTCTACCAGCTACTATATGGGGAAGCCAGCTGTTATTGCTTTCGGCTGACAATCTCCCCATTTGTGTTTTGTCTGCACAATCAAGGAAACCAGAAGTAAACTGATGAAAAGATACTGTCCCAAATTACTTGGGAGGAAACAGAGAACAATGAGCAATTTATGGGTGCTTTTTGTTTCTATGCCACCACAGTGCTGGACGTTGCCAGGGCTTGTCACTGTCATTTATGTCTTTCTCCTGCATTGCCCAAGGCTGAATCCTTTATACTTAGTCAGTAAAATGATCTTAGAAGGATTATTTACTTATTTATTTTTTCTGTAAGGTGCTGGTAAAACTTGCTTTTGTAAGAAAGGCAGTTGTTCAAATAAAAAATTAAAAGACTACTATTGAAAATCTTTTCAACAGTTCAGTTGATACAAAGCTTATTTCAAAGCTTGGTTTGAAATAAACTTGGTTGTGTCAAATTTGGTCTGTTTTTAACATAAAAAATTAAAATTAAATGGGGTAAAAAATGGTTGAAAAATGCTGACCATTAACAAAAAAATTTAAAAAGTCTTTTCCAATTACAAATTTTTGCACCTCTGTCTTCCTATTCGGTTACTGCACTTGCAATTTAATTCTGTCTTACCTTCTACATTTCAGCAAAAAAGACAAACTTTCAAATTGATGTGAGTTGTACTGCATGACTGAAAATCTATACCAGCACATATAACCCAGTCAATCAAGCAGAATTGTACAACAATCTGCGAAGTGACAGTAGCACAATTAGTGAGATTTGAGCACTGCTCTCTCCATCCCTTGCTTTACACACATTTTTCCAGTCAGATTTGTGACTACCGCTCTTGTTGGCTCACAGACGTAAAAGCAGTAGATCAGCATCAACCCTCTTATTCTACCCAAGTCATTTCACACATGGCATCAAGGTGACAATAAAGTGACTCAGGCCTGGCTCAAAAAACTTGGCTCTTAATTCATTTTCACTTTCAAACTGGGCTGCTGTCATCTTTTTATCACCCCTTCAGTGCTGAGCCAGCCAGGGTGATGGTCACAGATCTGTTGTTGAATGGGAATGACAAAGAGAATGGCACACAGACGTGTGCTTGCTTTGTTCTAACAAGCATCCTTGCTGGATCTTGCTGGTTCAATTATTGTTAGGTGTGGCTGGCTATAGGTTCATTTGTGAACAACCAATGGTGAAGGGTCTTTTTTGTGAAAAGGCCTTTTGCCTTGCTGGTTCAGAGCCATAACAGCAGTGGATCAAAGTTCAAACACCTATTCCTGCTTGGTATTTTCAAACATGATACCAGTACATGAAGAAGCCATCTCAGGTCCTGCTGGAAAGTGATGTGAGGATTATTTTTAGTTTTGATTTTGATAATGGAAAATTTACTCCATGACTCAGCATATTTATTACATGTTCTGTAGTGAAACTTTTCACAGCAGGTTCACTACCTAACCTTTAGCAGCACAGCAGTTTTTAAAGTATAAATAGTATAATGTGAGTTTCATACAAGTTTGCCACACCAATAGGTTTCAGAAAAAAAACTAAATTCAACCACTCAACTTTTTTTTGGCCAAATATTGACCCTAAGATTCCTCACAATATTTATTTCAGAAATTAAACTTTGCAAATCACCGTATACATTACAGCAGATGTATCCATCAACCAAGCTACACCCAAGATACAAAAAAAGAGTATACCTCACCACCAACTGGCCCTAAATGACAGTAAGATGTCCAGACTCTTATTAAGACTGGTGGCCTCTGATGACCTTGATAAAACTTCAAGATAAAATCATTTGCAACTGACTTAACTGATACTGTAGATCTGATAACTAATAATATCTCTAAACTTTCAGCTAAAATGCAAAGAAGACAATCCCTATTGTATTGTCAAAATTACCTAATGATCCTAATAGATGAAGCTCTATTAAGTAAATTATCAACGTGATTCCACATCGGCTACAAGGAACCTAATCTTCAGCATGCTATGGCAGACCACAGGCTGAGATTTATGACTTCAGTGAGTGAAATGTATAGAGGAACTCTGTGGTCCACAAACAGGAGAGAGGGAAACCTCAAGGAGTATAGAAGAAACCAAAAAGTGGGATAGAATATTTGGTCAGAGAAAGGAAGTAGAACAGAAGAACGAATAAGTGAGTCATTTCAGAGCTGGTACTGTAAAAACCCACATCTGATGACTTCACATGTAAAGCACAATAAAGCCCTATTAAGACTCAACAACACACACATACATGTGCACACGTGGCCCCTTGTATCAAACAGAAAATTCTGACAGGTGGGGCCTCAACACAACGCCTACTCATCTCTTGTGTGTTTCCGCCCACCAACTCATCGTCAGCAGCACTTCACCTCCCTCCACCCTACTCCTTCCCCTGTCCCACTCGCCCCCTTCAGAGAGGTAGTCTTTAAGCAGAGGAATGCAGTGTTTTTTGCGCGGGGTGTGCATGTTGCCTCATGCCCACCCCAAGGTTCTCACGACGTCCCGTCTTGTTTTTAGCCCTAATTAGTGACTGCTGGCAGTTTGGAAACAGATGTTTAAAACCCTGCAAAAGATTTTAGACTTCAAACAGCGGGGCGGAAAGTAGAAAGAGATTCGCCCTTCCTTCCCTCCCCACTTCTGCTCTACCTCCTCCGGTTTCTTTTCAGCAGGACGAGGAGTAAAATGATGAAAAATATGGATTATTTCATTATATAAATGCCACCATATTTGTTTAAAGTACAATATTGTATTTTAAAGTTTATTAGTCTATAAGGACAAACCAGAAAAACTGACTTTTCAACATTTAGAGTTTTTTACCACTGGTCAGAAAAATAAATAAATAATTTGTACAGACATCACTCTTCATCCCACATAAATGTTTCTGCAAAGATGTACACTCCAGCCATCCAATATTCAGAAACTTACAAACACCACTGTTCAGTAGCTATAACTGAAACATCAACTAACAATAAATTTCTTGATTACTTCCCCTCCCCCCCAAAGTAATCTCATCCATCGTTTATAGAGCACACTTTAGAACAAATGCTTGGCAGGCTTCCTTGTGTTCATGTTGCAGAGCTAGGAGCCATGTCGAGGTTCTGTTGAATCCTGTCTGTTCATTAGGCAGGTGGTGACAGTGCTGACTACACAACAGTCTGCTGTGTTACTGGTAAGCATCTTCTGGTAATTACAATTTACCATCAGGGCCTGACTTCAGGGGACTAAGAAGAAATTGGCTTTCATCTTGTATTTGTTTCTGCATTTTGCGTCTTAACAGTTGAAAAATCCACTCATAAACAACTGAACATTTGAGGCATAACAACTAAATGCTGCTTCACCATATTTGATTTTAACTTTGGGCTCCACAATTTGACCTAACCCCATAGATCTCAGAGTCCTACTGGGTTCATATTTCATTAGCATTTCACTCATGGAAATTAAGGAAAACGGATGGAGTCAACCCAAACTTTTTTTTGTTAAATTCCTTGAGGTATGCATATCGCTTGCTGCTTTTCATGCCAAAAAATTTAGACTAAGATCACCTTATCCTGAGAAATTAAAGAGTTGTAGCCATTTGGTCAGAACTTAAAAAAACAAAAAAAAACATGCACAATCTCATGCAATATTGTGAGATGCTATGCTGAGGGTAAAATTTAGTTCAATGTCTATTAAACTGACTGATTTATAGTGTTTTTGTGTTATATTAGTTGGCTATGACAACCATTTAGAATTAGGTTGACTTTAAAAAAAATCAGTTTGTATATGTATAAGCGATGGTTATTCTGCAAGTTTCATTCAAATGTGTCCAGTGGATCATGAGATAACTTGGTAACAGACAAACAGGGTTGACTCAAACAGTTATTGGGCAAATATCTTGCTAAATGTGTAGCACTTGGAACATGTAATATAAACAACTTTCTTTTCTTTTCTTTTATAAACAACTTTCAAATACAACCATATCAAATTGTAGCACTATATTTGTAAATTTGACTGAATTATAGCTGTTTTTTGTGTTTTCCAAAGTCAGTTGGTTGCAATAGTGATAATAAATTGGGTTAGCTCCAAAACCTGTTTTTTTTAGAGACACAACCAATAAATCTTTACTGCACAATTCATTAAAAGCCATCCAGGTCTTTATAGATATTTTGCTAACAGACAGGCAGAGGTTAATCTGAATAGTTAATTGCAAAATTTTAAACAAAACACTCATAGTATGAGTTGGGGGTCAGTCTTGGCTACTACCACACCAAGTTTTCCTTTGACTTTCAGCAGTGGGCAATACAATAATGCAAAACTTTATAAAAAAAAAAAAACCTTGTGTGATTAGGTTTCTTTAGACATACTTTGCTAGTTCTAGTAAGGAGAAATGAAGTGAAGCAGGTGCTTTCAGGCAATTAGGAACTGACTTTGCATACATCAAAACTGCCTCAACCAGAGCGCTGTAAGATTTATTTGTACCCTTTTGAGATTTGCCCAAACCAGCAATACTGGGACTCCCAGATCCTTTTATGGCTAATTTAACCCACGAGCGATGATAAACTGTTTCAAAGAGGCATTTCAGGTTAATTCACTGACTCAGAAACCACACAAAAAGCTAAGTGATCAAAAAGAATCAGTGCTGTGTTAGTTCTGTTCTCCCCAGAGACACTTTTTTTTACCATCAGTGGTGTGCGGGGCATTCCTGATAGCACAGGCACACAGGATTTATTCCGAACGCACACTGTGCACGCACTAATACTTGTACCTTTAAGCTCTTACAACTCTGTTTTACTTACACAGAGGCAAATGATTCATAGTAAAAGCTCCACAGGTGGAAGTGCTTATGTGGGTAATAACATTTTATTAGAGTCTCTAAATGAGAGCTGTGGACACTGTGTGCAATTAACAGTGAGTAAATGCAGCACACATAGACACAAACACACACCAGTTGTAATGCAGTAAAGCTGTTCACTGTAGATATGCATTTGCGCAGTAATTGCATGTCATTGTGCTTGCATGTGTATTCGTCTGCGCACGCTTACCAGTTCTTTTGAAGCAAGGCGTTTGATTTGTTTAAAGTTGATGTCTGGGTTTAATGTGTTGCTGTGGGATTTGTTTGTGTGCTTTGATTTTGCCTCGGCTTTCTGCTCGGCTTTAGGGTCCTTTAGTAGATTGTCTTTGAACTGACAGACACAAGGCAGCAAACAGACTTGTCGGCTGTTGATCTGTGAGAAGGGTCGATCGAAGGACGTGCAGACGTTAGATTAGGGTTTTCCCAAATGTGGTTTTCAGCGCTGACACACAAAGTTGGCAAATGATTGAAATAAAACAAAAAAATAGTCATAATAACAATAAATTAATTATATAATTAGACTTTAATAAAGTAGTTTACTGGTAAAGTTAAGCTGGTTACTGGCAGTGGCATTTCTAAGCTTCTCTAATTCCACATGTTGAACATGGAGTAATTTCCTTGCATACAGCATGTGTTGCATATATTTTTGTTTATTCCCCATCACCAAAGGCGATAATCTTTTAGCCTGTGTCTGTTCACTTGTCTGTAGCTTTAGTAAAAAACCTTTAAACTATTGAAATAACTTTATTAAAACTTTAAGAAAGTAATTATTAAACATATTTTTACAACTGATTAACTTTTGGAGTCAGCCTATTTAAAGATGGCCACCACAACTAATGCACCTTAGCCATTACAGAAATTGCTATAACTTAGTCTATTTTACAGATATTTAGCTAAATTTTAGTTGGGTAGTAGCTGAGAGTGATTGTCAATACAATACAATCGCTAACAGATTACCTGAGGTTTCACAATATTGCATGACAACACATATATTTGACCAAAATACTATAAATCTGTCCCTACTCAGTAAAAGATGCTGTTGGTTTAAAACTCTGGCCTGAAAGGTGATGGGAGTTATGGGAGTTATGGGAGTTATTCCTTCAATCAATGCTTGACATGTATCATTATTATTTTTAAATAAAATAATTATTTGTATATATTTGTATGGAAATAAAAAATAAGTAAACAATTGAAAACAATTGAATTGTTTTAAAGGGTTTTGTAGATGAAGCAAAAATAATTAGCTTGATGGTGAAAAACACCCTACATGAACAGTTGTTCTGCTTTTAAAATAAGTTGCAAACAGAAACCAAAATTTGCTAAAGATAACACTTAGATTGTTGCAGCCTGTGTCGTGTCACAGAAGTATGCAGCACATGCATATATTCCATCGGTCATCACCAGCTGATTTATCACAGATGAGTCATTGTAAAGACAACCAAACATCTATATATGGTAAGAAAACTGACATAAAATACTGCTAAAAAGAGTGTAGTAACACTTCACCTTTGGCATACTGCAATCCTGAATCACACATTATGTGTTACGACATGGCTGCAACAAGCAAGTGCATGCAGGAATTGAACTGCCTCATTAAGTTTGTATGTTCTGAAAAATAATCTTTGTAATTACTAACCATTGTTGAACAAACGTCCATAAAATCTCACTGAAAGATAACTGCTGGTTAAAAAGAAAATCTTGATCACTTGACATCGCTCTGTCTTTGAATACTTTTCTGAGCTCTATTTTTTTTAAAAAATGAACAAAACAAAACTTCAAATTTTTATTGTTTAACCAAATAAATGTGAACTAACCGATCTTCATTTTTTTTCCATCTCCTGCTCTTCACAGTAGCCTGCATGTACTTTTTCCCGGTGTATTGTATTATAGCCTCCCGTTCTAGTCTGCCACCAACATGTTGTTTTTGATCTCTGTCTGGGGTTGTTTTATAGGTGCCTCTGTCAACTCTATAAGCCCATTAAAAGTTGCCAGATGTTTGTTGTAACTTTGTTCAATAATTGACTTTTTTTTTTGGAGGGGGGAGGCAACATTTTTGTAGTGTATGAACACTGAAAAACCAACGAGTACAACACAAATGTTGTCCATGGAACCAATGATTTATTTATTTATTTAATCTAAAACAGAAAGAAAACTGGTTTTCCAACTTTAGATTGAAAAGACTCAAGGCCTGACAAATATTGACTCAATTGCATACAGTCAACACAAAGTAGCTTTGGTAGGTATCAAGGCACAATACGATATTAATTTTGGAAACTTTAAAATCATGTTGGAATAATAAAAGTTATTCTACCAAAATATATATTACTGACCAAAGAGAAAGCCACACAATATTTTTTTTCTTTCTCAGAAAATCAAAATCTTTTTCTGATCTCCAGTCCGCCAATTTGAGACTGTAAATGGTCTCAACTGGAAATGATAGAGTCAAAATGGTTTGATCTGAGACTGAAAGAGTTTGATCCGTCAAGCGATTTTAGCCCTCATCTTAATTTCCTCTTGTACTAAATCTTCCTAACTAATACTCTTTGTTAGATCATATGTTACACTGGCAGACCACTTAAAATAGAACAAGAACAGACAGCTTCCTTATTTCCTGTCACCTGTTAATGGCCTGAATTCTACCTGTTAGGCTTTCATCTACTTGCCAAAAGAGTGTTTCCCAAACACATGAAGCACATTTTACTCACAGTTCTTTTCTTTTGTTGAGGTTTTGAAGCTTTCAAAATTATTTTAAGGTCTGCCCAATCAGAGCGCAGGCTGTGCAGCACATTAATAGTGGCTTTAATGAACAAATACACCCTGAAAAAAAAAAGATCTAACAGATGTTACTCCTTTGATGATGCATTGCCAGAAGTGTTACATTTTTAAATCAAATGTGCTTTAATTGTACTTTACAAAAAGGTCTTTGTGTTTTACCACTTGCATTTCACACTCAGCTGAGTAAGAACTTATAAACCCAATTGACTGTGACTTAAAAGACAACTATTTAAAACAGCATTCTGTTTTTTGTTTTCCTGTGGAACATGTTCCACTGGAAACAAAGAGAAAAAACAACCTGTCCTGCATGTTATTATACGTGTTCCTATTTCTGACAGGTTTATGGTCAACTGTCTACTTGGCTCTTTAACATCTTTTTTTGTTATTTTAAACTCAGTGAATCTGAAACTTGTTATACCTGCCTGCTTAAAGTGGTTAATGCATGACATTCAATATTCAACAAAAGGAAGATTTCATCAAGTTTATTGATGACAACAACCATTTATCCTGTCATCACTGCTTGTCCCTCTATGTTAGAATGGAGTTTTCTTTTCTATACTGACACAGTACAAAAGGTCAAAGTGACTTAATTTCTTTTGATTTCACTATGGAAGGCACTCTGAAATTACAAATGTGTTAGCTTGATATATTGTAAAACAAAAAAATGAAGTGAATAAATTAAGGAGAACAGATTTTTCAACATTTTTTCTAAAATTTTTGCATTTAGTACGTACATACATTTATAAAAAGTGCTTCTGGTAGAATCATGCTTTTGGGTTTATATATATATATATATATATATATATACCTTGAACTCAACTTAGTTGAAAAGAATGACTAAACAGGCCTGGTTGCCCATTGTACACATTACTGAAATAATGTTTTAAAAAAACTCACAAGGTTTCATCATAATTTTTAAATGTGAGTTGACTGGATTCTGAATCTGGCAATGATATTTTTATTATTATTATCATTATGACGCCCGTAAATGCAGTTAACATTTCACATATGCACTTTACCTTGGAACTGCCTGACAGGTGAAATAGATTTGAAGTCAATATATGACATGGCGTCAGGGCGTCATCCCCAGTATTGAGGGTGTTGCTCTGATCTGTTGTGGTGAAAAAGAAACTTGAGTGTTTTTTAGGCACAGCCCACTGGTAGAAGACTGTTGGGCAGACCCAGAACTTCCTGGAGGGAATATGTATCCTCTCTGACCTGGGAACACCTTGGAATCACCCAGTGATGCTGTGGAAGTGGGTGTCTGGGTTTCTCTGCTCAACCTGTTGCTCTGCGACTTAGCTGCAGATATACTGTGAAAAATGGATGAATGTTTCAAACATTGTCCAAACACCATAGTGCAGCCTAGTGGTGTTTGTGAAAGATTCCCTTTTCTGATACTTGAGGCAAGGCTATAGCTTCAAGAGGCATCACAATTACATAACACACTAACACTATGCAGATCAGGATTCTCCTTCCTTTTTATACAGAAGTTACTTTTATATGAAGTACTAAACTTTTTAGCACATTTGGAAACTTTTATACATCAAAATACAATTAAAAAGAACAGCACAGTAGCAGTTTGTGTTGCACAGCTCCTATCCTGCTGTGAAGGACCCATCAAACAGTAGCAATGTGGATGCAATTATGACTCCTGGGTCAGTTTGTCTCTTTAAGGTTTAAGTGGGTTGGAGCGTTTCATGATTACAGAGCTTGCTGTGTGTTTAAGGCCAGAACGTTAGTGATTCTGGGGTTGCCTCTGACTCTTTCTAAAAACTTGAACCAGAAGCTGCACTCTGAACTCAGTGCAAGTGCTGTTTGAACTGTTGCAGTGTTGTTTACCATGAAATCTTACACTCTTTATTATCTCCTCACCACTGATCACAGCTTTTTAAAAATTCTTTTCAACACGCTCTATAATAATAGAACATTGTTTGTTCAAAATGTGCACTTATACTTCACTTTCTGTCATCTCAATTACTTGAAATCAAAACATGCAATGATGCAAAGACTGGAAATATTTCACATTCTTTTATATATTATTATAATAGCATTACAGACAAGTAATTTAAGAATGCAAGAAACATCAGTATTTCTAGCATTTAATCATCTCAAATGCTAAAACTGCATGTTTAATTAAAAATTAAACAGATGTTTAAAATGAAATAAATATACCAAAACTGTTTTAATTTACACAAATAAATAAGAAAATAAAGCCTAGCATCATTTGAGGGTATGCATGTTGTTATAAATTAAAACTGTTTTATTCTGAGCAATAATGGTCAAAAATTAAAAATGACATTATGCACAATGTCATGAGATGTTGTGAGAACTTTTCAGATGTGTTAGCGCTCAGAGATTGTGTTGAGAATCAAATTCCTTTCTCAGTTCTAAGTAAAAGTGAATTGCTTTGCACCCCTTGGTCACTTTGTCCCCACACTCATGTTCTGCAAGTTCATCCCAAGAAGCAGGGGCGTCCCCCTGTTCTTTTTTGTTTGTTTGCTTTTGTCTTTTTTTGATATTGGGCTAAGGTGAACTGGTAGTACTGTTTAGCTCTACAGATGGGGTTTGTTAGCAGCACATTTGAAAGAATGTTCTAGTTCACAGTGGATTGTTTTAACCACTACCCCTGATGTCATCAGTTTAATTTTAACACTTGAAATTTTGTGGTTAGGGTATCGCTAGAAAACGAGATTCAGCCTAAGTGAAACAACATATAAAACCAAAGTAAACAGTGAAGAAATGCAAACAGGAAATAAATAAAGCACTAAAATGTCTTTGGGACTTTCTCCAGCCAGTTTATGATGACTTTGACTCCTGTTTAGTGAGAAGAAATGCCAGAAGGATGTTTGCAGCATGTTTGTGTGTTGATAGTTTCAAAGAACACCTGGTATGCACAGTATGTCAGAGATGCCATGGAGTTGGAGAGGAAAGTTTTCTCACACCATAGGCATGGTACTTTCTAGGCTGGTCAAGCATTCCTCTAAAATATAGTTTCACACATGTTCTTTTAATGCACACACATTGGCACACAATACATCAAACATAACACCATTACACACAAGTATGACATAAATACACACAAGCAGCAGCTATGTTTACATTGTCATATTGGTCTCCCTGTCTTTTTGTTTAATTTTGTGCAGAAGCAGCAAGTATATAATTGAGGTTTATACTTTGCGATAAGTAGCCTTACTGTTAGCACATGTTCAGAATGACTTTAATGCCCAAGGTATGTGTGTGTATGCCTGCTGATAGGGGCGGCAGCAGTAGCATCTGTCGGTACCCTGGGTGGCCTGGTGTTCCTGCTGGTAATTGGATCTTAAAGTTTAGGACTGGTGTTGACTGATAAACACACACCAACACACACATGCAGACACATTATGGAGGTAGACATGGTTCATGCCATGGAGGATTTGTCTGTTTGTTTATGTCTGGGCACCAATGAAGGGAAAGGATCAGTTGCTCTTGGTAATTTTCTGATACAGAATTATTATATATATATAATCTATGGTCTTCATCGGAAAATCAAACTGTGGATAGAGTTGTCACCTACTCTGCAGAACACTAAACTTAGTTTGACGAACAACCCATGCATTTGATTTCCAATGGTTTTTGAGTTTTGAGTTCCACTGGCCAGGATTATGCATTAAAGAGAAAATATGTAAATACTGTAATGCCCTGATGCCCAATATGCTGCTACATGTGGGTCACCCTCAGTGTCATTAGTTGAGGCCAGACAATGAAAAATGACTGAATGAAAATGAGTGCTGTTTGTTTGACAAATGCCCGCATGCATCATGTTATTTGATATCAGGACATTTAACCACATACTTAGAGACAGACCACCTGGATTTCTTAATGTGGAAGCAATATTTTTCAGTAGTTTTGTGTCATTGAGTATACAGTGGAATCTTGTTTGAAAGAACAAATGAAAAACTAGTTCTTTGCATACCACTATATAGTAAACTCAAAATGCAAGCTCTAAAAAATTAATCAATTTCATTATTTTTTTTCTTTTTTCTTCTCACCTCTACTTCTACCCCCATCCCACCCTTTTTTATTTTGTTGTCTCTTTCTCTTGCAGGTGGTTATTGACAACATGAGAAGGAAGTGCAAGTGCCACGGGACATCGGGGAGCTGCCAGCTGAAGACCTGCTGGCAAGTCACTCCAGAGTTCCGGGTCGTGGGCTCAATTCTAAAAGAGCGCTTCCACATCGCCACACTCATCAAGGCTCACAACCGGAACAACGGACAGCTGGACCACTCCAACCATAATAATCACAACCACCACAACCATCACCAACATCACAATCACAACCACCACACGCATCGGCGGCGGCCAAGCAGCAAAGAGCTGGTTTACTTTGAAAAGTCGCCAGACTTTTGCGAGCGGGACCTGAGCTCGGACTCATGGGGCACACAGGGCCGGATCTGCAACAAGACCAGCCCCGGCATGGACAACTGTGAGAGTCTGTGCTGCGGGAGGGGCCACAACATTCTGCAGCAAACACGGAGCGAACGTTGCAACTGCAAGTTTCACTGGTGCTGCTATGTGGTCTGCGAAGAGTGCAGGATAACAGAGTGGGTCAGTGTCTGTAAATGAAGAAAAACAAAATGAGTATGAAAATGAAAGAAAAGGACATTTTTCAACCCAAACTGATTCTTTTAAAGGGGAAAAGACTGTAATATACATGCCCCAAACTTTTTGCGATGGACTGCAGTTTTTCTTTGCAGAACGGTTGTGCAAAGAGAGTGTGAAGCAGTTGAGCCAGCAAAAAGCAACTTGTGTTGTCGGTAAAGAGTGCGCACATGCAGGACACGTCTAAGGCTGCCATAACTCAAAGAAATGGGATGTGTACTGCAGTTAAGTTGAAAGTAAAGATCATAATTTTATTAGATGGATATATGAAATGAAAAAAAAAAAAAACATTCTCTTCACTTGCACACAGATGCATCAGATTAAATTTTGCAAAAAATAAACTTCAAAATAGGCACAAAGCTAACTGCTTTGCAGCCATAGTAATTTAAAATCAACATGACACCTAAAAATCAGATTTATTTTTTATTATTTATATTGTTCACACACCAAACTCCCTGATAAACTAACACTGACTTACAGTACAGCATATATCCAATCAGACCATTTTCATGTCTCTTGTCCACTATCTAAAAACACAAATGTAGATATATCTTTACAAGATTTCACACAAAACAACATACTGTGTTTGAGCACTTACAGGTTTTATGCCTTGTTGAAAGACATTTGAGCATAAGAAATATTTATTTCTACAAGCTGCATTGTTGCACATTCAATGCAGCTTCAATGCAGGTTCAGCTAATACTTTCTAAATGTTCTAGGTAATGTTACTATGTTGTATGTACTAAAATATAAACTGCCAACAATTGTAACATTCTTTTAGTAACACAAATGCTTATAATGGAAAGAAAATAGATACGATTTGAGTCTAAAGATGAAGTCTTGTAACTGACAGAATCATTGCACGGTTGCATCAAAGGCTTAATACTTATAAGGAACTAAAACCTCAGTGGACTGATAACAGCAGTGACAAATGAAAGGCTGAAGGTAAAGACAGTTTCTCAATGGACTCAAACTATTGGGAGAATAGTTGGTGACTCATAATTGTGGGAAAATTGCAAGAAATGATGTGAATTTTCAACGTCAGTCTCACTGAACTCTGAGTGTTTGTGACCAAGTAACCATCAAGATGTGTAGCTGTGTTCTGAGCAGACATTTTCTTTTTTTAAATTACGACATGCTTTTCTGTGCACAGCTCACAAAACTTCATTCTTGGCCATGCACAATATTTTGTTGTCCACCTCGACTTACGTTGTTCCAGCCTTGAAGTGGGTTTGAGTCGCCCTCAGCGAAGTTCAGGTGGGTGGGAGATGCGCAGGCCAACTTTGTGACTCTTTCGAAAGAAATGTTGTCGCACAGATTTTTTTGAACATGTTCAAAACTCAGGTGACACGGCTGCGTGACTCACACAAGGAAATTGAATCCCCCCTTGAAAATTACAAGACATGCCAACAGCTCACAGCCCAGTGAGATACGACCCTAAATTCAGTCAAAAACCCTAATCTGAACCACTGACTGATGATGAGCTCTTATGTCAGACTATCACATCTGGAAACATCTGTCTTCTTCAAACAAATGACAACTTTTTAGAAGTACTACTTCTATATACAAAACATCCAGCTTATGGGCTCACTGAATATGTCAGTTTGAAACCACTAAAAGAGGTTTTTGACACTTTTTTTTAAGACAACCACATATCAAAGCATAGATTTGTGAACTAATTTATCCAAACTATGCCACGTGTGATTTATGTAATGTTATGTCGGAGGACTGTCAAAAGGCAAAATTTAGATCCTCACTTAACAAGCAATTTTATTTTTCATATTCAACACAATCTGAACAACACTGTAAATAAAAATGAATAATGCAGCACAGATGTCATCAATAATGTTTAAGTGCCTCAGGAAACTGAGTGTACATGAACGAGCTCCAGTTGCACACGCTGTAAACATCCTTAAGTGACATCAATCAAAGTGTTTCCTGTTTTGTGATGCAATGTCCTGTGGGCAGCACTGTAAGCTCCTTGTTATACATTCACACTCACCATCTTTACATTTCTTCAATGTGTACAACACAGATATCCTGATGTCAGCCTCACAGTGTATAAAAAAAGAATGTTGATGGGGATTTCTGCCTATATAGGATCATATTTGGTCTCAAGAAACATGTATGAGTAAAGCTTCTTATCAGATGGTGTAATTTATTTTAAGTAAAGGTTTCTGTGTTGAAAACAGAAAAAAAGTGGGATTATGTTTCCAGTGTAAAAGATTATTTTGATTCTGATAAGTAGTTTGCACATACAAAACTGTGTCCAGAAAATCTCTGGGAAGTTATCAGCAACATGCATTTTATTTTATTTTTCAAGTGTTAAATGTAATGTATGTTTGTATTTTTATGTTTTATTATGGATATTATCTAAGTTATTTTATTTTTGTGGATAACTTAATATTTGTAAGACAATAAAAAGAGATGTGTTAATGAAACACTTTTTTGTGGTTGATGATGGAATGTTACTAATGGCATAACAAAATTTTATTTTAAGTGATCCACCAGTAATTTTTAAAATATATTTGTCTTTGCAAGTTCGTCATATAAAACATCAATTCTTGCAAAAACAGAGTTGTCCTAAAATGGAGACTTTGGACAAAGTTTACTCAGAACACTTTTTGTCTCAATAAATGAACACAGACATAAACAGACATAAAATGTATTTGATTAAAGCAAAATAATAACTATTTTCAGGAAAAGATAATTATTGTCTCATTTCAACATTGTCTTGTATTCAAAATTAAACAAATAGACTTGTAAGTCTGTTTTTTCCATTCTATAATAGATTTACAATCTGTGTAGTGCAAAGAAAAAGACTTAAACGACAACAAAAACACCATTGCAAGAAAGGTTACGAGAAAATGTCATACCTTCTAATGAAAATGGGTATAGAAGGTTTTATTCTCTCCACAGTAAGTAAAGTACCCACAAAAAGATAATATTTCCAGCTGTTGGCTACCCTATTGTAATTATAGTCATTACAGTAATTACTTTTGACTGTACATAGCTCGAATGTTTCGTTAGGAACCTTCAGATGTACGAAAACCAGATAAGACCACAAATCTGTGGTCAAATGTGACCCTCCCTCACCAGTTGCTGCTTGCGTGCAGAGTGAAATCCTGTTGAGTGTCCTGACTCACTTATATATTCTGTGCCCCAGAGGGAAGTGATGAAGTCACCAAGTCATGTGTAAGAACACAAGAGATACACTTTCAAAGTAAACAGATGTGAAGTAAAAAGGTGCTATTTCAGAGTCATGCAGTTTTTTTTTTCTTATCCAAACATACAGCTGTTCTGTACAACATGTTCCATCTGAATGTTGAGTTCAGCATTCACAGCTCATTTTTCAGTGCACTGATCCAAGTGAAAATGCTCTTCACATCCCTCTCTGTGTATAAATAGTTTATGTGTGAACATGCATTTGAGTGACACTGTTAGTGAATTGCACGTGCATGTTTGTTTTTGCAGCCGTGTCTTGTTTCTTTTGGCCAGCACAAGCGTTTAAGTGACAAAGTGGGTGTATGCACAGTAGTATTATGTTTGCACAATAACCTAAAACTAAGGTAGAACAACCTGTTGAGATCGCTGCCAAGCTGCTCCACTGGCAAGCCTTTGTAGCTGCCAAATGAAAGTTCGATTTGTTCAGTTTTGATTTGCTCGGTTTTGATCAGTTTGTGTAAACAGAAACTGATCAGAGTAAACTGAATGAAACAAACAGGAAGTGGTCAAAACCGTTATAAACCTACTACAATTCTAATCATTACTAAATAACTAGGTAAAAAAGCATTTTCTTCCACTGAATGACAAAGCTGAAACTGAACTGCCAAAGTTTAAACAAACAGAAGCTAAAATCAACAAAACAGTAGCTAAAAACTAAAGCCAGTAAAACAGTAGTTACATGCTAAAACCAGCTATTAGCTAATAACAAAAATAAAAACCATCCATCATTTTAATAAAACTAGAAAGAGTTGAATAATTTAAAAAGTTAATGCACCCATCTTCTGACAGAGCCGAACATTTTGATACCTAAATTAGCTGAAGGTATGATGAAGTTAGTTATGGAAGAGACTGGAAACATCTTTTTTCATCTTTTATTACTTAAGATTAAAAAAATCCAACATGCAGAATAGCTTCTGCCTGTGACTCTGAGGAACACCAGGTCTGGACTTGTACGCCAAGTTTATTTGAAGAGTGGCAGTTATTTTGATAGAGCAGGTCACAAGCGACAGAAGATTTGGGCTGAAAAAACATCCCGCTACTAAGTTAGATTGATTATGTTGTAACAAGAACGGGCATGCTCGCATCACTTGTTAAACATTCTTTAATGTTTTCAGCATAAGGGTCAGATTTTAGTGCAATGAAGCCAAACTAAACACTCACTATGCAAGTAAATAAGTGTGTTTTAAACAGGTGACAAATGGTTTTCTTTCTTTTTTTACCCTGGTGAATGGATTTGCCTGTAAATTAATTTGTGAAGTGAAAATACTGACAAGGCTTGTATGGGAAGGCCACTTGATGGTTTAATGGAAAGGAAAATGCTGCAGATTTTTCTGTTCATTCGCACCTACATTAGATTAATGGGTTGGCACTGTCAACCACAATATGAAGCCAACAATCTGTATAAATGAATTAAATTATTAGAGACATTTTTGATTAACTGACAACTGTGGAATAAAATAATTACCCAAAACACAGACAAGTTTGATCTTTCGGCACTGCCAAAGACTTGGCAAATTTATACATTATGAATAACCACAATTGCTTAATTGTCATTGTTGTTTTCTGAAACTGCTTGTAAAGAATGTTCTGATGAGTCAGTTTTTTTCTCAAATGAATCAAACAACCGTAATTAAATGCACAAGTTGTTAAGAATTCAACCAACAAGACCAGAACATTCCTGCTGTGATTAATGTTTTGAGATGAGTGCAATCAGGTATGCAGGCACAAGATAAGATTAGGTTTCTGACTCACTGACAGTAACAATGAGGCAGTTTATTGTCAGTTTTATTTTGTTGCTGATAAACTTGCATACATTTATGTTGTGTATAATCTAAACTAATAAGATTGGTTTATCACTTTAACCAAACTGATGCAAACCTATTTCATATTAAATAAATAAATAAAATTGGTCTGACATTGACAGCTTTTTAAAACAGAAAACTTTACTGGACAGCACTGTGCATTTCCTATTTTTTATACTTTGCAGCCCAGTGAAATACTACTTTTATTAGCCAGACATGTTCTTTTGGGACACAGCTCTAACAAAGGACAGGTTTTTATATTTGAACTTCCTTTTAGGGAGGTAAAATAAAACCTACAGTTGCTAAATACATTTCTAGTTGTTTTACACTGTAATATTTAACGTTAAAGTTTAAACACAAACACTATTTTATTAATATTATTACACAGCAGCTCCAGCTGTTAGTTTGTATTATGTTGTGTTACTTAAACCTGGAACTGGGCCATGAAGAGGAACTCCAGATCTAGTACTGATTCCTTAAAATGCATCTTAGAGTAAAGTTCAGAGTATGCTCCAAAGGACAATTAAGACTTATCACATCATAGATGCTCCGACTGTTGTCAGATGAGAGACCACACAGGTGGAAATTTTGATCCAATTTGCTTTAATAAGCCTGCCTTCTCAAGTTAAATCAGTTCAAAGTTATCTGCCATTGTGATGAGCTTATTTACTTGACTAATGATGTTCAAGTATGCTCTCCAGGTGATTAATCATCAAACGTTTTTTGACTCTTTTTTTTTTTTTAGTTTCAAAATTACAAGTTAAATCTTACGGGAAACAACTTTGTAAATTGTGTTTTAGGCCATCCCTATCTAAAGATAGGTCCTGTGTTAAAATAAATTATTTATCATTTTTATACCCTGTGGAATTCCACTGTGATTTAAATTTGATCTGACAGGAACAGAGAACATGCAAGGCACATCCACATGATCTCATAGGGCCCCTCTTGTATACAGTCCTTTCAGGTTCTTTACAAATACTTGATCTGCGCTAACACTGCAGTTTGATCTGTGTTATTTATTCATGGTCCTTCCCACCAGGGAAGGATCGAAGAGGAAACACAGATCATTCTTAGTGTGCTTTTTTCCTCATTCATTTTTGAGAAGGCAGGCCAGCGAGTACATGCTTTTAACACCATTTGCAACATATTCCACTCGACCTAAACTGACTCTTGCTCCAGTGGGTTTGAGTTCTACTTTCCTAAAACTTGACAGGGAACACGATGGTGTTGAGAAACGTTATGGCCCTGCTGATGAATTCATTTTACATCGAGCCGCACACACATACCCATTCACACACTCTCGTACTACATACTTGCTCTTGTCAGCTTGGAAGATGGGGAGTGACAAGAGGAGCAATTTTCTAAAATATTGATCAGCAAGGGTCAACCATTTCCTCACAAGAAGCACTATTTGTGGAAAAAAGGCTAACCTCTCTGGTCCAGTGGTTTTTCCCCAGAAGGAGTCTTTAGCTTTACTGATGCATCTGCTGTAGAAACTGTTGAAATGTAGCACTTTGTGCTTAAAGTAGAAGAAAGCAAAGTTTGGGCTGCACTTGGCTTCGTGCAGATATCAAATTAATAATTGGGTCTAAGCATAAGTAGGCAGGAACAAATCCAAACATATGGAAAATCCTGACTTAAGAAAAGCTTACTTTCGTTACATATTTAACACTGTGTGGATCAGCTCCATAGCAGTTTTAATAGCAATTCTAAAAGTTAAATCAAGAAAATTCTGTTAAATAATAACCGGGCGCTGTACCGATCTGTCGTGGTGAATAGAGAGGTAAGCCAAAAGGCGAGGCTCTCGATTTACCGGTCGATCTACGTTCTTACCCTCATCTATGGTCACAAGCTTTGGGTGGTGAGGTGGCTCGGGCATCTAGTTAGGAGGCCTCCTGGACGCCTCCCTGGTGAGGTGTTCCGGGCACGTCCCACCGTTAGGAGGCCTAGAGGAAGACCCAGGACACGCTGGAGAGACTATGTTTCTCGGCTGGCCTGGGAACGCCTTGGGATTCCCCCGGAGGAGCTGGCCCAAGTGGCTGGGGAGAGGGAAGTCTGGGTCTCCCTGCTTAGGCTGCTTCCCCCACGACCCGACCCCGGATAAGCGGAAGAGGATGGATGGATGGATGGAATAACCAAAGCATGATTAAAGTAAAATTTACATTATTCGATCATAACATTTTGACTGACCCCCTGATCCTAAGCAGAGTACCCTTCTTTGCTGCTTAGAAAGTACTGATCTGCTGAAGCATGCAAGCACTTGGTCAATTTCACTTTTTGCACAAATTAAACCTCAAATACAGAAAATTTAAAAAAAAAAAAAAAAAAAAAAACTTTTTTGGAGCTTGAAGTCTGAATTTGTGATCGCGAACCAACTTCCAGGTGGAAGTTACTTAGGAAAAGGCTGTATTTACTGAAAACTATTCCATCAACCTCTGAGATCAAGTCTCATGTGAAGTCAAAAACACATCTGAGGATGTCTGATATCTTGATTGTTGCCGTCCAACAAAACACTGATTGTAATTTTCCATTGTTTGGTCTTTCATCTCTACATTCTTCCCTCATATGTCTTAAATTCTCTTACTTTCATGGAAACCTTTTTGAACCCTCCATGCCGCACATTCACAGTCAGTAAGTACAGCGAGTATTAAATACAGTAAGTATTAAAGGTATAGGGTGCAGTGACAGAATAAAAAGTAAAATAAATAAATGATAGCATTTCTTGAAGGAAGGCATATCACCCTCCACAGGGACACTGTGCTATCTGTTTAAATCTATGTGTTAGAGATGAGGTTCAGCATCTACCACACCAAGTTTGAGCTCAATATCAGCAAAAATAAAAAAACAAAACAAGAAAATGACTGAGTTATATGCATTTTTGAGTTTGCTAAGGCTAATTAGCTTTGGGCGCTATTTTCATTTGAATTAACTCAAAACAGTAATCTTGTAGATCCCATGATGACTTTATGAGAGTTTTCTTAATTTTAATCCAGTTGTTCGTGAGATGTAATGTTAAAATAATATTTAATAAAATAAATCAATAAACTAGATAGGCTGAGAAGGCAGCAACAAGACAAACAAGTAAAAAAACAAGGAGAAGGATCTAAAATGAGAAAAAAAAAACTCAATAAGGTTAACAGGTTAACAAAAACAAAGAACCAGGATGCACACCAGACACAAACAAACAGCAGACAGCATCAAGTAAAGAAGAATTAGCTAGGAGTATTCATGCTGGGAGAGTGATTAACAAAGGAAGTGAAGCTGTGCTGATTAACAAATGAGGGCAGGTGAGTAACGAGGGACTGAAAAGAGGAATGATTGAGAGGAAATATTCACAAATGTATAGAGATAAAGCTTAATAATACTGGAACATACTAAGTAAAATACAATGTCTAAGACAACAAAAAAAGTGTAATTAATAAATCCAACAACAAGTAAACTCAGACTACAAAACATTAAATTCCAGGATCAGGACATTTATGCTTTATGCAAAGACTTTCCAAATTAAGAACATGAAAAAGATTATTTATCACTATTATACAAATAAGCTGCTGTTGGCCACGCTCCCCAACTCAGTGCCCCAGCTCAAAACATAAAAACTCTCTGAAGGATTAAACGCTACTGATCTGACGCACATGTATATCGTTTTTAATTCAAACTTTGAGGATTCTGACTTTGGGACAGAGGCATGTTCTGTATTGCAGCCGACAACAAAACCTTTTCCTTTTCCAGCAGACATTGTTCAGCAGTAAAACCAGGTCATTTTGCAGACACCAGAAAACATTTACTTATTGCTAAAAAAATGTCCAGGTTTTTTTTTGTTTGTTTTATTTTGTTTTTTTTTTTGCACTTGGACTTTTTCTAGAAGTAGTAGATCCCCAAATGGAAGTACAAGAACATGCAAAAAGAGAATTTTGCATAATAGTTCCCCTTTAAGTAAAATATATTACAGCCAGCAGCAGCCTCAATGCACCACTGTCTTTTTACTGGTTTAAAAAGGTTACCTGTCTGATTATATGGGTGAAAGGACTTGCTTTGAAACAAAACTGTCAGGATTTGGGGTTAATGTATTCATGTTTTGGGTTCATGTTTTCAGTTTGGGTTTATTGTTTCTTTTATTTTGTTATTTAGTTGTCTTTATGTTTAGTCTGGTCTTAGTTCAGTTTTTGTTCCTTGTCTTTGTATTCCTGTCATCATTCACTTCTCAGTTTATCACTTGTTTGCCTGCCACACCCATCTCCACCTGCTCCTAGTTAGTAATCACTCACCTGTGCCCACTTCACCTAATTACCCTCTGTCTTTAAAACCCGGCCATCTCCTCCAGTCACTGGTTTGTTTCGTTCATGTTCTGATTCAGTTTTTGCTTTTGCTGCCACATCAGCTTTTGTTTTGGGGTTTCTTTTATTTATAATAAATTAGGTTTTCTTTAAGCTCACATCATGAGTCTACACATGGGGTTCACCTTGCTTTCCACCCCAACTGACACAAACTCAAACTTTGTCTTATTGTTTGCACAACAGTTCATGACATTAGACAAATATAAAGATAAATCTTGTTTTAAACCATGAATTACAGAGTTAGATTTAGTATTGCAGTTGCCATGTTTTATTCTTTCCAAAAGTTAAATGGAAAAGAAGACACAGGGTGTGTTGATAGGGTTACCTCTGTTTGCATAATCTCACTTTAATATGTGCATACAGTTTAATTTTGGTCATTTTAAAAGGTTTGCTTCCTCAGATTTTCAGTTTACCAATGACCTGATCAAACACCACTGAGACAGCAACACCTGTGAAGTGCAGTTTTAGCAATCCTATCATTTACTTGTCTCATGTGTGGTGTAATGTCTTTCTTTGCGTATTTCTCCTTGCTCATGACTGTAAAGGCTATCAACCCACCTCTCCATGAACCAGATGGTGATTCTGCTTTAATCAGCTTTCTGCCCCAAACAAGTAAAATTGCTGCATCATCCACCAAACTGTCAAACTTCTGAGACAGCATAATTAGTAATTTCAGCATTAATAGCACATTGAGGGTCAAGCAACAGTACCCTTTAATTGAAACTGTTCAAAGGACTGATTTATGCCTGTTCCACTTCCTACCTCCTTTTTTTCTTCTTCTTCTACTGACCCATGATGGACTAAAACCCACAGCCTTTAACCAGAGGCTTTAAACTTCAAGGGGTGTGCATGGGTCTGAAAAATCTGAAAGCTAGTGATGAGCCAAATTACTTTCTGAGTAAATTTTAGTTTTTTACTCTGATTTTCTTTCTAGTAACCTATAATGCACCAAAGCATGGTCTCTTTGGAATATATATATATATATATATATATATATATATTGCACACTTTTCATCAGTCATTGTAAATATGTGCAGTTTTTAGTGTAAAAGCAGGATAATCTTGCATTTTCAAACCAAACTTGTGTAAATCACCCACTTGGTGGACAGATAATGTTTGGAAAGGGCATTATTATTTAAATGGACACCTTAATATATTAGATTTTATTAAGTCATTTGAGAAAGATTTGTTTACATCTTGAACAGGAAAAGAATTGTAGTGATATGTTACACTCGAGGTCAAAACTTTCATCATCAGCTCTGTAGCCTTGGTTTCAATCATAGTTGTTAGAAAAAGTCTTCCAAGCTGCACATATGGCATTAAAGAAAACTTAAAAGTATGTTTTCATTTATATTAGATAAATATCAGGGCATACTTTCACAAAATAAATAATTATCAGAAATAATATGCATGTCTAAGATCTAAGATTTATAACACGTAAAAGGTACATGAAGAAATAAAAAAAAACAAATGCAGAAATGGAAATTTTTGTCCTCTTATGACTCTTCCAGAAGGAAATGTGGTTGATCTAGTTTTCATGCTGCTCATGAAAGCAGTATGATTGACACAGACAAAAGATATAAATTTGCTGCTGCCACCAAAAAGTAACTCTTAATAATATGATCCAGTGGTAAAACTTTGTTTTCTCTACAATCCCATTGCCAACTTGTAAAATTTATTCCATTTTTTTGTGTGACAGACTCATTATACGCCTTATTTTTTGACTGAGAGTTGGGGCAAGAACGGGCGTGGGAGATGATTAAATGTAGGTTGATCAGTAGCAAGTTATTTGTGTTTAAAAAAAAGAAAAATATGTATCTCCAGGCCATTTCTGCTACCTTACCTAGAGTTCACTGCACATGCTGTCTTTGCACAGACCTGCCGAGTTGAGCTCACCCTTCATTCCTCACATTTTTCTTTCCTCTGTTCTCTCCTGTCCAGCCCTCCTCCTTCTCTCCCGTGATCCCAGAGGGCAACACTGCCTGCAGACTGTGACACAACATGGGCAGATATGCAGAGAGCAATCTGGACTACCGGACCTTGTTGGACTATTATGTTGTGTTTTTAAGTTATATACAGTCATAATAAAAGTTATATCATTTTTGGAGTCAAATACAAGGTGGCAAGTAAATGCTGCTGTTGTAATTTCAATCAGAGAAATTCAGTTACATCTCTTTTTGTTTAAAGATGCATAAGCATTACCTTTAATTGCACATTAAAGGATCAAACTTTTCAAAATTGTTGCTTTTTATCTTTTTTTCTTCTTTTAATATGTATAGAATACAATGCAACAGGCTCCTGTAGCTTGGTGGTCAATGCCATGGCTTGCAGGTTAGAGCCCAGGTTGCATCAAGAACAGCATCCAACTTAAAACAATTACCAAATCTTTGTTTGCTCACTGTGGCGACCCCTGCACAAGGGAGTAGCCAAATGACAAACAACAACATGTATAGAATACAGTTCACTCCAATGGAAGCCTGTGTGGTATGTAGAACTAAACTTTCACCTTCTGTTTTGTACAGGTGTGACTGGAGCTCACAGTTCCTGTTTCACCCCCACCACTTAAAAGCACAGGTGCTGTTTGTTGCCGTTCCAGTTTAACTCTGAACTGCTCATGTGACCCAACTATTTTAAATTAACTGGCATACTTTGAAGGAACACGCCGTGCATAATTTATCTTTCTGCCAGCCATCCTTCTGTCCTAATGTGACAGACAGAGGTGATCAGGTACAGATTAAGAAGAAAAGTAGTGATATGGACAGATTTAGACATGCATGGAAGGGAGTGCCGTGGCGCTGATACAGTGTTCAAACTTGTTCCACGCTCAAGGCAAGAGCATTAGTGTGAAGCTGCAAATGTATGTGCACATGCACGCATTCAGATACTTTTCAAAGAAGGGAGCTCCACAAGAGGGCAGACTTCCAAATGCAAACTTTATTACAGTAGTCTGAATGGTTTATTACGAAGAATTATTAATTTTCAGATCTAATACTTAACTGCAACAATGAAAAACAAAAATTCAGACACAAAATAAGCAAGTTATAGAGATAATCTGTAGCGTACCTAATCAGTTATTTGAAATGTTTTAAAAGCTGTATGAACCTTTTTGAACTGTGAATGTTGTATAGTATGTCATTTCAATACAACAATTGGCTAAATGTTTCTAAAGGTTTGAAAACTGTCATCTAGTTGATAGCTAAGTTACTCTTTTAAAGCTTGCATGATCATTTTGTTATTCAGCTTTCTGTCATACAATATGTTGTCAATAAAAAAGTATATTTATTGGGTTTAAATAAATTAGAAGTTATTCTAATTTCTCTGAGAAAACAAATTTCTGTGGAAATGAATAGACTTACAGCTGCTCAAAGCAAGCACACACTTTAGTTAATGTGAACATCTAACATCAGGACTGGGTTGTGGTGCTGCCAAACAAACTGACATATGCAGTAAACTGTAATGGCTTAGTTTTATTTCTATTTATACCACAGATGCATTTGTTTTATTGCAGCACACATTATGACAACTGTTCATAAGCTTTGTTCCCAGATTGAAATATATTATAAATCTCTGTAGATTGACCTGTTTCCTCATTGTGATTACATTATTATTTAACCAATCAGTAATTCATGGCTTGATGAAATGTAAAATGGTATAATGCTAGGTTTGATTAGGATGAATTGACACAATTCTGTTATTTTTTTTATAATCCTCATGCAAACAATGAACACTCTTTGATAGGAACACAGCAGAGTCAGATGATTGAATAAACAACAGCTAATCAACATTAGCTCCTTGAGTAAAAACCCATCTCAGTACATTTGATATTACTGGACTTTATAAAAAATGTTATCATCTAAAAAAGTGTAACTTTTTCCACTGTGCTGTAAAGCTCAGTGGAGTCATTTTGGAAAGTGATAAAACAGCCACCAAGGCATGAAATAAAGAATACTTTTTATGTAAATATGGTACTGAATTTATAGCTCTAGATAATTCAGTGTTAGTATGGGGCTGTTTTTCATCATGAAGCTGTATCAAGCGTGTTATAGTGATGATATATAGCACACGTAACATTCCCCTTTGTAATTGCCAGCTTCTGAACATGACATAAGATTTGAACAGGCAAATCCTTGCCTGAGACAAATGCCTTTTGAACAACATTCCTTTTTGTATGAGGCATCCATTGCATGTGTGTCACCACCTCTCAGCATCTGATATTATCACACCTCCTGGCTGTGTGACACGTGTGGGAGTGTGTGCATGTGTGTGTGTGTCTGAGGTAACACATTATTCTTTAATGAAAGTGAGCATTCATGCTACACACACTGGACATCTAAAGTGTTGTGCTTTTTTGGGGGGGCGGGGGGGTTACGACAATAGGAGTGTACTCTTACAAGGATCAACAAACAGCAGAAGTGTGTGCATGTTTGCAGGTCCACGTGTACTTGCAGGCACTTGCTTACACTCACACTTGTTAATGCATCCCCATTCACGAGCGCAAGCTCTCCAAAGTGAAGGGAACAAAGAGATCGCATGGATCAGACACAGAAAAGGAGTGTTTGAGAGAGCACCTACCTCCCAGTGTCACATCAATAGCCTTCATCTCACCTACAGAAACCACAACAGAGGAGGAGTGGGATGCCTTACTGGAACGTGACTGATGGCTCCCGCCCAAAGGGGAATTCCAAACTAAGACCAATTTCATGCTCAGGTGAAAATTATTATGCCCCAGTCTTTATCATTTTGTTCATTTAACTTCATACTTTTCAAGGTTAGATTTGTATACATTTTATTGTATGTTTTATATTGTTCTTTATCTTATCTTTTTTTTTTTGTTTGTTTTCTTTTTATACCACTAGCCTGAGATATCTCCTTTTTTTGCAGAGCTTCAAAACCTTCATTATCCATGAAATCAAAGAAAGTTCTTCTTAACTTGTGATCTAGCTGCTTTGTCATCATTCTGTGGTGCCTGTCATGTTTCTGTCAGCATTTTAAATTCATGTACTAATGCAACATATAAGAAAAAAAACTGATGAAAAAAGGGAAAATTAAGCTTTTTTTTAAAAGTAGATGTTAATGGAGATGCATCTAATGTAAATATTAACAAGGTTTTTTCATTGTTTATTTATTTTACTAAAAAATAACCTGGTGTAACAAAACTTTTACTTTCAGATAAATAGTTTCTTGGTTCTGCTCCAAATGAATAAATATGGCTAATACTTGTTGACCTGAAGTAATAAATATTGAACATCCCTGATGCCACTTTAAACTATTTGTCTGTTTGGCCTGGACATATTAGCTTCAAAATGACAAATTTTGTTTGAGGTTTTGGTCTACTTGGCACCTATTTATGTCACGACATCCAACTGAATAATCCAACATCAACTTTGATTTTCGTCCACCTAATAGACAAAAGAACAGCTTTTGAATATAAACTTTGGCAGGTGTAATAGTTTAATCTGTGCGCGCCAGGTCTCAAACTCTATCCACCATCTATCTGTTTATCCGTTCACTCATCCATCCTTCTAACCACTCACTAAGGGCATCCAGTGCAGAGCAAGCCTCTAATCTGCAGGCCCAAGCAGCTGCTGCCTTGTGGTTGACAGACAGCAGGGCTCTTATTATTGCACACATATGCATGCACTAACACACACATAAGGACACTCACACATTCAAATACACACATGCACACAGCATAGCTCTCTAATGTGGTAGGCCAGCTGCCAATGGCGTGCCTTTCCTTCACCAGTGTGACCCAAACAGTGCTGCTGAAGCTTCTGCTGCTACTGGTAAACTCCGGGGACTTTCCAGTTCTGAGCTGAGAAAGAGCAGATGCATGTGAGAGAAAAGTTTGTTTTTAAAGGTATAATGTTAGAAGGAAAGAAGGGGAGAGGGTGAGAATAATGCATAAAAAAATTACTGAGAGGAAGTGATAGTGTTTCCTAACCAGTTTTCCAACCAACTGAACATGCTTTGCAGACTAAGAAGTTTTAAGTAATACCAGTCAAAATTAAAAAAATAAGATGATTCAAGAAGGTTTTTTATTATTAAAAAAAGATCTACCCTTCAACACAATCCAGATTAAAAATCATTTTGTCTTCTTTCCTCTTTAACTATGTCTATTTTAGTTTGCCCCCATTTTTAATGGTCATTTGCTTCACCTGTGGTTCTGACATAGTGTGCACTCCATCTTTCCTAAGCATCCTTAGTAAGGAGGGTCCATAAGTGTACTAATACAATATTTAGTGCATATTGTCTGATTTTTTTTTAATTTTATTGTAGTGATGAGCATACCATCAAAATGACATGCAAGAAGTTAGAAGGGAATACTTGTGTAGCTTTAACAGTTCAACCCAGGCATTGCCATCTCAGCTTCCAGGCTGCACATCTGCTGGAGAGGTCAACCATTTCTTCCCATCGCAATAACATGATGTTGATGGATACTTTGGCCACAGAGGTTTTCTCTGCGGTTTCTTCTCTACAGCTTGGCTCTAGTCTTACTGTTTCTTTTTTTCTTTTCCTTCCTTCTGCTATCATTTACCTTCCTTACTACAATGTGTAGTAATTGTTTTGTTCCTGAAAAAATACTATTTGTTTTGCTTTACTGACCAATGCTTTATGTAGTTTACTATCTTTCTGACTTACATGTTGGTGATTTGGTTTGAGGTTATAAGGAAAGCTCTGTGCAGGACCTGGCAGGATTAATTCAGTGAGAAGACTCTGAGCTCTGCACAGAAATGCAGACATACACCAGAGCCAAAGCAAGACTTTTTTAATTAAAACTTTAAAATGGTCTTGAGCTATTTGGGTTATTTTAAAGTATTTCCAATATTTTTCTTCAGACATGGGCTGCTTTTATTAACTTATTTTTAGCTAAGTTCTTGTATCTGAGCATTCAGATGTAAGTTTTATTTGTTTGTTTGTTAACACAACTAACATTGACCTGTGAATCATTAATTTAATTTACTAAAGTCAATGAGTGAACCAGTTTAGCATCTACACACAACAGGAAACTTTGCAAAGAGCATTTTTAAATGACTTTATTCCAAAAAGTTTATCACAAGAATTTAAGTTGATTTTTTTTTTTTTTTTTTTCACTGATTCTACAAAAAGATCACAAACTCAGTTTCAAAGTTATTTGGCGGTATGGCAGGTTGCCTTTTATTTTTTGGCACAAATAGGCTTCTAGACTTTTCATCTAAAATTTTTTTTTTTTTTTTTTTTTTTTTTTTTTTCACTGATTCTACAAAAAGATCACAAACTCAGTTTCAAAGTTATTTGGCGGTATGGCAGGTTGCCTTTTATTTTTTGGCACAAATAGGCTTCTAGACTTTTCATCTAAAAATGGAGCCTTTACATACATAGACAAAATACAAATAAAGTTCATATCCACAGCATGGCCAGCTGTCTCTGCTCATGGGAGGTGAAGTGAGATCAAAGTGGTCATCCTGTCATTCCTCACTCACTCACACACACACACAAGATTAAGGATGATGTTATTCAGTAACTTCAAATGATGGAAATATGAAAAGGATATTCCATCACTTAATTTCTTGTTACTTTTTGGTACAGCTAAGAATATCTAGAGCAGGGCACCTCCAGAAAGATTTCAAAGGGATGGCCAGATGGGGTCCCCTGATAATCTTGGGATGGCGAACCAAAACCAAAAGCTATAACATAATTTCAGGTGTTGTATTATGCTTTTGTCATATATAGACAATTTGAAAAAATCACTGCAGTATGGGAGTTGGAGTGTAAATGGTTGTTTGTCATTTGTCTCTATGTGGCCTGTGATGGATTTACGACCTGACCAGGGTGTACCCCACCTCTCACACAATGACCACTGGAGATTCGGCCCCAGCTCCCGTGTGACCTGGAAAGGAAAAAGTGAATAGAAAAATGCATGGATAGATGATCAAATGTTAATTAATTATGGATTTAAATACAAATATGAAATTAAATAGGTCCTATATCAGAAGGTGATTCCCCAACTCATACCGAGAGACAATTTAGAGTTACCAGTGAACCTAACATACATAATTTTGGTCTGTGGTGGGGGAAGTACCTGGAGTAAATGCATGCATGAGGAAAACATGCAAACTCCACACAGGAAGTCAGTAGATGAACCTGCGACTTTGTTGCTGGGCGGATGGGTGAAAATTTACAGGGGTGTCTGTTGGCCCCCTGACTCCTCTTTGGTGGTGCCCTTGTTACATTGTTGCTAGTAAATTATCTAGGCTGAATTAAAAGCATGTTTTTCCCTGTTTACAACTTATGCCGGTTCATGTTTGTATTGTTAATATTTGAGATTGAACTTCTCGAGACAAAACTACAGAGTATTATCAGATGACATGATTATATATTGTTTTAATGTGCAGGGTGTTTGTTGGTAACAAGAAAAATTTGACTACTTTGACTACTACTATTTATCCATGCTGTATGTCAGACACATATACATTAAATTATTCCTTAAACCAGCCTGTCTAACACCTTCACACAGTTCATGAAAATGTTACAGGAGCTTGAGCCTTGTGTTATGGTAAATGCTTCTGTGTGTCTGTGTTGAGTCACCTTTCTCAAGCCAGTCACAAAGTGAGGTTAAAGGTTAAATGAGGTCCCGCCTGCCACATTGGAACCAACCGTATTTCCTGCCAACACCAGCTTCTTGTGTGGCTCCTGAGATTAGATTCAAGGGAAAGAGAGGGAGTTGAGATGGGAATAGATTGAGAGGAAAAGCTTCAATATGAAGAGATATCATTGGGGGGTTTAACATACCTTCAGTCTCAGACAGGAGTCAGCCTTAATGGCACAATTGTATCCAGATGATTGTGATGGAAAAGGGAATCCTTTCTTCCCAAAAGAGCTGATTACTTTGGATCAGTCTCACAAAGAACTAACAAACTAACCTGAAACTTTGACTTGAACATGTAGGATTGTTAAACAGTGCTGCTGCAAAGCACATTGATTAGCTGTGATGTTCAATGGATAGCTTTACAGTGCAAGGATTTTATTTGCGGCACAGTGTGCTTATTTTTTTCAGTTTTTTTTTTATTTTGTTTAGTATGAAATGTTGTCATAGAAGTATTTTTTTTTCTAATGCAAAATGTTTACTGAGATTACTTTTTTTATTTTATTAAGGAAACATATTATATGTTCAATCAATTTGTTTAGAGCCCAAAACACATTCTAATTTTAAGATAAAAAATAAATTTTATTTATTAATATATTTTTACATATTTTTCTAGTATATAGTGCAAAAGATAACATTGTATTGTCACTCTGTTAAATGCTTGTTTGTGGTTTGTCTCCATGGACTTTCACAAGCATTAAGTTTTTACTTCTTTTGCTTCTTTTCTGTTTTGATTTCTCTTGTGAGCCATCTACAGCCTATAAATGAACATTTTTACACAATTTTTGAGTAAAACAAATCGTTTTTGTCATTGTTTTACACATTTTGGTCATTCTAATCTTGGGTATTTGTTTGTTTAGTTTTTTGGGTGTCATTAAGGTTCATCGGGGTTAAATTTAAGATCATTTGTAGCCATAATAATCATACAAGACAAACACACTTGTGAAACTATGAACATGGTGCACCCATGACTTTATGGGAAGGTTTTATTGAGCAAACTAGAAGTTCAAGCAGTGAATGAAGTGTTGACAACTTGGTCAATATTTCCATTATTGCCAGCCATCTTTTTGCTTCGTACCAGTCAGACATTTTGCTACCATCACTGTGGAATGACTTTGTTCCTGAACCGCTGCCAATTAACAGACACAAATCCTAACACTGCCATTAAAATGAAAACGATTCATTACTTGTTGGATTTCTTAGTTTTGTCACAAAAATTTGAAATAACAAGAAATTGTTACAGCTCTATCTATTTTATATGGATTGAAATTTGGCAGAAAAATGTTTTTCACACTTTATCTCTAATAATTAGGAATATGACAATTAGCATCAATCAGTAGGTGCTTATAATGTTTTGTATCTTGACTTTTTATATTGTTCTTTTCCACTTCTTACCAATCTTTGAGCGCAGGTTTATTATGGAGCTGTTAAGGTGACAGAATAACACCAGGAAAATATTCTTAACTGTCTAATAAAAAGTTATTCTCAAAGACTGATATTTGTTTAAATTGTTAATTTTGGGGATAAAATAAAACAAAATGTACACAATGTTTGAAAACACTGTCAGAGATCAACATCTCCCCACAGACAGCACCTGCATGTTGCAGACCACCATCAGATGGTAATTTACTACTTTAATTACAGACAGAATACCAGAAAGAGTATATAACCACTCTAATAGGTATAACCCCTGCAGGTCCTCTACAGGGTTAAAGAGGGTCACCATCACTCTTCAGAAAATGCTTGGAGCCTGGGAATGTGACGGGCTTGAGTTTGATGAGGTTTTTGAAAGATAAATGTGATGCTGAACACCTACAACACTGATCAGTAAAATTTATTTAATGTAATCAAACAAAGCCTCTAAAACCTCTTTAAAATAAATGATGGTTCAACATATACTATCTGATCTTTTCAGTTAACAAATGTGCCTCTTATACCGAAATGTATGTAAACAACTGGAACAGGGAAGGCAGAGCTGAAGATAATAAGTATCATAAACAGGGTTAAAGTACAACAACTCAGGCTTTTGTCATTAAATTTTAAAACAGAGCTAAAATCAAGTGCCTAAATCTGTAGAATGCACAAAACATTCACTCGTCGTTAGTATTGAAATGGTATTTGGGCTTGTATGAATTGTTTTTAAATTACTTTCCCACAGTATGTTTTTTGGGATTTCCAAAATACTTTGAAACCAGCAAAACCACAGTAACCAGATTCAACCAGCAAAAATCCTTAGCTTATGAAAATAAAAAAAAATAAAATATTGGTTTGAGCCCCTGCATAGTTCCATATGTTTATGGCCAAGTTGAGCGTTCATGTGTTATGCATGTGTATGTTGATGTGGTCTGTGTGTGTGCATACAGCCAACGTGAACACAAAAGTGATGTCTGTGTTTGTGTTGTACCTGTTGTGTTCATTTGCAGTACGTTTTGTGAGAAATGCTCATCCGCATGAGTGAATGAGTGAGTAAGAGTAGCGTAAGACTGCTTGTGTTTTGGTGTGAGCCTGTTGATACTGTGGGTGAGCAGGGTGGGGCGAGAGACCCTGATGTGGTTTCGTTAGCACATGGCATTGGGGGCTACATCACCAGGAATGTCTGGGAACCTTCTGTTTGTGTGCGTTTGTTTGCACGTGTATGTGTGTAGAGTGTGACTTTTAATGGGTTGACGTGGCCAAAGTGATCATTATGCGTTTGTGTGTCATGACGATGGCCCAGGAATATTTACTCCAGATTCAAGGAGCAGCTGTCCTACTAACCCCCAATGGTACACCACCATCACAATCAATCTTACAGAAAGTACATATTTTTCTTTGACTGTGCACACACAGATTGTATGTGTAGTCTCACATTTCTCTGTTTTTATATATTTTACAGTGCTTGTTTTGGGGGAAATTTTGAATTATTTTGTCTGATCTTCATTTGGAAATAGCACACATACGCATACCTTTTCTAATCTAATTGACTGTTACATATTTTTTAAACTGATTTTTATTTGTTTTATTTTTAATCAAATACAGCATTTACATTTTGTCATAATATGTAAAAAAACATTTAATTATAAGTAAATGTAATTGCTTTATTTTCTAAATATTCTGGACTGCTGAGCTTATTTTTTGCCTAAACCAGGGTGCTTCCGTATTGAGGAAATAGTGGCACATTTTTCTGATATTAGCCTTATTTGTTTTGTCATTCATAAATTTGCGAAAAAATATGGTTCAGACATTGTTCCTAAAACATTTACCATGAGCTGTACAACATTTTCAGATAAAGGGTGTACCAGTAACCGGTGAGAGAGAAAAAAACAAATTTTTTCCTTACAATTTTGTACGCCTGTCAATGACTGGAAAGCTTAAATGACAACATGCAAAAAGGAAAAAAAAGCAGTTACCTAAATTTCTGGGTGTAAACTTTGGTCATAAAAATATGATGCAAAAAGTAAATTATAATTATCATGAATGCATGGGAATGAAAGCAGAATTCCATATTTTTGCAGCCAAGTCTGGCAGGACTTATGTATTTTACCAAAATTACTTTGTTAAGTGCCGTGGTATCATTTATCTGTTTCACGACACACAACTCTGTAAATTGTGGCCGTGACACATGTCGAGGTTCTCCACACAGTCCTGTGGCGGTTCCCCGAGTGGTTCCCCGAGTGGTTCCCTGAGTGGTTCCCTGAGTGGTTCCCTGAGTGGTTCAGTGGTGGACGCTCCTGGAGCAGCTGCACAGAGTCATAACCGGTCCTGCGTTGACTTGATTGTTCTGCTTCCAGAAGCCAACCAGCACAGGCAAATGGAGTTCAGCTTTTCCAGAGATCTTGGGCTCTCGGGATTAAACATCGTTTGCTAACAGGCAGCCCCGGCAGGCAGGCAGCGGTCAGCACAGCTGGGAGGGAAACACACCCTCCCTGTGGCTTCCCTCTCATGACAAATATTAAAGACTCAGCCTTATTCTTTGGCAGTTTATGCCTCTTTTTATTTGCATGCCATGCTGTGGTGCAAATAACAGAAAAAAAGGTTTATATCACTGGACACTAATTTATTTGTATTAAATATCTACAAGCACCCTGCAAAATCCAAAAAACACAACAAACAGCAAGACATTAAAGCGTCCACATCTGTAGGGACATTTTTAGCCCACTTTTATGTATTTCCCATCATTCCCTTCTATTAAAACATGAGAATATATTTATTGAAAAGGGTTTGCAGTAACCATTGGAGAATTTTCCATCAAAAGCTTCAGCAGACTGCTATTTTGTCCATTGCTTCGGTTTTGTCCTTCTTTGCAGTCCATCTGTTTTTTTCCTCCTCTTTTTTTGTCTGCAAAGGCAGGAACAAATGTGTGAGCTTTACTACAAATACACTTTGGTTAACTACACTGATAATGATGTCTTTAGCCTCAGCTGAGGATCACAAGACACCTTAATTGGACAGAAACCAACTTTAAACTTTCTTCAGTTTGAGACTAATTTACAGGACTAAGGAGTTGGTCATTGATTTCATGAGGAGCCCTGCTCCACATGCCTCACTTCACATAAATTACTCTGCTTTGGAAAAAATCAGTAGCATGAAGTTCCTGGGCATCCACATGACAGAAAATCTCAGCTGGACATTCATTACCACCAACATCACCAGGAAAGCCAAGCAGTGCTTCCACTTCTTACTGAGGCTTTGAAAAGGCAGGCTTCCATCGAGAGCATCCTCTCCAGCTGCATCGTTTCCCAGTTTGGAAACTGCAACAACGATGAATACAAGATCCTTCAATGGTTTGTGAAAATCAGTCATTCACCGAACTGTACAAAAAACGCTGGATCTAACATGCAACCAGCATTGTTTCAGACCCACCACCACTTGTATAGACATTTGTCCCCCCTTCGGTTTGGTAAAAGGTTTGGAAGCACCACACAACATAACAGCTTCTCGCAAGCAGTCAGAATGGTAAATAACTCAGGGCCTCCATCTCATATCAAAGGCCAGAACATGACCTTCCTAAAAAAATTAAAAAAAAAACTATAATGCAGCTTGTTCAATACCCCATTCTACTTCACAAAACGTAAATTACTTTGTCAAACAAAAATCTATTCATTGTTACTGTGGCTGAATGTTTCTGAACTTTTGGCTACTCCAACTTCTCTAAATAGTCTTTAAACAACTTTTCAGTCACATAGTCTTTAGCCTAGTTTATTTGTTTGTTTGTTTTCTTTTGTATTTTTTCATATACTTTCTCTATCCTCTGTATAGTATTGCACATTTCTCTTGTTTTGCACGGTTTTTTCTCCTTTGTACCATGTTTGTGATCTTTTTAAATCTTGTCTTGTTTAAAATGTCATCAGTTTTTGCATCAGAAAACCTATTTCAGCTTTATGTATATCTGCATATGGGTGAATTGGCAAGAACATTTTTAATTCTAATTTTCTGACTGAACATTTATACAACTTATACCCATTTGAGTTTGGTAGCTCCCATCTATTCATCCCCAACATTGCATAAATATACAGTTGGGTCATAGTGCAAATAAGTGCAAAAGAGTGCTTAAAAAGTACCACAGTACTTCATCACTGTCAGATGAAGGAGCTATTTAGAAGGTGATGAGGACATAAGGACATAAAATTGTGTTAAGAGGGTACCGAGTGCTTCTTCCATGCACTCTGTCACTTTCAGTTCCTTCACTTTGCTAACAGCCTCCTGGGTGTAATAGACCTGTTTAAATAATCTCAGAGTAGAAAGGAAGAACAGAGAAACAGAAAGCAGGAGGTGAGAATAGAAAAGGTGAGCAGAGTTCAGCTGAAGGTTGCCGTTGTGAGGACAGTTTTTGAGAGGGGGGGGGGGGTTGAGGGGTGGAAAGAATAATCAAGCTCATTTTCTCCATGTGAAGGAGGACATCTGGAAAGCAGGTGTTACAGCCAGCTGTGGTAGAAGAAGAAGACACATTAAGAAGCATATGAAACTACTCCCTCTACAGGTCATAATCTAACATTACACTTTTGTTCAGATACTGTAGATTGAAATGAGTGAAGAGATGTCCAGTTCTGCATGCAAAATATAGAATGAATACAACCTATGTTATGCATAGTTTCTTTAAAATGGAACATAGTAAATGTTTAAACCAAATATTGTCGTAAAAATGTCCAGGTTCTAAACTGGCCTGCATGCAGTCCAGACCTCGCAAAATGAAAATGTTTGACATACTATGAAAAACAAAAAAAAATCTGTCAAAGAGGACCAGAGGTTGTAGAACAGGTAAAAAACTACATCAGACAAGAATGGGACAACATTGCTCTCTAAAATCTCTAGTAAAAGTTCTCCTCAGTTCCTAGACGTTTACAGACTGTTGTTAAAAGGAGTGGGGAAGCTTCCCAGTGGGAATCATGTCCCTGTCCCCACTTCTTTGGGAATTATTGCTGCCATCAAATTCAAAATTAACTCTTTTTTTTCTAAAACTGGTACAGTTTTTTAATTTAAATAGTTAATATGTTACTAATTTTTTTTTTCTTCTGGTTTCCTAAACACATCATTCAAGCAAAAACACAATGTAGAAAGTAGGACATTTCATTTCTTAACAGTTTACTGTGATATTTAAAATTCATTTTCATTTATAAGGGATAAAATACAGTGGCTTTGTAAAATCAAGATTTTTTTTTTGTTATATTTAGCCCATCAGAACTCGTGTATTTATTCTGGTTACGTAAATGTTAAGTGCAACATTAAAAGCTCTGTTTACTCTGGCTTTAATTTCTAACCTTCATAAAGGTGCAATTCTGATTTGGTCTAATTTTTAAATGGTTCAGTTTCCAGCATTCATGTGCTCTGCACAAGCTGACGTGCCAGTTGTAATGCTGTTGCAATAAAAAAAAAGGGTGGGGTATCGGATGACAAGGTGAAATATGTTTTTAGAACAAATTAATAAGTGAATACTTAGGCTGTCAGTCAAGATTATTCACAAACTTATTTTTTAAGTTATAGGTAAAGGATACACAATTGTTAGAACTTCAAATCTCATATGTGTGTGTGTGTGTGATATTTTGATATTCTAATAAGTGATGACATTATATAACTCCTGTCAAAATCTCATGTAAGCTTCCCCTGAGACCATGGGCTAGTGACATCTAGACTTTTTGACCTCAGAGTTTTGCAGGTTTAATGGGGATTTCATTGGTCAGTTGATGGATTTGTTTCTGATTATTCTCAGCAGTTAAACAACCTCAAGGCCTCTATAAATAGTTAAGAGTCTACATGCAAAGCAATGTCTTATAATTCTAACAACATCTTGTAAATAGTGTTGATGGTTTAATCACCAATAGATTTTTTAATTAAAATAATCTAACAGATAAGAACTTCAACCAAATCCTTACTTTGAAAGACAGAAACTAGACAGTCATGCATTACATGTACAGTAAATGTCTTAATGGACCTGAAAAATTGTGTCAACGTTGTTGTTAGTTTAAAACCTGACTTTTTCTTCAGTTTAAGATTTTGTAACAAGCATAGTATTCCATTTACTATTCAGGATATGCAAATAAGAGTAATACAAGTTTTTTGTTTCACAAGTACTTTAATAAAAAATAATCACAAAAAAAATAAGAATGTGGATAACTTTCCATTGCCTGTAGGTTTGTGTTAGTCTGTGTCCATGAATAGGTGCATCACACATTCCGGGCCTCCACAACCCTGCATAATAAGCTTCACTTTGTCATGCCCTAAAGATGAACTTAGAAATCAGCGTCATTTGACTTCTTAGCTTTTGACATGGCTGCCAGTCAGCATCAGAGGCTGAATGTAACCAGAGCTGCTGCCCTCAGAGGATCTTCTCTCACCCTGACTCGTTTTTCTTTGCTGCTCCATTTTACTCCTTTTCCTTTTCTCTCTGCAGATTTCCATTGCCTGCTATAGTCAGGTACATCTGTTTCACATGACTTTGTAAATGGGGGCCCACACGTTCAGGCAAAAAGAATATTTATTCACAACTTCTGCAAATGATTCACATACAAGTAACTGAAAACAGATAGAAATGATCATTCATATTTGTATGTGTCAGGATGTGGGTATTTTGAATTATTTTTTGAGTTTCTTTTGCATTTTGGTTTATTGTTTTTATGTGTTTCTGTAATTCTGTTTTATTTCTTCTTGTTGTGTTTAGTTTTCTGTTGTAAGTTCTTGTGTAGTTTTTGCTTCTTGTGCCCTCGGTGTTCCCTGTCATTATCCACCTGTCCTCAGCTCTGTACTAGTTTTGCCTTTCACGCCTGTCTGCACCTGTCCCCAGTTTGTAATCAGCACCTGTGTCCACTTACTAACCACCATCTGCCTTTAAAACCTGTTCATCTTCTTCCCATACCCACTGGTTCATTGTTGCTACATGCACTGTCTGGTTTCCCTCCTAGTTTTCACCATTGCTAATAAGTTTTTGGTATTTAGTTGTTTTGCTGTTTTTGTTCTGTTAAAATAAAACTTTAGGTTTTATTTGAGCTTCTGTGCCAGTCTGCATTTGGGTCCAAATTATCCTACCACAAATCTGACAGCATGGGTTTTACCACAAACATGTTTATCAGAAATTATATCAAAAGTATTCTTTTACTGTGAATACTAAATAAATATGTTTACCAATGGAGGAAAATCTTTGACAGTATTTGTACAAAAAGAAGAAGATAAACTTTTTTCAACACAACATGCTCACATATCATTCTTAAAAAAGCTCAATCACAACCATAACTGATTACTGACCTGTTTTCAGAGCTTTGAGGTTCTCTGATCAACCTCCTCCTATCTCCCGAGGAAGACATCCTTTCTTGACCTCTTCCTCTCATGTTTTTTCAGAGAGGTCTTCCCATATAAAACATTCTTGACAAAAAATCGAACTTTGATGATTTGCCATTCAAGCTGAGCTCCAAGGTATTTTCTGATTGCACCATTTGTCTCATTTTGAATCACAATGTGACATTCTTGTCAGATATCATCCGGTATTGACCACAGATTAGTTTATTCAGTGTTTATTACTATGATGCACACACAATTTAATGCAAATGAATATGAGTCTCCCATTTCCATTGTTTTAATTTTCATATACACTTGAACATACTCACAACAAACTATAGTTATTCTAAGAAGTATATCCTTTAACATCACCTGGTATTACCATACCTCACTCATAAAAGACAAACTGGTCAAAAACCGTCAGCGCTCCTTAGGGGCATCGCTAAGTTTACTGGAGGTCACCCTAAGCCATGAAAGCAGAGGGTCATGGGAAGCTGCAGCTCTTGGCTTGCCTGGATAGGAACTTCACTGACAGGTTCTTCTTGGAGGATGTTTGTAAAATGGCCAACCACTGATACCACAGTAAAGAGCGGGACTCGGCAACTGCGATGTACATCACAAGCCAAAAACATGGTGAGCACATCATGAGCAATGATCTGAATATGAAGAGTGTGGTCTTTACTCTGGGTTTTGGACTTGGGCAGGGTGTGTGTTTGGAGCCTGAGCAGCTACAGAGTATGTGCTTGTGTTTTGGAGGGTTGAATTGGTTTGATTACATTTAGAGATAGCAATCAGCTCCATTCCACTCACTGGTTTATTGTGTTTGATGTCCGATGAGCTTCCAGACGGAGCTACTTAACAAGCACAAACTCACATACATGTGACGGACAGAGGTCTCAAACAGGGCACCATTTAACTGCCAAAGTCTGTGTTTAACCCACACTTGTGACACTTTCATCTCAATCATGTGGGGAAACATTTACATGCAGCCCTTTTTCTGTCTCCTTCATACTGTATATCAGAGGTTTTCAATTAAAATTTAGCAAAGTCCACCTAAATAATATTTATCTCTATTAAATGTCAAGAATAAATATACATAAATTGTCTTTTAGTGGTAGTTTTCTTCACTCACCACATTGTCTTTTCTGGCCTATACCTCTTTGTGGGATGTCAATTTCTCCCTGCAGAGAGAAAGAGAGAGAAACTGTGGGCCAAAAGGGGAATTAGAATAAATACTAGAAAAGCTGTTCCACCTAGAATGAATTACCATGAATGCTAGAAAAGCTGCACCATCTAAAATGAATTTCCATTGAGTATTGAAGAAAATTCATATTAAATCTCAACTAGAGTTGAGCAAACTCAGTGGTCATTGGAGCACTGGGTGCTGTGACCCCAAAACTAAAAAAGTGATTCCAGGAACAACCTCAGAGATCTCTGTCTAGAAGAGAGCAGTCTGCATACTGCATAGAACCTTCAAGCTCCCAGGTCTCCGGTAGAGGACCCGAGCTTGAAGTGAAGTGGAAATGTTCATGTGGGTAAAAAAAAGGGCGAGCTGGATGTTTTTGTAAAATTTCATTCTACTGAAATTTAATAATTGGTCTGGGTCCAGATGAGACTTTGTTTGGTTCTGGATCTGGACCTGTGGTTCACCATTTGTGGAACCCTACTGTATATCATCATTACCTTTGCTTTATACTTCCTTCTCTGTGTTTGCCTTTTGTATCATACTTGATTTATCTCACTTATGGTGGCAAGTGGTTATCTTTTGTAAGTAAACACATTTGGAAATGCTCTGTCACTGAATGGGGTGGGAGAGGAGTGTGTGTGTATGCGTGTGTCTGGGAGCAATTGTGGCGAGGAGGTACAGCTCACACACATATGCGCGCACGCAAATGTTTGACTCGGTGCCATGGAAACGGGCGAAGTTTGGTCATGATAGTTTCTCTCTCTCTTTAATTGTGGGGAAATGGGTTTCAGATGTTACTGCGCGACTGATCACTTTGGGTACCGCTAAGCCCCGTCATGTCCTCCCAAACCACATCAAGGAGACCAAGGCCCATGTGGGACGATAGCAGCCCAGAGAAGAACTTAAAAATGCTCCTCTGGGTGCCCTTGCAAAAACAAAATCCACATCATCAGTAGCCGTGTGATGTGTCCATGTTAGGTTGTGTTGAAGCCTGCACCAGAACATGAAATAAACCCAACCAGAGTGAACTCTGTTTACCTTAAGTTTTTTAAGTGTTGAAAATCCTTTGCCAACATTTTAATTGTGTCCTTAGTTTTGATTTATATGTTATCTAAAATCCTGCTGGGGTTGAATGTACAGAAACTTTACCACCCTAATTTTCTGGTTCCAACCCACAATCATACTGTATGCACGTCACAGATATTTATGGTGATAAACTCAAAATATAGGTATTCCTAATTTTATCAATATAGTCAAACTAATAAACACTGCTCTTCACATATTTACAGCACCTGTTGAAAAGATGGCAGACCGCTGTGGGTGTAACAAACCCACATTCCAGGAATAGAGTTGTTTGGTTACTTTGGTTTGTTTTCCTTGGATGACTCTTTATCCCTGGGTGAATACGGGTGATTCACATGGGAGAAGGCAGGGGTTCATGTGTTCCAGCTTTATGACCAGGAAAAAGACCTACAGACACAAGGAATTAGAGATACTTGGTATGCAATGCTGCCCTCTGTTGAATATTTTTAGACTAGAGATTAGGAACTGAATTTTTTGCAAAACTTTTTCTGAAGTTTTGAACTTAAAACACTTATTCATGCAGCCCATCAGAAAATGATTACTGTGAAATGTTTTGCAAAATAAAATAAAATGTTTTCTTGTTTGTGTTTTACATAAAGTATATATTACTTAAACATTTTGCTTAAGCAGTTGTATTGCACATCTGGCTTTAACACAATACAGAGCTATTTAAATCACATTTTTGTAAAAGTATCTCTTAATATGCTTGATTACTTAACAGATGTAATATAATGGAAATAAAGAAGTATAAATAGATGAGTGACTTTACAGAATTTAATGTCAGAGCAAACTGAAGATTTTAACCTATGAAAATCCCTGCGTTATTGAATTTAACATCAGAGCTGTGTTTAATTACTTGATAATCATGTGACAGACTGTTGTTCTGTTGGTGACAGTACATTATAACTAAAGAAAAACTCAACACACATTGTCCTGGTAATCCACTCTGATTAATAACATGCCAACAAAATGAACAAAATGAACATTCATTAAAACATTTAGCCTAGAAAAATAAATAAATAAAATGCTGTATTTTTAAAATATTCTTAAAGATCACTGTTAAACTGTCTTTAATCAGCTGGCAGCTAAAGCAGGCCATGTTTTATGACATCTAGGTAACACCTCTGCTGCTCGTGTGGGGTCATGTCAGGTTAGTAGGAGGTCGTACTGTTTGGCTCAGGACAGATTATGTTCTGACTACCAAACGTATGTGGATAAAAGGGAATGAAGACATTTGTAAAGAGCATACAGGCTGTTCAACAACACTGATGAGCCACACTATGAAAATCAAGCTAGATTCCTTTTTTTTCCCCTGTGGCACATTTAAAACTGCACATGTATTTTTACCTTTTATGCACAACTTCTAAGTTAATGTGACAGAAGGAAAAAGCTAAAAAACTTGAGTGGAATAGGAAGTTAGATAGCCACCAGTTGGCTGTCTGAGCCAGCTGGCCTGCAGCCGCAGGACTGTGGAGCTCTCCCTGATCTCAGCTCAGAGAAAATACAACAGCCGCAGGCGAGAAGAGGGGTAATGAAAAGAGTATGCTTGCAGTGGGAAGTTTCCTCTGTTGCAATTCAAATGTATAAAGACTGAATTTTTGTCTTTATTTTGAATACTCACAGAGGAGTAGATTTGTTGATTTGTGAGGTGGATTTGAACCTGCAACTTTACCAGCTTTTTGTTTTAATTTCAGGATTTAAAATATTCTACAAAATGTAAGTGATAGAGGTAAAAAAAAAATCAACTAAAAAATAAATTTTCTGTGAAAATGCAGTGTGAATGTTGAAATTTGCTAAAGAAGCTGAAATTGAGTTGTTAAATCTAAAAAAAAAGGCACAACAATAGCTAAAAGTGGCAAAAGGTGAGCTAAAACTAATTGTAGCAAAAGGTTAGCTAAAAGCTAAGAAGCACAGAAAAGTAAAGAACAGGAAAACAACAGTGTGAATGCTGAATCAGCATTCATGCAATAATAAAAGTACCATTTATAGTTTGTCTTACTCACAAAATCCCCCAAAAACATTGATCTTCCACTCTCTGTCCTTTGGGCATGAGGAGGCCAAAGACAAAAACAAAAAAACATCTGTTACCCATATTCTGTGATTCCTCCAAGAGGCACAATCCAAGGTTTCTCCAAGCGGGCCATCATCATTTCACTCTCTGTCTCTGTCCAAGTGTTGTGTCTCTTTGTTCTCCTCTTGATCTCGTTCAGTAGCTCCTATTGAGCATCAAAGCCTCCACGCTCTGCTCCTATGGAGCCGGACTCTCCCGACTGTGTAAACATCACTCGAGTCCTTTCCAGCTGAGGAAATGATTGAATTTGAACCTGCGTGTGAACTTAACTGTGTATTATTTGGCCAGCGTTTTAAAAAAGAAAGAAAAAAATTATCCTATCCTGTTTAGCATCTAATTTACCTTTAATGGGTGAAAATAAAGCAAAAACTGGACATTTTTAAAGACAAGATGAGTATCAGTGATCAGTGTCTACTTCTTCATTTGTTATTTATTCAGTTGAAGAACACTACAATTCAGACCAAAATTAAATATTTTCTGATGAATAAATCTATTTTTATCTGTTGTTGATGTCATTTCGTGAGCTATTTTTCCTGGATATTTATTAGGGTCTTTCATCTAGACAATAAGGAGAGTGCTAAAGGAAATGCTAGACAAGAACCAACAAAGAGCAGGGGAAGGGCTGATCACAGAAAAACAAAGAGGACTAGACGGTATGTCATCAAAGGCAGGGGTTGATGACAAGTACAGAGCGTGTGTGAGCAGTGAGGGGGTGTGGTTGCTGCCTGTTGTGGTTTTATCTAGAAGGGGACTTTTATAAATTGTGTTTTTTGTTGGGCGAGGACAAGACATTTGGATTTGGGTCCTTATGCACACTTTAGTTCACACACGCATAATACAAAGTTGCAAATATGGGTAAAATATTACCTTGTATAAACAGGTAGACAAGAGCACACCCTGGTGGTAATAGATGGTAGTGTCACTGAATCTGAAACACTCAAGTCATCCTTGGAGGTACTGCAACAACTGATTAGTTTTTTGGGTTAACTCAATTCAAGATGGACACCACAGCTACCTTAGCAATCACAGAAATAGCAACAACTCAGTTAATTTTAGAGATATCAAGCAAAAACGTGTAGAGCTGGTAGATGCCAGTAATCCTCGACACATACTTTGAGTGCTAAAAGATTGCTGAGTTTCTTGTTTAAATCGCTTGTAGTCAATGCTTTCTGTTTGTTAGCAAAACAGAGTCATGACTACCTTATCAAACAATTCAAGATGGTCGTCATGACTACTTTATCAAACAGAAAACTAGTTATAACTTTGTGAAATATACAGATACTGAGTTAAAGCTTATTGTGGTAGTAGCTGAGACTAATTCCCAACACATCCTCTGAGTGCTAAAAGTGAAAACATCATCAACATTTCTTTAAGAATCTGTCTAGTTTTAAAGTCATGACTCAAACCTTTTTAATGAATTTTATCTATGGTGAACACCACCAACTAGATGAATGAGGAAGTTTAGATGTTCCACAAAAGATGGGTGAAACCTGCAGGCGCTCACACAGAAAAATAATCACAGAATTGTTCAGATGTTTGTATATCTCTGAATGACAGGTTGACTCTGATATATGAATCTCCCCATTCATTGGTGCTAACAATCCTGCTTTGTTATGGATGGGAAAATATGTGAAAATCAAGAGCGTGCGCACCATTATCAGCAACTCTACGGCTGTGCAGCTGCAGAAAATAGAAGGGAGGAAGTGATTTCACAAATCTGCAACATTCACAGTGAACCACCTGCTGGCTTGTGTGAGAGTCTGACTCTTGTTTGTATGTTCCCACCTGTCATCTCTCTCTAGATTGTATTTCTTCTCCACCTGCCGTGTCAGCAGCGCTAATCCCTCCCACCAGGTTTGACAGACAAGTCTTCGATAAGAAACAACACCCGATCCCTTTGCCCGAGTTTGATGTGCCCAACACACACTTTCACAGGCTACACAAGCACACAGGGGAATTCCTCTTTCCTCATGATAAGCAGATTAGTGAAGGATGCAGAGGGAAAATATTTCATTCACCCTTGTTGACATGTTATTTCTGCAATCTGGACCAATTACCTGTATTTTTAGAAACAGTTATGCAAAGCTTTTTATTAGTAGTGAAACTAAGAGTTTTCTTTCTTTCGCACTGTAGATGTGAGCACTGAACGGATTTAATATCCAGCAGGCGATTGGTTTATGACATCTGTTTATTTCCCCCTGTATCGTAAGACTATTTAAACCCTGGATGTTGTTGTCAGTCACTTACTCTAAATGTTAAAGCAATAGCTCAGATTGTTTTGGAGAAGGTTTTGTTTTCTTATCTGTTGTAGATAGCTCTCTGAACAGATTCTAATAGTTTAATTCTGACTGGATCGACAAGCTAACAGCTAGTCAGAGTTAGGCCAGAAACAAAGAAGAATGTTGTCATTATGCATGGTTTTAATTCTCATAAGTCTAAATTTATGGTTTTATGTCAGGTTTTTATTAATGTAATCAAGTTTTTGTGCCTATTGCTTCTTTCCCATGGACTTTTTCTTTCTGTTTGTTACTGTTGACCTTGCTCTCCTGTCATGTCAGGCCCTACTTTGTTAAATATCACATCTGACGTGATTACCACATCTGCAGTTCATGTCTCTTTTTTTTTTCTTAAGGGTGAGAGCTGTGAAAAAAAAGTACTGTCAAAACAGTTATATCTTAAAGGATTATGGTGGTTTTACATGGCAGAAGTTGTTGCATAACTATAAAAAGAAACCCAAGTGTTTAGTGTGCATGTGTTATTTTATGCAGTGATTGAATTGGTTAACAGGCTTCAGTCATATCAAGTTTTAACATAAAGGTTACATCAATTTACCTAAAACCTTACATATTGTGTGAATTTGTCATACAAAAACATATTTTTATGGTACTAAAGCTGCACTATTAATCACCATATGTGCTTTGGAAATAGATTTATTAGTAAAAAGTTGTATGTCTGTAGGTTTATATGGGTTTTTTTGGCCATGCTGTAAGGGTGTTCTGCCGGCACTGGGATGCCCTGTTAGGTGATGTGAGAATTTAAACCTTCGGGCAAATTTTCGTTCAAGTTCATTCATCATGTCTGTCGTCATTCCACAGATTCACATGAAATGATTAAATGCCAAAATGAGGGAATAAATATGACTGCTGACAGAAAAAAAATTAAAAATATGAAAATAAATCATCAGCCTGCCCATCACTTGTATTTTCACTCAGTCAGATAAACGTGACTGCCCTCTAGCGGTGAAATGTAATTTATTTGCCTCATGAGTGTTTTTATTTGTAAATTCTGCTTTCACTGCAGACAGAGAAGGATAAAAACTAAAACTAAGGTTTATTAACATTTTTTTTGTTGACTCAATTAAGCTTCCATTATTTGCCTTATATTTTTTTCAGCCTGTCTAAACACTTACAGGTGTGGAAGTGGTTCAGTTAAATCCTAGTGATGTGCAGTGTTTTGGGGTTTGACTTGTTTATATGTGGTAATTTTTGAGAAATTCCAAAGCTAAGGTATTATATTTGATATTGAATAAATTAGCTTTTTATTTCCATTAAAATATTTAAATAAAAAATGGACATTACAGACTGCAGAGGAATGAAGGCGCTGCATGCATTTGCATCAAAACACCACCAGGAGGCAAACTTTGCTCATTCGATGAGGAAAACAAACTGCCCTTTAAGTCCTTCTGCATTATGCATTATGTGTGTGTGTGTGTGTGTGGTGCTCAGCTTCTTAGTTTAAAACAGTATATTTAGGATATGTTGTGCATATGAAAGAGGTGAAGATGAAAGTGAGATAATATTTATTGCAAGTGATACTGATAAAAATTTTAAACAGAATTAGAAAAGTTGATCAGACTAAACTTGCAGCTGTTTTAAGGTCAAGTTTAAATACTTGAATATGGTGCTTAAAGCCATACAAAGATGTAGTTAAGACAGTTTTCTCATGTGTTGGTAGCACAGGATGTTCAGTCTCTAAGAATAAATCACATACTGTATCATGTGACTTTTATCCTGCAGTCAATAAGCTGAGTGAGCTATAGGAGCAGTATCAGGGTTTGTGTTATTTATTTAACAACAACACATTTTTTTGTATCACTACAGTCATCATGTATCCGCTTATATACTACATGTAGTAATATAATAATGTTTTATTTAATATAGCTTGTAAATTCTGAATAAAATTCCGATTTAAACTGATTGTTTATGTGGGATAAATGGCATTACTCTGAAGGTTCTGAATTACCTTTTCATTCTCCTGTTTGTTGTTTTTGTGCGATTTTTTTTCAGTTCTTTCTATCCAATAAAAAATGTGTAAAACGGTGATTTTTTTTTACTGAACTTGTCATTATGTAAATAAATGCAAAGTTTTTATTTAACATTCATACCATTTAAATGTGTTGTTAAGCTGTCTCTTCTCTTTGCTGTGAAACTGTCTCGCTGTATGACGAACTGCAAAATTTCACACCTTTTGTCACTGTCCTGTTTTTTTTTTGTTTTTTTTTAATAAGTATATTTTACCAACACATTTAATCAACTTAGTCAACAAGTCATTAAAGACAGTCATAGTTATAAAGGAAACTGTCATGGTTTGCTAAGGTGTGGACTCAGGAATGCAGTTTTCAATTGAAAATATACAAAGCTAACTTCATCATCTCCATAGAAACAGATAATAAACACATCGTTCTCTCAAGCCAAATGATAGTCTGGTTGAACGAGAAAAAAGAATCAAACTTTAAGATCCAAATATATTTATTTATTGTAAGATATTTATTTAAAGCTGTCAAGATGAGCTAAAATAAACTAACTGGAAAATTCCAAATTCAGATTGAATAAAAATAAAAACTAAACATATGTTTGGATCATTTTTTGTGTTTATGTTATCCCCATGTTTGTAACTGTTTTATAAAAAAAACATCAATGTTAAGATATTCTATTAATTTCCCATTTGTGGTGTAACACAGAAACTGTTAGTGCAACTAATAATTGCTCAAACTTTAAAACATGCTAAAGAGGAAATTTTCCATCATCGTTTATATTTCTCTTTGATTTACGATCAGTCCTGTGAATGATATTCTTTTTCCTGCTCTTCATGTTGGTACATATTAGAGCTGTGAAAGCTTAATGCTGTCTGTTTAATACAGTGAGGTTTCTCCTCTGTCACTTCCTGCTGCAGCCTGTTTGATTTGTGATGAAAGAGTTTGATCATCTGATCTATGATCAAACAGCAGCTCGATCAAAAGCGTCTGGGAGAAACAGGAAACAATTCAGTTGCAGGATGTTGTGGCCTTTTATTTGATCAAAGTTTACCTTAAATTACTTTTCTACTTTAGTGTTATATTTTGTCAGTGTTCTCTTGGTAGGAAAATAGGTGAAACAAAGGTTTAATATGAGCTAACTGATTTTTTATTTTTTTTATTAAATGAGTTAATTTTTGTGATTATTGGGTTTGTTCATCATTTTACATCTATTTATTTTTAAACATGATGAACTTGAGTCAATGTCTCTATGTAATTTAAACTCTGTAACAAGATAATGATCACCAAGCAAACAAAGCATGTGAGTAGTTTCACTCTATGTGGTTTATGTGTCTAGAGAGAGAGACTCATTCAGTTTGAAGGATGATTAAAACTCAGAGGACCCAAGGAAAGTCAGAAGAGGAAGAACACAGGAAGGAAAGTAAAACAAAAAGCCTTTGGGATGAACTGATTGCCCCCCAGAGGAGATTGTCGTCACGACAAGGAGTGTCTTTGTTGGGAATCTCTGACAAAAGGAACTGGTGATAATTAGATTATATAAGAAGATTTGATCACATACAGATAACTGATTCGGAAAATGGAAAACACCAATTAAAGTCTGACGCATGATGTTATCACACCCTGACTTGTTTTTCACTTATTAATCATATCAATGAAGATAAATATGCTTAAACTGCACTATTTGATACTGCTTTTGTGCTGATCATCTGAATATAGTGTTTCTTTATCAGTTACAGCTCATACTTTATTTCACTGTAAATGACCACAATGCATTCCAAATTATTATTAAAATAATTTCTTTACTTTGGGAAGATTCCTAAACCTTAACTAAAGTCTACTTCCAGTGCTGTTTATATCTGCTTTCACTGCAAGTTGACTGAAGAGATCAAACAGTCATGTAACTTAGAGAAGCTGTGCCAGCTCTGCTGAAAATAATTGGATCGCCCTCAGGATCCAAAATAGGAAATGCAGTTCAATCCGGATTGAATATGTTCCCTTCTTTGCCTGCATTAAGGTAAGTCAGTCACCTTATTAAGGGAAATTAAAATACATTTAAAGTAAACAATTTAAGCCACTTTCTTACCAAATTAGATATTTGGATTTTTTTCTTTCATAATGTTTTTGTTTGAAGTTTTAATAAGTCTAGCAACAAAAAAATGCAAGAGATATTCTTGACAGAACTACATTTAAGGTCTAGCATTCAATGAAAAATGCATATCATCTGCTACCTTCTCTGTCAGAGTTTTAGACTAACGATATGTTATGTTGAGAAATGAAAAGAGTTGTAACTTTAAAAATAATGTTATATGCAAACTCATGCCACATTGTAAGGTGTTGTTCTCAGATACTGTATTGTGAATGACTCTCGGCTGATACTACATCAGATTTTTACTTAATATCTACTAAATTAACTGAGTTTTGGCTATTTTTGTGTTGGCTAATTTTGATTAACAACAGTAAATGCGACCGTTTTAAGCAAAGATTTTGTGCACTGACTTGCACTTGGAGTATGTGTTGTGAATGTCTCTTAGCTACAATCACACCAAATATTTTAGCCCAATGTTTGTAAAATGGACTGAAATTGTGGCCATTTTTGTGTTACAATTAGTTGGTTCGGGTGGCCAACTTGAAGTAGTTTGGATTCAGAGGTTAATCAGTTGCGGATGTACATCCAATGATTATTTTCTGAATGTTTCATCAAAGTCCATCCAGTTGTTCATGAGGTATTTTGCTAACAGACAGACAAGGTTGACTCCAAATAGTTGATGCAAAATCTTTAAACAAAGATCTTTTGCAATCAGATAGTGTTTAGAATATGTTTTGTGGAAAAGGCCCAAACACTATCACACCAAATCTTAGCTCAGTATCTGTTATATTGATTGAGTTATAGCTAGTTGTGTGTTTTTATGTTCAGTTTAGCATTGGCAGCCATCTTGAAAAGGCTTGACTCCAAATATCAATGAGTTGTAGATGTCCATGGAATTAAAATGCATGAGATATTTTGCTAACAGACATTCAGAGTTGACTCCAAATAGTTAATAGCCAAATTTTAAACAAAGCTCTTGTTTAGTTGTTGTGACATCATATCTGTTTTCCACATTCCCTTCAAACATGTTTTCAGAGACATTCTTGATATATGAGGTGCTCATTTTTAAAATGTATTTGTAAATAAACTTAAAGCAACAACTCAAACATGCAAACCACAGGTGTTACTGCTGCACAGGCCTCACCCCCTGTGCAAAAAAAAAGCCTTTTGGGTTCAACAGAGTTAGTGGGAAAAAGGGGAACAGTCTGCTTTTTAAATAGCGCCGCTGATCCAAATTAACTGGACTGATAAAGAATAGAAGTTGACCTGCAGTAGCTTGAACTGAGGTCTATCAATGGCAACTGAGACCTAAAAACACCCCCTCCCTTCTAGTGACTGGATCATTGATTAGCGCTCTGATTGGTCCGCTGGGCTGTCAGTCAGGGATCGTTTAAGTGGAGGATTTACGCATAGCGACTAATCTTCGCTTCAGGTTACAGACGCGCAGGGTTTGTGTCGCAGCGCGAAGACTCAGAGCGAGCATCTGTTGGAATATTGTTGCATCCGGTGGAGAAATCAGCTCCTTTCTCCCCCTCAGCGAAGAGAGAAGTAGATGGAGTCTCAGTGGTTGTCGTGACTGCTCTTGACCGCCTCTCACTCTGCAGAAGATTCTGCGGTGAAGTTGCCGCAGCATCCATCCCCTGGCAGCGCGCGCTCCATCCTCCGCAAACATCATGGGCACCGTCCTCTCCATATCTCCCGCGACCAAGAAGGCGTCCATCATCGACGCCGAGGCCGCCGCGGACGCACTCAAAAACGACAAGAGCCTCAAGCGGCACTCGATGTTCGTGTCTCTGTCCTGGAAGAAGCTGGTAGCCAATTCGGCGAAGAAGAGCGCGAAGAAAGTGACCCCGAACCCGCTGCCCGCCCGCGAGCTCCCGTCCAGCCAGGCAGTGGCGCAGCTCAACAACGAAAACACCAGGAAGACGCACCAAACCGAGGAGAGGAAACCGAAGGCTCCCATCCCGGTCCCGGTGCCCACGGTCCCTAAACAGACCGGCGACGGCGTGGTCCAGAACGGGAGGCTGTCCTCGGTCCAGAAGCAGCCCAGCAGCTTCTCTCTGCTGTCGCCCAGACGGATTGTGATCCAGGCGTCCACCGGTGAGCTGCTCCGGTGTTTGGGAGACTTCATGTGCCGCAGGTGTTACAAGCTGAAAGAGTTAAACAGCGGAGAGGTGGTGATCTGGTTCCGAAACATCGACCGGACTCTTTTGATGCAGGGCTGGCAGGACATCGGATTCATCACGCCGGCCAACGTGGTGTTCGTGTACCTGCTGTGCCAGGACGCGATAACGGACAGCATCGAGAGCCCGGCCGAGCTGCAGGGCGCCTTCCAGACCTGCCTCTACCTCGCCTACTCCTACATGGGCAACGAGATCTCCTACCCGCTCAAACCCTTCATCATCGACTCCAACAAGGACGTGTTCTGGGAGATGTCGCTGCGCATCATCGACCGCCTGAGTGCTAAAATGCTTCAGCTGAACGCAGACCCGCACTTTTTCACCGAGGTCTTCCAGGACCTGAAGAACCAGCGCGACTCGAGCGAGTCCAACCTGGACCGCTGACATGGTGGGAAACCGAACTAAAACTGGATGAATGTAAACAGGTGACTGCGGAAAGGCCGAAGATGAAGGCTCCTCCACGTCTGGGCTGAACATGTCCATCATTAATGTTACACAACTTCAATCAATATGGTGTTTAGGTTACAGCGTAAAAAACAAACTTTTAAACATGCATGCCAGGTATATATTGTCCTCTTTCGTCTTGTCCGAGGGATTAACGTCATTGTGCGTAACATAGAGACTCTCAGATCCCTGTTTCGTACAAGATTAGCCTATATTCCGAGTAAGTGAATGGGTGTTGGGAGGTGAGCTCCGAGCCTGGAGCAGAATAGATCGAGTTAAAGAGGCGGAGCTGTCCACGGTGCTGACCCGTGCAGCCATTTCTGCTTGTTGGAGTCCCTTTTTTCACACCTGAGCCAATCAGCCCAGTCCACTTTCAGCACATAAGCCTAAGCCTTGTAAGCAGAGGTATTGAGCTTTTTTAACATCTCAGTCAGCTGACTGATAAGCGACTGAACATGTGACAGAAACAAGAGGGCAAAACACTTGGATGGAGAATAATTGTACATACTTTTCTTTGGGCAAAGGAGATGTTAAGCTGTGTTTTAGTTTGCAGACATTAAAGGTACTCATTGCAAAGTAGGAAATAAAACAAAACAAGATCCTGAATTATATGATATTGTGCCATTTGAAAAAGTTTACTTCAATAGTTTTCCATCTATATTGATATCTAATTTCGAAATGGTCCTTTTACTTTGCTCAACACATCTGAGCATAAATACATACTAACACATCAAAGTGACATTTTTTCAGTCACTTCGGCTGTTTCCATAGGTCAACAAAAGCACATGGTAGTTAGCATCCTGTTGTAAATTTTGCTTACAATAATTAACACATTAAAGATATTCAGTGGAAAGTATAAACATTACAAAGGTTATCATGAAGTATATCAAATGGAGCAGTTTGAAAGAGTTTACTCCAGTGGTTTTCCATATATATACATATCTAATTCTGAAATGCGGGTCCACACTTAAAATAAACAAAGCTCTTCTACTTTACTCAACAGACTGGAGCATGAATGGCTCTTCTGTGGACATACAACACCATAGTTGAACTGTTTTTAGTCACTTTGGCTGGTTTTGTAGCTAAAGAAACACACATGGCTGCTCACAAATTTTGCTCCCAGACTTTTGATTTAAGCATTTATTAACCATTGGTATGAGAAAAAATTGTGCAGAATTTGTTTTTTTTAATATATATTTCTTAATATATATATATTTTTCTTTTTGGCCTCATGGCTTTGCAATAAGTACCTTTTAAAGGTGTCATTTGCAGAGAAAAGCACCATACTGTAGCCTGTGTAAGGCCTTTTAATTCCTGGGTGGTTTATCTCTGTTTTCAGCCTCTCGTGTGTTATAAAAAATGTCATTTCCAACACCACCCTCCTGTAATGTAACCTTACAATGAGTCAGTTTAAGCAGGGATACTTTTTGTTGGCTCCTGGCATATAACAACTGGAAACTAGATGGAATGTACACAATTTTTTTAGAGATTTTCTTTTTAAATCTTATATGTGCCAACTGTAAAATGGCCTAAAAATATGGTTTACATGTACATATCCCATATTTTAAACTTTTTTTTTTGTTTTGTATGCCTGCTTTGAAAATGATGGTTGTCGTCAGAGCATCACACAAACAAACACAGCCCTTTTCTGTTAAATGTGCTTTGGGCCTCAATTTCTTTTACATTTAGTCTGTTTATTCAGAATATTTTAAAAGTAAATTATTTAAGGTAAGAAAAAAATATTATTAATATATCATAACAGATAGCTATTATTTGCACATGCATCATTTCAGTATCTATAAGCTAAAGGTGATCTCTGAAACCAAACGTAAAGATTAAACCTGCTGTTGAGTCCTCTGAGAGGTCATCGTGACGTGTTGTGAACCCGTTGCTTGGAAAGTGAATACCGATGCTGCTATTTTTGCACAGCTGTGAACAAATGTCCATGTTTTGCACAGTGGTATGACCCGATGGTGATGTACCAGTGTTTTCTCTCAGGCGCTGGGAATGCTTTGCCATTAGGTTTTTTCAGTGACTGCCACCAGCTCTTGCTTTAGAATGATCATCTGCAAAAAAAAAAAAAAACAACAAAAATCTTTTGTACAGTCTTTTTGTTTTCTTTTTGTTTGTTTGTTTTTTCTTCTTCCTGAATGTCATGTGGAAAGTGATATTTAGGTGTGTGTTGTCTGTGATGTTACACCACAGCTGCATTCACTTGTGTGTTGATAAAAAAGTCATTATGGTAACTGTTTAAGGTGACAATAGTCAAAATAAATTCAAGCTTCTTTAGGATCTTCTGTCTCTTTTGCATTAATGTATTCATTTACATTGAGTTAAATTTGTGCACACATGCTTTTAGTCAGTGTTTGCAGGTATCCTGCAGTTTTGGAGCCATAATTAACACGAACACCTTCTTATCTGCTTACAACACCCACTAATCCTTGATTCACAATGGACCCTTGAGACACGGTTATGCAACAGAAATAAGTCGATGACGAAGACGATTGCTAGGATGTGTTCAGGATGTGTTGCCGTAGGTTGCCATGAGACTGAAACTCGTGAGATTCTTTTTGGTTGCCATGAAACTAGAACTTATAAAACAGAGTTATGATAATATGAAAAGTTTTAGTGAGGTTTAAAGGTGAAAAAAAAGTAAAACTGTGCTCAACTGTTTTTACTCTCAGAATAGGTTTCAACTTCTTGTTGTTTTATAGCTTGAGGACACTGAAGTAAGGTGACACATATAGGAGTTATTTTTGGCATCTTGTCTTTGTTCCAGCTATTGCATTTGGGGCATTATCCTGAAATGAGAACACTGACAACTTAACATTTAGAATGTGAGTTACGAGCTTCTCAATTTATTTTTTATGCATTTATCTGCCAGTTTGGGATCACATTTTTGTTACCAATTTATTGGAACTTTCAGAACGGCACATCTTTAACTACCTTTTGGAGTAGACCCCACTCAAGATTGCTGCTACCTTAGCGAACACAAAAATGGCTATAGTTTAGCTTCTTTTACAAAAAATTATTTTAATTTTGGTGTGGTAGTAGCTAAGAGTTATCTGACACATAGTCTGAGAGCTGTGTAAGATTTTACAATATTACTTGAGGTAATGCATCCTGTTATTTACAAAGTTTGACTCAAAAGGCTACAACTTCATCCCTTGTCATTATAAGATGGTCTTAGTTTAAAATTCTGGCATAAAAGGCAATTGACATATTGAATTCCGTCAATGAATGCTAAGTCTGTAATACCTTTTCAATGATTTTTATAGATCTGTTAAAAAATAAATCTTTATAAATAATTAGATATGCTTGCACTGCATAATATAGGACTTTCAGTAGCTTCCTTTAGTCCAGATCATTGATGGTTACATGAATGACAGCATAAAATTGCATTGATGAGAATTTCCTCTTGGTTTTTATGAATAAGCCACGTGGGCCGGAAGATCCCTTCGTGTGATTGGCTGAAATCTGCTGCAGTCTCAGAACTGTCTGTCTGTGGCTCTCTGGCTCTCCCTTTCTCATCTTTTCCAGGGACACACAGCATCTATTTACAGAGCAAAACCTGAAAAAGGCAGACAGAAAATAGGCAGGAAAGAAAGACAGCTTGACCCAAAAGGAGAAGGTGTGGAAATGTTTCAAGGGTAGGGAGAGGTAGAAAGACTTAAAAGAGATTAAAGAGGTTGAATGAGATGAGGCGATAAAAACACACACAGGGAGATTAGAGACAGTCTGGTCTCTGTTTAATTCAAGTACTGTTTTCTAATTTCACACTGATGATCAAAAAACAGCAGCAAACCATTGTTTTGTTAACATGATTTATAATCATTATTAAAGGCCTAGAAATCCTTGAAGGAATGCACATTACTCGCCGCCTTTCAGACTAAAATTAGCTTATGTTGAGAAATAACTAGTTGTGGTTTTTTGGATCAAAACCTGAAAATAACATTATGTTTGATCTTATACAATATCACAAGATCTCACACTAACAGTAAGTGTTTTGAATGACTTTCAGCTACAAGCTTTAGCTCAATAATTTATTGAATTATAACTATTTTTGTAGGTCTAGTACAAATACACACATTCAAAAATATTATTTGGCGACAGGCAATAAGATCATAAATACATGATAATGCCCATCACTACAATGTTCCTACTTCAATATTATAAAGATCACTACTATATATTTTTAGAAACCATCATTGAGTGGCAATGACACAATGGCAGTTTTCTGATCAATGGGGGAAATAGCTCAGGGAACTATAAGCTGACTTCAAGGTAGAAACCTGCATCAGCATTATGTAACCAACAGAGGGACTTTTTACCACAGAGCTCTGTTGTGAGCTTTTCTTTTTTCCTCTATTAGGATTCAGCTCAGGTCTCCTGCATTTGTGTCTGCCAGCCCGCTCTCTGCATTCTTTTCCGCCGTGTCTCTATAGTAACGGGTAGGTAAGTGAATGAGAGCTGGGCAAAGTGAGCTGTGTAGGACTGAGCGTGGGCTGAACCACTGCGCCGCACACAAACACTGCTGGGATCAATGGAAGACGTTCACACAGTGTCTGTCACTGCAGGCATGTCCCTGACTCCTCCACACTCAGACACTCTGTTGTTTCTCATCCGCCTCTGCTTCAGAACTGCAGTTATCATTGGGAAGAATGGATATAAGTACAATTACTTAAGTGCTGTAAGAAAATAGCGACTCAGGGTACTTGAACACAATTTTGTGTCATTTATTCTGCCTTTTTTCTGTTCCTCTACATCTCATTGTGGAGTGTTTGACTTGTTTTAGCCCATCTCTGGTGTGTGTGTACATGTGTTTATCTGTCTATCTTTTAGAAAATATCTAAAGATTCACTGGACTGATTTAAAAAACAACTCAACAATCATTGGGTGTAAATCTACAAATGATTAGCTTTTAGTGTCAGCCTGATTCAAAATGGCTACCATAGCTAATTAAACTTAGCAAACACAACAATTGATTCAATTCAGTCAGTTTTACAAATATTGAGCTAAAATTGGATGTGGTAGTAGCTGACAGTCATCCTCAACACATTCTGAGTGCTAACAGAAGTCATGAGATCTCGCATGAGATTGGACGTAATATCATTAAGAAAGTTTGACCAAAACCAATATAACTCAGTCTCTTCTCAACATAAAAAGATCTTAGTTTAAAGATCTGGCATGAAAAGAAGTGGATGATAGATATTCCCTGAAGGAAAAGTAGGCCTTTAATTGTAATTATTATTCCAAAAAAACTTAGCCCTTTTATACATGAAGGGTCAAAATTAAACATCTATATTCATTTAATATAACTGTTTGGAACACTTGTAAGTAATTTCTCACTGTTTCCCTAATCCTAAACTGAACAAATCTTCAATATTTCAAGATGTTTTTGAAACTTTCAAATTATGTTTGTTGGTTAGAGCTGCTGCCTCCCAGCAAGAAGGTTAAAGTGTCCCTTCCCGACCTGGGCCCTTTCTGGGTGGAGTTTGTATGTTCTCCCTGTGGTCACGTGGGTTTAATAATCCTCCAGTTTCCTCCCACAGACCAAAAACATGCATGTTAGGTTAATTGGTAGCTCTAAAATTGTCCTTAGGTGAGAGTGTGAATGGTTGTTTGTCTCATTTGTCTCTATGTGTCCCTGTGATGCATTTGCGACCTGTCCAGAGTGTCCCCCGCCTCTCATACAGTGAATTCTGAAGATAGGCACCAGCTTCCCACAACTAGAAAAGGAAAGGCAGGTAAAGAAAATTGATGGCATTTTTTAAGTGTTTTACTTTGGTGGTGAAAAATTATGTAATTCTCTTTTTAATTTGAAAGCTTTATGTCGCAGTTAGAAAAGAAGTGAAGTTATGACATTCAGTCTTGAGATTCCTCTTCTTTTCTTTACTATTTCAAAGTTTTTGTGCAGCAACTCATATGAACTGAAAATTTAAAATGCCATTATATAATGGACTAATGGATTCAGTTAAGTCTAACTGAATCCATTGCTTTAGTCTGAAGTTCATTCATTTGTTTATCTTCTGGGTACTAAATGTGTTACATTCCTCCAGTGATGCTCTGATATGTCAAACAATGAGCCTGCAGTCACTAATTACTTTAGATAGTACAATACACAACATGTTCTTACCCATGATTCACTCAGATCTCACATGATAAAACTTTTGCAATCAGCACAAACACAAAACAATTGTTTATTCATGTTTTTTTAAGTTAAATGATTTCAATTTTTAAGCCTTAAATCAAAACAAAAAATAAACATTTGACATTGTGAATCACTGCCTGAACTCATAAGAAACGATGACTCAACAGCCGCTAGTAGTTCAGATACTCTTAGCCCAACCATCTGTGTTTGAAAATGTTTTTAAAACTTGAGTATAAAAATCAACACCTTAGTTCAAATAATACCATTAATTACAGAACAGTTAACTGATTTTTACTGCATAAGATGTTAAAGATTATTTTTAAAACATCTTATTGTGAGTTATTATATACTATAATTTAAAACAGAACTTAGCTGATATTTATTGTGATGTTATACCACTGAGTACAACACTGTTTCATTCTGCTTTGCACAGCTGACTCTTGTTAGGTTTTCTAAAGTCTACCAAACTGTTCTACTTTAGTCAGTGTCCTCATTTACGTCACTGTTCAGTCCTAATTAACCCTATTTTTTTTATTTCAGTTAAGAGTTAGTCATCCCAGTTATGCAGGAATATGATTTTGTCTCATTAACATATTTATTTTAATTTTCATTCATCCTACACCCACCAATGTTTAGTTTTTTCTCTACTTAGTTTCACTCTTCAGAATTCTGACTTTTAACACTTGCCAGAAATGTGTCCACGTTGACGTAGATTAAACACAACTTTTAACAGTAAATTACAAGGATTGTCTTTTTTTAAAGATTCAAGATTCCATCTGTTGTTGAAACGAGTATTCAGTCAAATACTAATACCTGAAGCCCAATGTTTTTAGCAGTGCCTCAACAAGGAAATTAAGCCCACCTGAGTTTCTGCCCTCACATTAATCATTTATTGAACAATTTTCATTAATACAGACACAACTGGTGCTGTTTTATTTTTACTTTGCATTGAGATGATCTGTATTCTTAAACCTTTGTATTAAAACATAACATATATATGAATCTATATTGTTCTCTGTTTTTGCCTCTCCTTCTTACATCTTTGAGCGTGTCTCATTTTCTCGCCTCTGCTTCTCTCACCTTCTTACTCTCAAGTCTATTTCAGCACCATGTAGGTGTGTTGTTCTAAATTCGCTGAGCCTTTATTACAGCTTTCTCTGCTTGGAAGAATGAGTCACTGGCTGTAATTCTTCACCACACAAAGCAGCTTGAGGACCGCTGACTGCCTTCCCATTGATGCATCACAGGGAACAGAGAGACCTGGTGATTTATTAGAGAAGTGACTCATGTCAGTGTTCAAGACACAAGTCTGTATGTATATAATCTACACATCTGTACCACATTTTGAGAGGCTTTTTGATTTTACACTATTATTTTAGATGCATATCAAAATGAGTGAATACCTTTATAATATATTTAGGTACAGTCATTAGGTCAGGATGACCATTTGCTCCTTTTTGACAGATTACAGATAATTACTCTGTCAGTAGCTCTGGTAACAACCAGTTTGGTTTGCTCATCTGAAACGAAGGCGTCGTTAGCACAGTATACACAGCTTCCGTCATCTCCGCAGCTTCCGTCTCATTGTCAGGTTTTGATGATGCTGCTGACCCTCCTCTACAAGGTCCTAACCTGAATAAATGCACAAAAAGGCAACAATGGGTTTCCTGTCTCATTTTGCTTGTTTGTTTTTTTCCACAGGAAACATTTGCCTTCACGTACTCCTCACACAATTCTCTATGGACAGATCAAAATCTGTGAAAAACAGACCCATCAAATGGTGCTACCATCACAGCCGAGCGTTGAAGTGACTCTCAATGAGAACCTTTGGTTTTTTTATGTCTCCTTAAATATATGTTTGTGTCTTCTGTATCTCCTTACATATATATATATATATATATATATATATATATATATCTTTCTTGATTTCTTGATATATCTTTCTTGATTACAAGAAAGCCTACGACTCAATGCCACACACTTGGATCATTGAATGCTTAGAGATGTACAACATCAACAGGACTCTAAGAACCTTCATTGCAAACTCGATGGGGCTGTGGAAAACCACCCTTGAAACCAACTGCAAACCACTTGCAC
>NC_051435.1:5639281-5669263 GCF_001649575.2 Kryptolebias marmoratus | reverse complement strand
TATATATATATATATATATATATATATATATATATATATATATATATATGTATGTATATAAATGACAGTATAAAGAAATTCTAATTACACTTATGAGACAAATTGAAATAAAATGAATATTAAAAAGAAAAATTTAACTAAAGTTTGTCTGTATAATGTAAGTGCTTTGAATTAGCACCGTGTATAAATGGCTGCTATAGATGTATTTCTCTTTTCATGCTTTGTGTGTTTTCTTTTCATTCTTCTGTCTTCTGCTTTCACACAGTTAATCCTGTGGTTTGCAAAAAAAACACCCACCTAGTTTGTTATGCAAGAAGCGAGAGGATGAGGATCAGCAACAACAGGCACAGCAGATTAGTGGCACGGAGGAAAGTGACGATTGCAGTGTTGTGGAAGTGATTAAATCCCTCCAGAGTTTCCACTTTGCTCTTTGGAGAAGCACAAACAGTGGTGTAAGAAACACTCTTCAGGATATGCAGCTCTCTCTCTTTGGATGCATGCTTGTAGTTTTTAAAGGACCTGGGCAGCTGTCAACAGTGACCTCATGTTGTTCCTATTGGTATGCAGGACACACACACACACACACTGGTGTTAATGAGTGACTGACTCTCTTTCCTTGACACACACTCCCTGAGTCTTTATTGATATGTCTGTCTGCACCACAGTTTAATCATGAAGATTGAGACACTAATAAAGGTTTGAAGTTTCAAAATAACATCTTAAAAACTATTTAAATAAAAACCATTTGTACGTTTTGTGGCCTCTCTTTTCTTGTCATGTAAAACTCAGTCCAGGCATAGTTGCATCTCTAGGTGGCACTGTCAGGAAATGAGGTGAGGGGTTAATCTGCAATTTGCAACTGTCTTTGCCTTCTATATTAAACCAGCCCTTCATTCACCCAGTTATGTAAACTGTGTTGTTGCATGAAAAGAGTTATGGCGCTCTCATGTGGCTACAAAGAGGAACTGTTGCTCTTTGAAACAACTGTACTGGATAATCTCACTCCTTGAGTCAGAAACAAAACAATAAAAGTAAAGATTTGCCCACTTTGAGCTCAGAACGTAGGTCCTCCAATTTAAAAAAAGATTTTGGTCAACTGATGTTTTTAATATACTCAGTGATAGGGTTTCTTCCTTGATCGGGCAAGTTCGTTTGTAAAGAATCATTATTTTCACACAGACAGGCCTTCAAAACATCCAGACCTTAACCTGCTGTGAGATAAATTTCATGCAGGGGTCCAGATCTTCCATAATCAGAAAATAATGCAACTCCAAACAGAAATATAAGTTGTAGAGTTGCATAAGTTGGTGACCCATGTTTCCAACATGGGTCATGTTTTATATAAAAAAAAATTAATACTTTATAACCAGGTTACCCATAAGTGTGTTATAAGCAATTTTTTTTTACGATTTAATAAGGTCAAGTTCTGCATTATTCAGGTACTGTAATTGTATCATTTGTTGTTGTTATAGTTGCTCAGTTTCTTTTTTCTTTACTTAAATACCTTTATATGCCAAAAGAAGTGGTACAAATGCTCAATGTGCATTTGCAGGTAACTTACTGACAAATGTTTGATTATTAAAATTTAAATTATGAAGATTATTAAAAAGTACAGCTTTTAATTTTGCCAAATAGTGAGCCGGCTTCAGTGTATGAACAGTGTATTTTAACTGTTTTATAAATGATTTTTAATGCTTTAAAAAGGGTTTACAAACTCATGAATAACCTATTTATAACAAAATAAATCCTTTATAGTAAGGACTGATAAGCTCCTCAAAGTTATGCTGCCGTAAAAAAAATCCTACTATTAAAGCTAAAACTAGTCCTAAAAATGTTATTTTTAATGTTTTTTTCAACCAGCCAGTGTATGATAATTTAAATATGGTTAAAGTTGTTCTCATGAAATGATGTAGGCCAACAGCATTCATGAATTTCACATTTAGGTGACTGTTTTTTTTATAGATTGTAAAAAAACATATTTTAAACATACAGTGATCTCATTAGAGAAATTAAGTAATCTCATATTTTTTATAGCAATTAGTTGACATCTATGTGACTTTCTTGTCTCAGAAATTAAAGAACTTATTAAAAGGAATATTGTTTTTTATCAAATAGAAATCCCATTTGAGATCATCTGAATGTCCAAACACTGCTGCCTAACACAGAGAAGGTTGCATGCAGGAGTTTACGTCTGCTTTGCATGTTTCCACCTGTGGGTTTTCTCTGGATACTCTGGTTTCCTCCCACTGACCAAAAACATGCACGTTAGATTAGGTGAGGTTAACTTTACCTAAATAGCCCCTTGGTGTGAGTGAGAATGTGAATGACTGTGTCTCTGTGTATCCATGTGATGGACGTGTGACCTGCAGGGTCTCACACAATGACTGCTGAAGAGAGGCGCCAGCTCCAAGTCCCATATATTAATGATAATAAGCTTTCTGTTGTTCTGTAGTTAAGATCAGAACCACACAATGGGTTGTAAAACAAGTAAAAAATCTTGAGACAATCTCCAAAAATCAAATAAAATCTAAAGATGATTGCTAACTTCACATATTAGATATAACTGTCAAAAGATATAAGAAAAACAGCTGTCATAAATGACATAAAAATATATGAACTGCTGAGGCTATTTGTGTCATTATATTCTTGTTCAGCTGAGTTATTAGCAGTGTTTGTACTTTTTAACCAGCAACAGATAAAGTCACAAGTTTCTGCTGCTGTTATTTTAACAGTCAGAAGATGAAATGTTTGGAACAGTTCAGAATAAATTATTAAATGTCCTCCATGTGTCAGGTACACACATCCAGAGACAGAAAGGCCTACAGTCAAACTGTAAAGACAGCTGCTGGCTCTTAAATTAAAAAAGATAATATGAATGAAAACCCAAAATAAGCAGAAAACCATTAATCTTTGGGCTTAATTTGAACTCTCATAAACCAAAAGATATACGTATAAACAGGATTTTATTGACTTGATTTTTTTCTCCATTGAAACAGTTGCTGAAGCCACAATATGAAGCTAAATTAATGTAATTTAAATCACAATGGAATCAATAAAAGCAGCACAGTTGTGAGTCTGTCTCCATCCAAACCTATTTACAGAGATTACCAGTTTATATCATCATTCAGCCTGTTTAACACAAAATAGATGCAACTCTGCGTCTGTTGAACCAAATTTAATGTCATCGCGCGTAAATCAAGCTTCAGTTCGCTCATAAACATCCGTTTAAAATCTCATTTTCATGCAAACAATCAACAAAGTGGCAAAGTTTCAGGCATAAAGTACAATTCAGATTCAAAACCACAGGATGGCGCCAGAGATCCACGAAGAACTTGATGATTCGCTCTAAAAGTGACAAATTCAGCCAAGAATGTGAAACAAAGCTCCTGTAAGGGACGCACAGAAACAGGAAACGTGTCTTTTATTGTTTTATTTGGGTATATCCTGATATATGGTGACGTTTTTTTTTATTTATTTTATTTTTTAAATATTTGTTTGTTGTTTGTTTTTCCTCACTCAAGACACAACCTCTATTTTGAAATGTTCATTGATTTTTGATTTAATTGATTAAACTGTTTCTAAAATTGGGAAATTTACAATTTGGGATGTTTATGAATTTAATTAAATTGTCAAAATATCGCCCCTAAGGGGTTATATCCGCTGTGCGTAAAATCAAACCTTTAGTTGCGTTTGAGGACAAACACACCTCAAAGACCTACAAATTAAAACTCTATAAAGATGCTCGGGTTTATTTTTTACAGATTTCTCGCTTCGTGTTTCTGCGCACAGGTCTAACAGTTACAGAAATTACACGACCATGTCATAAATGTTCCATAAGAATTAGGTAGTGCGCATCTTATACCTGTAAGTTTCTGTATAAACCGGTGCTTTAGTCTGAAAGTGCCAATGAGGGGAATCAAATCAAGAAATAAAGTCGATATTTCAACCTGTCTGGACACTTTACCGCCTCCCTCAGTTCTCGGTGAGTCAGTTGTAGTGGTTATTGATGTTGCTCAGACTGTTGATGTTGTTGACGCAGCTGATGTGGGATGGAGACACGGTGCCAAAGGGCCCCGGAGGCTGCAGGTTGTGGCTGTGATACAGAGCCGCGGGAGGGGAACCGGGCCAGTAGGAGAACCCCGAGGGCCCCACGCCGGGCGTCACCAGGTTCAGTTTGGAGATCCCGGAGAAGGGGATCGGGGAGAAGTTCCCCTGGAACTTGTAGATGGCCTGCTCGGTGGTGGACGGCTGGCACACCTGCGCCAGGCCGTGGAAATCAAACTTATAGGCGTATCTCTTGCCGTGGACTTTGGTCATGATGTTCTTGTCGTAGTAGTAGCGCAGCGCGCGGCTCAGCTTGTCGTAGTTCATGTTGGGTTTGCTTTTGCGCTCGCCCCAGCGCCGGGCGACCTCGTCCGGGTCGATGAGCTTGAACTCCCCGTTGGTGCCCTCCCAGGCGATGCACGACACGTTGGTGCTGTCCGAGAGGAGCTCCAGGAGGAACTGCCACAGCTGGATCTGCCCGCTGCCTGAGAGGCAACAAAAGAGTCCAACGTTAGGCCCAAACAATTAGTTAAAATCTGTTTCAGTAATCTCACATTTATCAGCAACAACTGGGGATATTCTTATGTAAAGTTTAAACGCAAAATCAGATCAAATTAATGAACAGATGGTTCATGTTTTATTCCATCCATAAATGTTTCTGAAACGTCTCATATGATCTCTGCCCTGTCCTTCAGTCTGCACAAACAAGATCCGTTTACCTGATACAATTATAGTGCAAATTTTATCTTTAATTATCTTTGATTAAACGAATTTGTGACATATATCCAGAAATGTAAAATGTTACAGATTGATTTTGTCCTTTGAGTGGCGTTTTATCCACAAAACATGGAAAATGATTAAAATATTGAAAAATTGACAAATATTTATTTTCTTAAGTTATTTTAAAAAATGAACTCTTGTCTTTCTTTTTTTCCCTCTTTCTTTCTGCAGATAAGAACAGGTGGTTTAGGGCGCGATAGGAAGTGAAAAACAGCAGCGAGTGGGGGTTTGGGTTGTAAAAATGAGGCCTAAAACAAATAAATCTGACAAAACGCACAAACATAAACCAAGTGATTAAATAAATATAGTAAACAATTAAGTAAAATAAATGAAATTAAATATTTTGAGGGAAATTTGTGAGAAATTATTAAATACAGTTTTGGGGAATAATTTGTCGATATTATTGATCAGAGTTTTGTTTTTTAAATTCCTTTTTTTATTTCCTCTGAACTGTAACCATTTTTCATTATTTCTTTTCTAAACATTGTTTATCTTTTTTTTAAATTATAACAAAGTTTTGTCACATAAGAATTATTGATCCGAAATGATTTGTATTTGTCCCTCCGTCGTTGTGCGTCCTCTTACCTTTCTGCACTCCTGTATTTATTGGTCCCCAAGATGTTCCTTTAGTTTCTTTCAACAGATTTTCTGTTGGATCTGAAATAAATATAAAAACAGACATTTTGTTAACATCATTTCTCCGAATTATTGCAGGAGTATTAAAACATAAGCGTCTCTATAATGCCTTTTTAAGATCAGTATTGTTCTGATAATACAAAAAAAAATCATCTCAAATATAAAAATACCTAATGTAGATGTCTAATAACAAAAATATTTAAAAAGAAATATGACAAAAAGCAGAATAGGTGAATAGATCAAAAAGAATGCGGCGCATTTTTATAAGTCAGCATTTTGTAAATTCCCTCAGAAGATAAAAGCTCACATAAAATGCTCTAACGTCTATAGGATAATAACAATTACTATTTTTCAAAATGTATATATAAATACAATAAAATGTATAAAATCCTAAAATTGATTGAAATCCTAATTGGATCCCGGTGCGCGCGGAGTCCGGCGCGTAAAGCGTGTCGTCTTGGCGGTCCCCTCTGCAAGGAGCCAGGAAACGCGTCCAGGAAAAAGGATTTCCGATTTCCGACAAAAGAGCAGACGGGCTTTCAGATTGAAAAGAGGCTCAACAATACTGTGCCCTGGAAACGGAGCATCACCGCTGGACAAGCAGCAAAAAGCCAACAAATTCCCCCTGAAAAGCCCGATTCTCTAATTCGTGCCTAAATGACGAACCTGAGAGATACATGTTGAACATGAGCTTTCCTCCGCAGGCTTGTCTCATTGTGTTCGGATGCTCAGAAAGGGTTGGATTTCATTTCGTTGGTGGCGCAGGAAAAGATTTTTATTAAACTTTATCTCATAACTGTGATCTGGAATAAATGCGGGGGGACAGATTGAAGTTTCCAGGCAACTGTCGCTGGCCCCCATCTCTGAGACAATATTCAGACAGCAATTTCCCCTGGTGCATTGCTTTAATTAAAAGAGCAATTTACCTCTGTCAGCCCGCCTGGTGCCCACAATAAAAAGAGGCCGATAGAAATTCGGCCCTTATCAATCCGCCATCACAGTTTAATAAAGTTTCCGCGTTAAGATCTGAGTTTCTATGGTGAATTGAAGTGTTTGACATGGAAACCAGTTCAGATCCTCCTCACTTTTCCGCCTCTTTACCTCTGGGCAAACACCAAAGACCTGTTTCGTGTTGGGAGAAGAATATTTACCTTAAAAAAACACGCTTTAGTGAGCAAGAGAAAACAAGAACATTGCATCCCTCCTAACCTGCTCTGTGTGGGTTTAAGGTTATATGGCCTCAATATGGGGGGCGATGAGGTCATAACTTTAAAACCATGGCGTCTTTTGTTCACTGACACCATCATGCATCCTTATTTTCGGTTGTTTTTTTTATTATTAGAAGCTGTGAACTTTGTTGTTCTGCACTGAAGCTGCAGTTTAGGTTGCTCCTTTAAACTGAATGTTGATGATTTATGGAATATCTTGTAGCCATCACAACTTTAGTGATGAATAAAGGTACTTATTGCAAAAAGTAATAAAAAACAATCCACACAATGTTTTTGCTCATATATTTCATTAATGTGCCCCTAAATTAAAACTGTGTCAACAAAATTTGCATCTGGATATCATATGTGTTTTTTTAATCTATGGAAAGAGACAAAATGACTGAAAATGGGTCAAACATTAAATTTACTCTTCTAGCAGACATTTTGCAAAAATAGTGTGTGTTTGAATAGGGAGCTCTGTCTTTATGGCATGCTAACACTGCTTTTTGACAGTTGTCTTACTTGTTTGCTCTCTTTTCTTTCACATTTAACAAAGATTCACTCGTATTTCCATCTAAATGTTTTCCCCTTGATTTTACACTTGTCTGATTACAAACAGTCTACGGTCAGCCTCATGTCTATGATGTGACTCAATCTTCCACGTGGTTTTCAGCAGAATCAGTCAACTAATTGCTTACACTGAGAGAGTACCTGAATTTCAGAATTGCATTCAGTATATCTGGAAAACTACTGCATGGTGGAGCAGTGGTTAGAGCTGCTGCCTCCCTGCAGGAAGGCTGCAGGTTTTTCTCCCAAACTAAGGCCTTTCTGGGTGGAGTTTGCATCTTCTCCCCATGCATGTTTGGGTTTCTTCTGAGTACTCTGGTTTCCTCCCACAGACCAAAAACATACATGTTAGGTTAATTGGTAACTCCAAATTATTCCTAGATGTAAGTGAGAGTGTGAATGGCTGCTTGTCTCTGTGATGGACTTGTGACTTGTCCAAGGTGTCCCCCTCCTCTCGCACATGACTGCTGGAGATAGATACCTGGAGATACTGCAAGTAAAACTACTCGAGTAAACTCTTTCAACTGATCTAGTTCAGCATAACATTTTCTATATATATGTGATTTCATACTTTGCATTGAGCAGATTTAAAACTGGATCAGTATTTTGTTCACGGTGACAAAATTGCCAAACATTTGACATCATAAAGAAACAAAACCAGTTTTTTATTTCAGATAATTAGACATTTTAAACAGAAATAAATTAGCAACAGGGTTACAGATCGTTCAGTTGTTTTGTATAAAGCGCACATGCAAGAAAGACAAATCATGACTGAAAAGTTTTAATATTTAAAGCAACAAACACACAAACAAACAGAATCCATTATAAGGCAGCTTAAACATCCATAACTTGCTGTGACCTTAACGCCACTGTTCTGACTCCAGGATATTTGTTGTATGTTGTCATCCGTCTTCCTCCTTCCATCTTTCTTTGTCTGCTACCATCACACTGAAATCCATCAAGCCAACACAAGGTCAAGAACATGCATATTTTGTGCCTAAAATAAATAAAATGAAACACCCTGACAGTGACTTATGTGAATATTGTGCTGGGTTCATATAGTGTATGTTTATCTGTTTTTTCCTCTCTGTCTTCCTTTAGAAAGGAATGTTTTACAGCCTAAAAAGACAAGTGATGCAATCATGGGGTTTATGTCTCTAGAAAAAAAAAACAAGCAAATGTTCACTTCCATCCTTCTGTATTCACTTCCAAAACAAAAATGCTTTACCTTACAAATTTGATGACAGTACATTTAACTTAGAACAAATCTCCTTTCAACGTGTGAGCTGAGAGGATCCATTTTTCTCATCCTATCCTCTGCTCTTTGTGTTGACTAAATTAAAAGTAAATGGTCTGCTAATGATTAATTAGCTCCACAATCAGTCACCTGACTGAGGTCAGATATGCATGGAGGCACAGACACACACACATAAGAAGAAAAGAAAATGTGACAGACCTTCAATTGTCAAACTTGCAGTTTCCCAAACAGATTGTGTGGCGTGAAATGACACAATTCATAATGTACATGTCTTGTTTTATGCTGCTCATCAAGGTTGTTCTGTAGAATATCAGGACTTCACCTTCCTCACAGACAAGACAGATGTTTTGTGCCAGAACAAACACAATTTTGTTGCTTTGTCTTCTACTTTAAAGGTCCTTCGAGGTGTGTTAGTGGCGTCCAAGACTTGCTTTAGCTGCCTGTGTTCAAATATAAGCCACAGGCAACATAAAACAAGCCTCAGAAGGCAGATTATATCTGTTGGTGATGTTTTACAAAAACAGCAGGAAATATACATCCAAGGATCTCCTGTGAAGTCAGAAATTCACTGAAATTTACCTGACATTCAATAAAAAATCAATTAAATCTAAGGACATTTGTTGTATTTGATAGTTAGTCTCCCTTATCACTCATCCAGACTACAAATAAAAAATGGAAAAAATAATATTAATAAGCTATGCTATTCTTACACATTTCAAGTCAAACAATATGTAAAAGTGTAGAAAAGTTTACACATTACCAAGTACCAGGGATTTCCTAAACAAATCAATCAATTCTGTAACCTTGGTAAGAAAAGTTGTCATCATGCCTAAGTTCGTGTCTCCTTTGTCTTAACTTACCTTTGCTGACTGAAGTGAGCAGCCATGGAGCTCCCTGCACGTCTCAAGTGTCACTTCTGTCTGCGAGCCACCCTGCAGCTGCTTTAATCGGGGTGTAGAGGAATGTATGTTTGAGAAAGGTGTATGTGCACAGTTACACATTTATCAAAAGATCCTGTTACTTTTGGGTGTGGGACAGTGGGCCGGTGAAGGCTCCTGGGTGTGTAAACGTGGAATCCAACGTCCTGGACCAACAAGCAGAGTGTGTGTGTATGTGTGGAGGTAAACACACTCCAGGATCCTGGTGTGTCTAGGATAAACATGATGGTGTTATATTAGAATGAACAAACAAAACGTAAGCTACTACAGTTTCATAGGGAGCACTTACAGGAAAATCATAGTAAGAAATTAAACTGACCTCTTTTGAATTTTGTGTTTCTGCAATTTTAAAAGTCTCATGAGCGATGAGCTCTCACACTCAGACGATGCGTTGCACATTTTCTATAAAATTGACTGAATTATAGCCATTTTCATGTTTTCCAACATTAGTTAGCTGTGGCAGCCATCCTTGATTGGGTTGGCTCGAGAAATTAATCAGATGTTCATCCTGATTATTTCCTGAATGTTTCATTAAAATCTGTTCAGTGTTTCAAGAGAAATTTTACAATAGACAAACAAGGTTGACCCCAATTGTTAAGGTTTTAGTCAAAGATCTTGTGCAATGAGTAGCACTTGAATTATGTGCTGTAACTAACTCTCAGCTACTACCACACCCAATGTTAGAGCACATTCTGTAAAATTTATAGTCATTTTTGTGTTTTTTAAGGTTCGCTGACTGTGGGTTGACTCCAAATGTTAATTAGCTGAAGATGCACATCAACTTATTATTTTTTGCAAGGTTCTTTAAAGTATGTTAAGCAATTCCAGAGATATTTTGCTAACAGGCAGGCACACGAACACACAGACAGATTCAGGGAAAAATGGTGTTTTTAGTTGGTTCAAACTAACTGATGAAGCTGTATCATATTGAACCTTGATAGTGGGTGTAAAATAAACTGTTCACCAGTAGCTAAAAGCTTTATAAATCCACCATCTTGTTTTTGATGACCTCTGCTGACCTTATTTTAAAGGCTTATAGAGAAACAGATCAATTGAGGGCAAATTTTGAGACAGGAAACCTGCATTTATGCCTGCAAGAACTAACATTAACAAGAAAAATCATACTTCTGGGTACATTGTTCTTCTTGTTTTTAATTCTGTGCATCATCTTTAAAACATAAAGGGAAACAAAGGTGTCTAAGAAAAGAGTCATTGCCTGTTTTTAACAAGACAGCTATTATGATGTACTCGTATTTGTGCCACTTCACTTCTTTTTAGAAACTTGGATATATGGAAGAGTCATAAAACAAATAATAGAAACCAAAGTAAGCTCATGCTCTTGTTTATTGGAAATAAGAACATAATATGACAAGAACAGTAATACACATCCTAAGGCCAAACAGAATCAAATCTTTCCATGTATGTTCTCTAAAAGCTAAATATGTTTTCAGCAAATACAAAGCAAAATCTATCTCAGAAAACAGCCTTATTCCTGAAGCTAAAAGGGGCTCTGATGTCTCAATGCTTGTACATCTGTGGTAAGACTTTTTGTCATCCCCAAAAGGAATTTGTTGTAGCATAGCCTTGCCAGTTGTAACAGTTTCTCAGACCTTTCACATTATTTTGCTAATTTAATTTGGAGTGGAAAAACGTCATTGTAGAAAAAAAAAAGAATACTGACAAACAGTCTTGAAGAAAAGCCTTTATTTCCTATTTCAAGAACATGCTTTAGCGTGGTAGTAGAAGTATGTACTTAGATATCCAAACATCCAGAGCCACAGAGTGATAGAAAGAATTTGTCCGTCTACTGTTCTGTGACAGCGGTCTGTCCAGGGTTCAAGGTGAGGAAGCGTTTAGTTTCTTTTTCTTTTTCTTTTTTTTTCAGGTTGGGACAGGTGGGCAGGGCGAAGGCTTAGTGCTGGATCCTACGAATGGACTGCACCTGGTTGGTGTGAGCCTGGGTGCTGTACTCGTTGTAGTTTCTGTACTCGCCTTGGTGTCTGTCTCTCTCCAGGATGTACTGGTAACCGCGGTAACCAGGGAACTGGTAGGCCACCCAGCTGCAGAGAGGGAGGACGGATCAAGTCAAGGTTAGGTTGATTGTGGCAATTACAGAAGATTTCAGTTTACACTGAACAAAATGTTGATGTGCTGGTAAGAGTTCAGCTTTCCTAGATTGTCTTTCTAAAGACTTCATTTGCCTGTTTGTCTCTAACATCAAGCTTTGTCCAACAGCAGGACCTCTGAAATAACTGATAAACGACACATTTGGGAAATAAACCTGGAGATAAAATCACATCTGCTGAGGGAAAAACACTAAAGCAATGACCAAAGATAGAGAGATGAGAGGAAGATAAGTGACTTACGCTCCGGAGTTGATTTTGATGGAGGGCACCTCCTTGCTGCACCAGCCCATTGCCTGTAGGGAGGGGTAGTCATCGCACATCTCAAACTTACGGCCCTGGAAGTCCTCACACTCGTACAGGGTCACTTTGCTGTCACTGTGGTTCTGCAGAGAAAAGAAAGAAAATATATAATATCATGGCCATTAGAGGTCAGTTTATATCCTTCTGCAATTAGTAAGATATTGTAAAAATGAAAGTGGAAAATTTTCCTCCAAATTCCGTCAAGAAGTTTAACTAAGGTTATCTTCAAAGACCCTAAAATGTTTTGAACTGCTTTTTAACAAAACAGAACACAGTTGGGATGTATTAGGACAAATTACTGATATAAAGAGGTTAAATGTAAGGTTAAATGGTGTGATGGACAAAAACAAAGATAAGGAGGTGTAGGTTAGAATCAAACATAGGTGGAGCATTTAGAGAAGTCGACTGGGATGAATGGAAGGAGAAGAACGTACAGCACACTTGATGGGCCTGAAGGAAAGCATGTGCTCAGTTCTGTAGCTGCTGTTTCCACTCCAGGCCTCGTAGCGAGGATAGTCTCCCTTCTCCAGGATGAACTGCTGTCCCTGAAACTCTGGGTACTCATAACCCACCCAACTGGAGGACAGAAATAAGGGTGGAAACAATGAGTGTGATAACAAAAAATCAATCATGAATGCAAAAAAAAGCCGTACAACAGAGAAAAATGTCAACCAAAAAGTGGAAAAACTCATATTTCAGCAAACAACAAATTAGTTTCAAATTGTCATCTTGTGATAACCAACAACCCCCCTTTAAATAAACCCTGTGTTAAAACCAAGCACAGCTTTTTTTGTTACTTGGAGGCACAAAGCAAACATTAAGGACTGCTGTCGCTGCCGTTCCTGCTGCACCCAGGGTGCTTTATCTGATCGCCAGTCAGTCAGCCAGCCATTCTGGCTCACAGACGGCAGCTGCACACAGCCAACTCATATCACATCAGGGTCACACTCGGATGATGCATAAACACACACACACACAAGTGATACATGCCAACTAGTAACATAATAAATCAGCAGGTTGTAATTTGTATATTTATGTTTTTGTTATCCTTTCTTTTCTAGGTTTTGATTATTCTTTGGAACTGAACCATGTCTTTTCTATTCATGCTTTTGTAGGCAAATTAAATCAAATTTACAAGAGAATTTTGAATTGTGTTATATTTAATACTCCTGTGGCTCATAACTGAATTCTTCTTTTAACATACTTTCTTTAAAGGATTAATTGTCTCAATATCATGAAATAATTCTGGCTTTATCATTATTTGCATATGAGCCTGGTAAAGCTAATCTTATACTGGCAAAAATAACAGCCAATCAAGATAGAGGTCAGGAGGTGAAAGCCATCCTGTGAATGCAAAAGAAGATAGCAGGGCCAGCTGGCTGAAGGTGTATGTGTGGTTGGATAAAAAAGCAGAACACCAATGCTTGTGACTTACGGTCCATTCTCAACCTTGATGGAGCGGATCTTGTTGAAGCCCCTCTCCATGATGTTCTGGCATTCCAGCATGAACTCACAGCGCTTTCCCTGGAAGTTCTCCTCCTCCCAGACTGTGATCCTGAACTGGCCCATTTGCTCCATCTGTTGAGTGTTCATGGTTGCAGCTTCTCCCTTGGGGCTTGCTCTCTGAAAAAGAAAAATAACATTTAACAGTAAATTAAAAAAAAAAAATCCATAAAAAAAAGGCTTGCATGCATTTGGTTGGTGTAATGTCAGGAAAAATAAAACTTATCAGTACTTCTAGTCTTGAAGCAGATACCTTCTGCTCAGTAATTTCATTACAAATGAAATCTTTATTATCTGGAATAACCAAATAGATGAGGTGGCACAAAAAGTAAAAAAAATAGCTAAATAATAAATAAAGTAAAATCCACTAAATAGTCCATTTCTTCTCAGCAGAGATTTTTGTTATACAGGTGATTCAGTCAGAAGCCACACATCCCTGAGATGTTGCAAATCATACAGAAGCAAACTAAATAGAAGCCAAAAAAAATGCATAAATCTTATGTCTGGGTGAAAGATTTATTTATTTAAATTTCCAAAGTTATTCATTATGATTTGGTCGAATTATTTTGCAGTTTTGTAAAATTAAAACATCATAAGGTGGAGAAAAATGCTTGTGCAATATCAACTTGCAGAACACAAGCACACTAATAGGTTATAATGTTTGAATTCTTCTAAAATAAATAGGAATATAGAATTTTTTTTAACTACCCCAATAAGAAAAGTACAAATTGGCTTTTATATTGTAGTCAGTAAACCAAACAATCAGCTGTCCATCCATTTCATATATAAAATAAGGAGCATCTTCTTGCCAGTTAAGCTCCACTCCAGTACACACAGCTGTCCCCCCCTATGCATTTTCCTGCAGCTAAGTATGAGGTAACATGATATACTTACAGACGGTACTGAGGTGGGACAGATCCAGTATAATCAATGTCGGGGACGAGACTCTTGCCTGTGTTTTTATAGGGCTGGGGCCCCCTGGACCTGCGCCACTCCATTTGCCCAGCAGCCTTGCACACTCAGCAGCTGAGCAGGCCGGCTGAAAGGGGAGCATTAGCCTGGCGCTTTGTGGAGGCTCCAGAGCACCATTGTCCTCAGAGCCCCAAACTGACTTAGTCATCAATATGGCAGCCATGGTCAGTAGCAGCCTGACCCAGGATGAAACAATGGCAACACACTGACACAACAGTTTGATTGGTGTAGGAGGATAATAGACACATTCTGGGAGTTGATCCCCCCCTCTCTGTGTCTCCCTCTCTGCTGTAGGTAAACTGCACCCTGAACTAGAGACGAGGAAAGGGTTCAAGGCATCCCACATAGTGAGTGCTTGGGCGTGTGCTAATTTCAACCAAAGAGGGGATTTCCTTCTTTTTCCAGTAAATTTATAAACAGTCAGCTGGAGGAACTGTGAGGAGGTTTTTACTTTGTTTTCCTGACCAGAATCTTTTGGGAAATTGGATCGGTCCTCCGTTGCTCGATCATATTTACGACCATTGAAACACAGAAAATGATAGATGTTTTATAACAATAACCACAACAGCAAGATGAAATAGCTGAGTGTTAAGTATCTGAATACAGGCCTAGAACATGTACAGTATTAAATATCAGAGGGATTTGTAAATTTGTTTTTAGCTTAATTCCACATTTAGATGTTTTAGTATAGGCTGACATTTATGTATATGTTGGTAATTTTACTAATCGTGTTTGAACACGAACAAATACTTAGAGGAGCTGCTTCCACTTACTGTAGGTTTCCTTTATCACAGCAGAACCCAAAGTTAAGGTCGGCACCCCAGTGTGGGTCATGAAACATCAAGTGAAGACGATCAGACGATCTTCAGAAATTAAATTAAATGTTAAACAGATCCCTAATGGCATATTTTCATTATAAATATATATAAAAAAATACATACAATAATGATAAATGAATAAAAAATGAATTCCAAGGCATTCAGGTTGTTTGTATTTTGTTTAGTAGTGTTATCAGCAAAGATTGTACATTTAAACCTGTAATATTGGGGTCACAAGCCTCTGCTGCTGTTATTTTTTGGGTTGGAAGTGAAAAAGTTTGCTGTTGTATGTATTTGGAAAACTAATCAAACTGAAAAATGACATTGGAATATGAATTAACAAAGCTTTAAAATTTAGTGTTCACTGACATATTTCATATATATGAATAGAATGAATTAAAATAACTTACTTCTTTAGCAGGATTCAGTGTCTACATGTTTAAAACTCTTCAATTCTGTTTTAATAATTTTCTTAGAATTTATATTTTTTGAAAACATGTTGCTAGTTTCAGGTTTCCAGTACTGTGTCAAAAATTATTGATTTTGTTCAGTTAAGTACTTTTCTATAACATTAGTGCCATCTAGTGGTAAATAAATGTATTACATTTAGGTTGACAAAATGCAAAAATCCTACATCGTTTTAAACATCTTTTAAACCTAAACGAGTCCCTCAGAAAGAGAAAACAGAAAGTGTTCTTTTAAAATGAAATATTATTTTGCTATCATTGTGTCAACGTGAACATATATTTCCTAAAATGTTTCTTGAACTGTCTGCTGTCCTCCTGACTACCTGGAAAAAAATATTGTCCAATCACATTTTTTTTTAATTCTCCCATCTTTGTAATCCCCACCCCTTCACATTTGGTATCATTGAAAAGCTCTAAATGTCCTCTGTAGATATTAACAGGAGTTAATTCAGTAGTATGCAGCGGGTGGCAGATATTTAAATTTACAGAGGTCTTCCATAGAGGACAAATTTGAACTACTGCTAGTCGATCAGAAACATCAAAAACAACATCCATGTCTGAAGCCAAAATATATGAGTGAGTGAATATGTATTTTCTTTTCACTGAGTACTGATGGAGTTCAGTGACTTTAGTTTTTCACACTGTGTGAGTGTTTGTACGTGTGTGTGTGTGTGTGTGTGTTTCACCTGTGGGGCATTGGTGCTGTTTACTTGTGTGAACAGCTTTCTCTTTGTCCATCGCTAACTCATTCATTGTCCTCCTCTATACGTGTGTGCGCATGTGTGTGTGTCACCCTGCTTGCACCCAGAGCAGGTGATGAGCAGGTGAAGGGCTTATTTAGACACAGATGTTGTGTGTGTGTGTCTGCACTTGCATTACACATGGTGTGAGGTATAATTCTGTTTACCCTGTCACTCTGTTTCAACCTGCCTCCCTTTTAGAGACAAAAGCCCAGTCGACAGAATGGCAGCTTGCTGTAACATAAATCATTCAATTTTGATTTTGTTCCCTGTTTGTGAAGGGACTCACAACACGACTGAGTGTGCACCGGGTTTGTGCTACTACCTGAATAGTCTCACTAGATTTGTTAAAAACTATCAGCTGTAGATTTCTGCCATAATACACACACACACACAAACACACGAGCCCAGAATGCATTTGATTTTATTTTTTTTGGTCATTCTGACACAAAGATTAGCAAAAAACTTGGCTAAAAGTCCCACACATTGCAACTATCGCATCGTTTTATATAAATCATAGTTTATATGAATTGTATTCACATTACCCCTAACTCTTAACCTCATAAACTACATTTTTCCTTATTAAGGCTGGGTTATCTTCATGTGTATTACAGCCCCCAACAAACTTGGTGTTCTGCAGTAAAAAACGCCCCACGGAAGTGCTCACGTTGTCACATGCACTCCTCATTTCCAAGTGAAATACAGCTGGGGAGAGGGATTTGCATGTGTGATGGACAGTGTAGTCCAGCACAGAGCTAGCACTGTGTGTTACTACTTTGAATCCTTATCTGGATGTATAAAATGAGTCCATTCATTTGTCTTTAAACCGGTCAGATAAATCTTCTGCTTGGAGCTATGGGACAAATGCAGAGCAAATGTTTGCCTTTTCACTCAGATTCTCTTGTCATGTTGTGAAAAAGCTGCTGGTACCGGTGACGCCACTGAAAAATCCAGTTCAGCAATGTTTTTGGGAAGGACTTGGAGAGACTCTCTGTAAATAAAGTTAAATATTTTAAAAGGTATAAACGTTACAAACCCCAAATGTCATAACACCTAACTCCAGAATGAGCTGAATGTTTTAATATAAGAACGGTAAATTGTGTTCTGAAAAGTGTAGTTTTATCAACCTTTTATTAAGGAGCTGAAACTGAAATACTGTCATCTGAACAAATGTGTTTCCTCAGAATCATTGCATCAGTCAGTGACAGTGTGAGGTCAGATGAGTTTCATGCTTTACTGTAAACTGGAGCAAAACACTAAAACCAAGAGTCATAAAAGTGAGTATGTTTCCATAAATGAGGACTAAATAACACTTCACTGCTGTTTCCTGCTCCTGCATCTAAAGGGTGGAGTAACAGACATTATGAGCCTCAAAACAGCTCTTTTCCTCTGCCTCTCCCCTTCCAGTTTATTTTGCCGGAAGTGTAGTCGCTAACTACTGTGTCCTTTCCCACGAATTCGGTATGAAAGACTTTTGTCTTAATGTTTCATTAGAAAAATATAGAAGCAGTTTAAATTAAACCTTCATTATTTCAAAATATTCATGATAAGTAGTAAAATAATCTAATAGTTAAATATTTTTGTTTTGTCTGAGGTGATTATATTATCCCTTTTGAATTTTGAATGTCAGTGTGAATATGCACCTGTGTGTATACACACACACACACACAAATGTTTGTATATCTACACACACAAGCACGCCATCATGCAGATTGTCCTGAATAAATGTCCTCCTTCAGGTGGAATGTTACCATGGAGACTAATCCAGGTAGGGATGAGGTGAGCAGGACATCTGCTCGTGCCGCCTCCACTTGTCTCCACTGTTCCCTGACTGGACATTTAACCAGCTGGACACAAAAACACGAAGAAACCTTATAATGATTCAAACATTTTCTGTGGCAGCCTTCATGAGTCATCACTGGTGATAAACAGGAAGACAGAAAGTCGTGCGGTATTAAATTGTGACGACAGGCACTAACACAGAGCGTTCTGCACTTACTGTAGCTTTGTGAGAAAGTTTAAGGCTCGTGGCATTAAAAATATAAATGACTTAATTAACAAACTTTCTAGAATCAATTAAATATGGGCTTTGATCCAGTATTGTTTAGTGAAAGCCAGGGAGAAAAGGTGAGGAGGAGCCACCTGGCAGAGGAAACAGGCCTCAGGCATTTGCATGAGTCTTCATTATCAGTAACTGTCAGAGGAAACAGCACACAGCCTGCAGGCAACCCCACTCACACACAACTCAACTCACACTCCCCTCCAACATGTACAGATACGACCAAAGAACTGGACAGGCACCACAAATGCAATCATGTTTCTGATGCAGAGATACAAACAGGGCTGTTAATGATGCAGTGTGGCCGGGCAGAGTAGAGTTCACAGGGTCACAGCAGAAAAGGGTCAAGGAGATATGTGTTAGCTAACTTGGAGAATAAGCAACAATTTGATAAAATAGAATGCAAGTAAAGAATTCACAACATATGAGAGATGAAGGGCTCTTGTGTGGAATGTGGTACTTAAATAAAGTCTTTACTGAATAACATAATTATCATGTTGTATATGTATTTCTACTTTTGACTAATAAGAGGGGAAAAACATCTTTCTGATTGTCAAATGGCTACAACAGTAAGTTTTCCCTAGGCAATGATGTTTTTGCTTGTGTCTGTGTGTGTGTGTGTATGTGTGTGTGTGTGTGTGTGTGTGTGTGTGTGTGTGTGTGTGTGTCTGGGGGGGGGGGCATATATGGTCTTAGCAAAATATTTGATGGACCAGTGAACAGATTTTACTGAAACACAGTAAAGAATCATTAAGTACGTCCAATTCAAGATGGCTGCTACAGCCAATTGACTATAGAAAACAACAAAATGGTTAGTCATTCAATTTTAAATTTGTTAAATATGATGTGGTTGTAGCTAAGTTTAATCTTTAACACGTTATAGGAGTGCTATCGCATCTTGCAAGATCTCACAGTATTGCAGGAGATTTTTTCATTTACAAGATTTGACCAAAATTACTTTAATGTCATTCCTTTAAAGGATAATATGATTCTATTTTAAATTTCTGACATGAAAGGTGGCAGGTGATATGCATTCCTGAAAGGAATGCTAGGCTTTTAATCATTTCAATATAAAATAAATTAAAGTAACTTTAAAAAAAAGTTATAGATACAAAAATTGGTACATTATAATTGACTTTTTTGTGTTTTTAACATGAATGACATCATCTTCACAGTGCATTCAAACTTGCTTTACAAAAATAAAAGTATGGGAATATTTTCAGATGGAATTTAGTTAGGAATATGTATCACTATAAATGAAGAAGCCATAAATAAAATATGAGACGGATCCGGCTTTCATGCTGACTCAGAAACAAATGATCTGCACATTAACACAGCTGCAGGAGCTGGAAGGACGGGTGTAGCAACAGCAGGACCAGTTAGGACAGTCATTGGAAATGGGAGCAAGGTAACCAGGATACTGAGGAGTGTGAAGCTCACCGTCCACTGGTTTTAAACAAATATTGACTGCAGATTCAAGCAGAGGCAAATAGGCTCTCAGGTAAAAAAAAAGTGGCATGTAGGCTGAGCAGGCTTCCTCATGATGTAAGGTGATGAGGTGTTTTTTGACATAATGGCGAGTGATGGGGATATAAAATGCACATGAGGCAATTTGATGGTAATAACCTGCAGAAAAGACAAAAACATTTTGAATAAAAATGAAGGTGGATATGTTCTAATTTTAGATGTGTGCAGAGTTTCACTTTAACCACAAAGATGGCCAAATGTTGCAAAGACAGCAGATACAATAACCTTTATTTAGATGTTGTTCAAATATTTCCCAGATTCTTTTCAAGCATCAACAACTTGAGCACAGATGTCTTTTATTCTTATGCCTGTCACATCTCTTATGTGTGTAAATGGTGCAAAATATTACTTTCGTATCTAAAGAGAGTGATAAAACCATATTAGAAAAACATGATTTTGTTTTCAAACCACTGAAACAGTTTACTTCATCTGCATTTCTATTTGAAGCCATAATGTTCAGTGGAAGAAACAACGACTGATGAATGATATAAATGTTATGATTGAATACTTCATTATAGCATCCAGATGACAGATGGTGTGTACCAGATCTGTGTGTCTGTGTGTGTTTGTGTGTGGTTAATGTTTGGTTAATGATTAACATAACCTCCCATTAAGCCCATCTCTCTGCACTCTGTCTGAGCTCTCACTTTGTGACGTAGGAGATGGTTAGTGATGAACAGGAGCCCCCCCAGTGGAAAAAACATGGTGTGATCATGAATGTGCTAATGGGGGGAAAAAATGGTTGTCCAAAGTGCACCAAAGGGAGATAAAGAGATTATCACCCCTGGTCTGGTAAATGTCAACCCTTGCAGCAGATCTACTTGGTGCAGATCAGGTACAACTAATTACCAGATTAAAAAAACAAACAAACAGGCCACTTAAACTTTTTGCCACAGCGTATCGTACTAGTTTTTACATTTAAAGCCTAAAGACTTACATGAACATACAACTTTGAATTTGCATCTTTTACTTTTTCTGTTAAACGTAGAGTATAACAACAGGTTGGAGACAAGATGCAACTTATTTAGGAAGTGAATTTAAGTGCTCAAAGAGTCTAACAAAACAGTCCTTATAGGCTTTAAAAGCTGGATAAATAAGTCCTGGGTTGGTCTCTGTTCTTGTCTTTGGAGCTTTGGCTTCTGCCAGCTGTATGCAAATGAGACAGTTTACCTGTTCAGAACACCTGGTGTGTCAGTTACTAAATGTGTTATCATTATTGGTAACTCATATTAAGAAATGAACCTGCCCTAACTGCCTGTGCCTTTTTTAAATTTATTTCTTTAGTACAATTCTGTTGGCTCCTTGGTGCTCCTTTCACGATCCTCTTCTTGTGGAGCTTGACCAAATTAAAAGAAAAAAACAAAAAAGAAAAAAAAAACTTTGTGCCTTTTCCAGCTGCCAACCCGTACCTGCGTAACGCGAGCCGAACGAACAAAACTTCATCTTCAGGTATTGTACGTGAGGCTCAACGTGAAGCAAATACGGACAAAATGGGGAAAAGTCACAGAAGCAGATGTTTGGGGTGCTGCTCCTAACAGCTGTCTTCTCTCTTCTCGCTCTTTCAGGACTGGGGGAGGAAAAATAAAGAAAAGGTTAAAACACCAAAAGAAGCTCGTGGATGAATTAAAGCTCTGTATGAATTTACGGCCTGCCTTTCTTTAGAAGTAAAGAGAGAGAAAAATGAAAAAGTCATGCACAACCCTGGTCCTCACCTTTCACACGGACTGAATGTGTCCTGCTTCAGGACAGGTAGACACCTTTTATACCCCCCACTCTCCCTCCCTTTCTGTTCCGTCCTCCTCTCTCCTCCCCCCTTGGAGTGGATCCTCCGGGCGCGCGCAGACACCTGTTGCACGGTGCGTTGCTCTGATCCAATATTGACATAAAGAAGGAGGGGTGATTGTGTGTGTGTGTGTGTGTGTGTGTGTCGTTCTGTCAGACACACATAAACGTGTGCGCACAAATGAATGATTCCAAGCCTCTCCTTCCTCCTGTGCGCCAGGCAACGACATGTGTGCCCTGGCTGCGCGCGCACCCAACCGTAAAAAGCCTCATTGTAACGTCGCTACCTGGAGACCTGCTCAGTATGTCCCACAGTTTCTGTTCGGGCATCATTTTCATACATTTTTGCCTTGCAAATAACTTCAGGATTCAGGGCAGCTCAGCAACTTTTTTTTTTCTTTCTTATCTTACTGTGAATATGGAAGCTCATTTCCGTCACTTCAATTAAAAAAAAACCTTAATTATGAGATTCTATATCAAAATTTGAACTTAGTATGTCAAAATTAGGACTTATTATCTCATAATTATGAGATGCTAAATCATAATTGTGAGAAATTTGTTCATACCTATGAGATGCTAAGTCAAAATTTCGAAATTCTAAAAGTATCTCATAATTATAAGATAGAAGAAGTCACAATTTAAGAAAAAAGTCTGACATAGAGGATTTTTTCTTCTTCATTATGGGCTTCCATGGGTTGACAGGGAGGAAATAGCCAAGGTATACAGTTTTTATAAGAGTTTAATTATTTTCTGTGTTCTAACATGTAAAAATACAAATAACTGTTAACAGTTTATTACAAATGTTTAATTTTATAATGTCACTAAGGTTAGTCAGATGATTACTTTCTGCAAGTTTCAAAAACTAGTTTTTTATGTAGTATTTATATAACACATATTGACTTATCTTTAATTCAAGCTACAAGTGAGTTTTGCAGCTAACTTATGTAGCAGAAATGTCTCTTTTGAATGTAAAGGTTGCAGATCCCTGGCCTAGATAATACAGAAAATAAATTACAAATGAATGAATAAAAAAAGTGGCTTAAAGTGATTCTAAATAGAATTAGCCCTCTGAGAGGAGCAGCTGAAAAAGGACAGAAAACAGCAGCCAATCAGAGAGCTGCATGTCTGCTTCTCTAATGAGTTTACTGTAAGCACAACAAATGCATCAAATTACAGAGTTCAGGAACACTGATGGTCCCCACAGGCCTTTTAGAATTAGGTTTTAAACTAATTTGGCCTTTTAAATGTTGAGCATAAAGTTAAAGAAAATTATTATTCATTTGACAGTAGAGAGGATATACCAGGGTAAATAAACTTTTAAAAATGTTTTTTGTTGTTTAATCTTGTCAAAATTCATTGTGAAAAACAAAAACCTTAGAAAATTACAAACTTAAAAAGATCACAACACAAAACCATCTTCTGAAAATGTTTATTTTTATCGTGTTTCATAAAAAAATGTCTAGGAAATTTGTACAACTATTGTTACATTTTTCAAAAGACTGGTTGCATTCAGAGGGCTCGCTCTCAGATCCTGCTGTAGGTTTTAAAGACATGCAAAAAAAAAAAAGTTTAATGCATTTAGCTCAGAACAAGAAGTGTGCTTATACCATGTTTTCAGGATTTCATAATTCTTTTCTGGTTCATCAACAGTCCAGAGCTGAGGTCAGAAATGATAAAACTTGATTCAAATGTGTAATACTGCTGACAGGTAGAAACTATAGAACCCTATAACATAACGGACGAGTCAAGTTTGCACCTGAGATTTTCTGTTTCAGATGTATTTATTCAAGCTCACTTTGCAAAATTAATCATTGCACAAAGAACAGATTAAACAAGGTCCCTCGCTGTGAAAGAAACTTCACCTGTATGAAATAAAAAGCATCACTGAGTCAGACATGAAGATGCTTCACTTCATACAAACTGAACTCTGCATGTTAAGGCACACAATTCAGCTTCTACTCCTGAAGAAGGAAACAGTTTTTACTGCTTAGGGGATAATTTCTTTTTAATAAATCAGAACACCTTTTGGTAATAAACTTGGACAGAACATGTTCCTCATAATGAATTCAGTTGTGATCAGCTCCTGTCGACATTCACAATAATCAGAGGTCACACAACCAACAACAAAAAAACACAACAGATGGAAAATATAATCAAGCAGACGTACCACAGTTTGTTCAAGAGATCCTCATTTCATCAATACTGGTCCCAAAAAAGCAAATTATCATAAAAGACTACACTGGAAATATTCCAACTCTTTATAAATTTACTAAAACATGTTTGATCAAGATTATTTATTTGTGAAGATCAACTTGATTTAAACACTGAAAGTTACCCAACACTAACAAAAATAACTAAACACAAAGATTTTTTATCATTTCCAACAAGTGAAAGAAGCAGCAAGAAGAAAATCCCCTGAAGGTAATCTTTCTAGTTGTCATTAGTCTCTCATTTGTTATTTAAATCAAGGTCCAGAGCTGTTTTAGCATCAGTGTTTTGTGGAAGTGTTCGCCAAGATGATGCATTTACTTGAAGTAGAACTTTGTGTTGAACATATGGCTCTTATATATTCTCTCTTTAACAGAGAAATACTCAGCAGGTGTTTATTAACAAAAATAAAAGTAATTACTTCACTTTTGAACTAATACTATCAAGTTGATCAGAATCAAAATAGATTTTAAACAAACTGTGAATAAGAGTGAAGTAGAGGATTCTTCACATCTTTCAGGAATGTTCTGAAAATGTTAAACTGTTGGACGTTAGGATGTTTTTACAGTCTTCTAATGTTTGCTGGCTGAATGTTCGCAGGTCTTCTGTAGAGAATTTTAGGAGTTGCTGTTCAGATTAGAAGTGACACACGTCTGAGATGTCACTGGCCACTCCGGCTCACTCTTTTCACGTAAGCATCCCACCCCGCCTTTCTGTACGACTCGGCTGCTTCGAGCCTATCAGAAGCCTCTAACACCCCCCGTCCCACAATGATGACATCAGAGCCTTTGCTGTAGATCACCTCCTCTGGGGCAGTGTACTGTTGGCCCAATGAATCTCCTGAAAGGGGAGGGAAACAGGGAGATAGGAAATATGGGTGAGCAACATCACTGAGAGTCAGCTGTAAATCTAAAACAACAGCGCCACCTTGTGTTAGAAGGTATCATTTCTGTTCGACCTCTTCCCCAGTTATACTAACACCACCTTAAACCACCTTTGAAAATGTTGGCATACATTTCAGCACTGCACGATTACTCACATTCATGAAATCTCAGTGACTTCTTACAGATACTTAAGTTTTATCAGTCACTAGGGCTGTAAGACATTATCAGCATGTCATCAGTATTAGCTGATGGTTGCTGTAAATTAACTATCTGCAGGCAGACAGGCTCAAATTTGGTCTGTTTATGGCTAATTTCAGACTGTAGCTGAGAGAGGATCATCCAAGCTGGTTAAAATAAGGCTACAATTTTCTATACACACATTTTAATGTAAAGATCTTTTTTTTTTCCAGTGACTAACATTGAAAAAATAGTGGCAACAAAATCTCAACTGCAAATTGACAAAATTACTGAAACTATACCAGAATGTTGGATATCGGCAATATTTCATTCCCCATATAAATGCAGTAATGTGTATCTACACAAAATGCATTTAAAGATCAAACTAAAAATTAGCAAATTAGCAAAAGTAAAAAATTGATGAGTTGAGTTTACCTCCAGCTTGTATCTGCACACCAGGGGTCATGTGGATGAACTCTGGCTTCTCTGTGACCTTACCACCACAGATGAATCCAATCACAAAGTCCGACTGCTCCTCAGCCATCTGCAGCTGCAGAGTCACAGAACAGACATATGCTAGGACCTTACAGGCACAGACACTGCAAACAAGCTCAGAAAAAGGCTTCGGCAGAAATGTGCTCACCACAGCCTTTGTGTATTCACCAGTGGCCAGAGAGCCCTGGGAGCTCATCTGTGCAATGAGCAAACAGCCTCGTCCCAGAGGCTTCCCAACAGCACTCAGGCCCTTCACCACCCCGGGGCCAGGAACAGCGTGGGCATTGACTACATGGGACCATGACGAGATCTGGAACACGCCTCCTGCAGAACAAAAACACGAGCGCAATGTCAGGCTCCCTAACCACGAAGACAGTTTAAACACAAGCCACATGCAAAGTTTTAGTAAATAAAAGTACACCTTCATATTGATGCTTGACTGTATTTCCAATATCAGCAAACTTGCGATCTTCAAATATGAGGAAGTTGTGTTTCTCAGACAATGCCTGCAGTTTCTGGCTGAAGGCCAACGTGTAGTCCTGTTAGCACACATGACAGCAGCATGAGTTTAAACTGTATATTTAACAAAGTTCTCCAAGTAACAGACTGTTTGTCATGAACCTTCAGGATGTCTATGTGAGTCTTCAACATGCAGATCTTGGGACCAAGAGACTCTGCCAGCTGCAGCAGCTCCTCGCTGCAGGTCACATCAGCTGACACACAGAGGTTCGACTGTTTCTCCTCCATGATCTTCAGCAGCTTTGATGCCAGGGGATGGATGTCTGCAGACGAAAGGAAGTTTTAGCATGCTAAACTGCTTTGGACATTAGAATAAATAAAAAGGTACGACGTACTTGGCAACTCGGCTCTGGCTGCATAGCTCAGCTCTCGCTGTGGTTCCACACATGGCTTCTTGGTAGCTGGAGCGTTGCCGTTTTCCTTCTTAGATCTGAAGGAAAAATAAAAGTTGTAGAGCCTTTTCATAAGCATAGAGTGAGGTAAGAAAAAACAAGTTCACAGTACTATGAAAGTCTTGAGCTGCCTCTAATTCTTTTATATTTTCTACTTCCAAAGAGACTGAAAATTTGCAAAAAAAAGCAAGAATCTTGGAAACCAGATGAAAATCACAAGAAAGTTTGTATCTATAGATGTTCCAGTTTTATTCCAAAGTACCTGAACGTGTTATTGTCGAGGATGAACTTGCGAACATCCTGGGCGGTTTGGGCATCGATGCGTTCAGCTGCAAGCAGCACATCAAGCAGCTTGAACATGGAGATGACGGGGAAGAGCCTGATTCCCTGAGAGGCCAACATGTCCACGCCACCTTGCTCCCTGTCCATCAGAACAATGGCATCTGTCACCTGAAACAAATAAAAATAGACTTTTAAGAGTCATTACACCAGCTGAAGAAAACGTCTTGTTATAGTTATTGGTTGTTGTAAAACCATAACATATTATTTTAAATTCTATACCTTCAGTCCTTCTTTTCGGAGGACTTCTGCTGTCTCCAGGATGCTGCTGCCACTGGTCACCGTGTCCTCAATGATCAAACATGTATCACCCTGACGAAATGTCCCCTCCACCAGCCGCTTGGTTCCTGCCACGAAACAAGGTTATCAGCCTCAGCAGGAGACAAACTGAGCCACAACTATGCACCGTTTTATAGCTAAACATTTCAGCAGCTGCAGACCGATTACAAACACGCTGATGGTTACTTTCTGTTTTGGGAGCTCAATAAATTTCAATCCAGTCTTGTTTACCGTAGTCCTTAGCTTCTTTTCGCCTGATGAGCATAGGGAGTTCATTTCTGGAGCAGATAATCGTGGCCAAGGGGAGGGCTGTGTATGGAACCCCACACACCGAGTCAAACTGAAGCTTGTTTTGTTGCGCTTGCTGGTAGATGAGACTCGACACCTGTAAACAAAAGCGGAAAAAGTGTTTCCTTGTAAGACAGAGTTCAGGATTCTGAGGTAACAGTACTGGACATGCTGAAGGTGAATGTTTAATCCACTGCTTTGCTGATACTGAGGGACCTGGGAGGCAAAATGAAGAGATTTAGGATTACATACAGCTACAAACTAAACTCTAGCATCCCTCAAAACAACAACCAACCTATAAAGACAAGATGGTGGTGCAGACATGTCATAAAAGCATTAACCTGGGTAAACGTGGTCACAAACTTAACCATAGAAGAAGAAGAACCAAAGAATCTGCCACAAACTTCCAAAGACCCAGAGGAAACCTGTTCCACACAACAAGTAGATACTTTGGAGAACCAAATGCATCCTGGAGAGTAAGGAAAGACAGCTTTTGTATCATCTTAGGAAACGGATTAGATCCCAAATCTCTGAGAGCTTTACTGTTTATAGCTCTGATTTGAAGAATATTTGCAAAGTCTAATTTTGTGAACCAAATTTATTCCCGAGACAACTCTGTCCTGCAGTTAGGAACCAAGGAAGTGCATTATCTTAAAAAAGAAACACTAAGGACATTCAGGTATACAATCAAACCGTCCTTGAACATTACTTCTTTACCCCAATCCTAACTCCCCCCTCGAACCTACCGCCCTAATCTTTCAGGATTAAAGAGTTTACTGTCTTTTGGGGATTAAGTAGTGACCCATTAGTTCTCCAGGAAGGCTGTTTGGTGACATTTAGCTCACTAGATGACTCCTTGACACACTTCAAAGAAAAGAGATGTTATTCCTGCAGACTGGATAGGGCACCATTAAAAATGAGCAATCTGGATTGGACTACTTAGATTATAACACCCAAACCATCTACGACTTGTTTTCTGAGTTTGTTGCACAAGGCACAAAATTTTACCCTTCACTACTTTCTGAGTGTTTTGTTTGTTTGTTTACCTTTATGCATTTCCTTGTGTATGGTATAAGCAAAAACTTGTATAGCCCTAGCATACAAAAATGCATTTTTTGTTGTTGTTGTTGCTGTAAGGCTGACAAATGGTAGAAACCTGATTTAAGCAAAACCTTTAATTAGATCAGACAATTGAGAGAGAAACAGTGAATTATCTCATGAATTTTCAAAGATAGAGCTTAAGCAACTAATAAACAAACTTTAAACTCGGGTGATTAAATTGAGTTATTGTAAATCAATGACTGGTGGACTTCAGACAAATGATGAAACGCCCACGTGTGCACAGATAAAGTCTCCATGACTACAAGAAGTGAGATTAATAGGTGGATCTGTCTGGCTTCTGTCATCTAAAAGCGTATTTGTGAAATATTTCGTGTTTTCTCCTGTATTACTGATTGTATTAATAAGCAGTAAATAAAGGCAGCACGTGTTTACCTGATTCATTAGAACCGGAAGCGACACAAGGACCCTCAGGTCGATATAAATCGGCGTCAACAAGCCGCTCTTCAGCTTATATTCTCCAAATTTCACAGCGTTCACATCGTAGAGTTTCACAATCAAACTGTCCATGGAGACGTTGTCCATTATTTAATTTCTCAACTTACAGACTCCTTAGTCTTCCTTTTAGTGCTTCTTCTTCTTCTCTTTTCTTATGGCGGTTCGCAAACAACTTATAGGTGCATTACCGCCACCTTCCAGATAGGAGTATGGATCAGACACTTGCATAACAGCCGTTCTTCTTAGAAAACTAAAAATACTGCTATACTACATCCCCAGATGATCTCTGAAATAACTACCTTATATCTAATTTACTTTTATTCCCACTTAAATTTCTAATTAACTCCTCTCTTTCTTGAATATATTTATTACATTCTAAAAAAATATGTTGTACTGTTTCTTATTTATCACAATGATTAAAACAACCTGTATTATGTTTATTACTTAGCCTTCTAATTCTTCTTCTTGTTTTATGGCTGCAGAAACGGAAGGTGTACATTACCGCCACCTGCTGGTCTGGAGTGTAGATCAAAATAAATATGTGCCTGTAATCATGATTATATTCTATTAATTAACTTTGTGTTTAAACAAAGCGTTTAATTCTTGATTCTTTCTGTAATATGTTTAATATATTAAATGTCTACTTGATTTTTTTTTCTAATTCATCTCATGTCTTCTGTGTTGTTTATATTTCTGACAGAAACAAAATGTTTTATCATTTCCTCCTGTCCACAGTAATCACATTGACCTATATTTTGCTTTTTTTGTATTCTAAATAATGTCCTGTTTGTCCAAACCTTAGTCTGTTTATTAATGTTTCCTCCCTCCTGCTCTCCCACTCCTCTCTGAGTTTTGTAGGTAAGATAAATAATAATAATAATAATAATAATAATAATAATAATAATAATAATAATAATAATAATAATAATAATAATAATAATAATAATAATAAGTAAGCTGACAAAATTGAGTGTTTGTCCCAAAACAGAATTTCCTTCCTAATAAATATAAATATGTATAAAAACTTTAATTTTTGAGAAATGTATTTATATATATACATATATATATATAGACAGACAAAATGGTAATGGCGAACCAACCGGACATTGTGGTGGTGGA
>NC_051435.1:5542225-5638994 GCF_001649575.2 Kryptolebias marmoratus | reverse complement strand
AAAAAGAACACGCGCGGAGTGTGAGAAGAGTATTTATATATATATATATATATATATATATATATATATATATATATATATATTGGATTGTTACCGAAATAGCATGCAAGGTTCAAAGCATACATTGGGTATTGGAAAGTTAGCATTTTGAAAATCAGTGGTTTTCAGTGTGGCAGCTAAGTAACTTGCATCCATACATTTAACTTCACCAGTGATAAAGATTTATCTCTGATTAAAATTACTAACTTTTTAAACAGCTGTTAAAAAAATTAAATGGAAATATATGGTTTACCAAATCAGTTTGTACTGCCACGTTTATTATAATTCTGACAATAATTATATTATTACAAACAGACTGTTACTTTTTTTCCATTTTTTGAGTTTATTAAAAAGATTTTGTCCACAGTAGTTCAGAGTCTGACACCAACAATATAAAAACAAGTTAATCTAAAATCAAGTGTACACCCCCCAAGCATTGAGCAAAATGCCTAAATAAAAAAAGGGGATAAATAGAAGAAACGATTTTTAAAAATATAAACATGTAATCAAAATATATTTCAATTGAAAACATTGAAAGTTTTTCTACAGTTCAACTTTTGGTCAACAAGCTTTGAGTTTAACAGTTGTATAGGTCTTTTAGTCTCCACAGATGACAACCACATGAACTGAAACAAGTTTACAAAATAACATGGCATGAAAAGTAACAGTGCTCATCTTTACTCGTAATCTAATGAAGAAAAACCACAAAAACCACTGATCATCATGTTTGGATCAGAACAACTGAATGAAGTAGTTTTAAGTAACAACAAAAATACTGAATGGCTTCAACTTTCTTTGCATAACGACTCGTCTGATGTAGAAATGTCCAAAAACCCACAAAATACATTCTATGATTATCTACATGACTTCTGAATACAGGTTAGTTGCAATTATTCTTCTAAGAATAAAACACGTGTTTGTTTGTTTGTTTGTTTGTTTTAAAAGGTGGCTGATGTCATCACTAGAGAACATAAATAGAATCTCATCTTTTTGATTTTGTTTTCTTTGGGTTTGAAGAAAATTGAAATGGAATGTTCTAAAAGTTACAAAAGTCTTACGTGTGACAATAAAATTACAGAACAGTACTGTGTATTTTGTGTGTGAGTGTGTGTGTGAGTGTGTGTGTGGACAGACCAATGTTTCATGAAGGCAAGTTTAAAGTGATGAAGCAGCAGAACTTGGATTGTGACAGATTTGTGTTTAAAATTTAAAAAATCTTGGATAAGGCACAGTTTATTGCGGTGAAAACCTTTAAAAGCACAAATCTGACAGGAATGTCATCTTTTAAAGCACCAGGAGGAAGCTTCCTTCTTGGGGTGATGACATTGTGAGGGGTCTCACTTCTTGATTCAGCCTTCCTTCCTACTTCTTCTCCAACTCTGAGGGACTGCGAGCATCGGCTAGCAGCTCTGGACTTAAACATTCAATCGGACACTGGATGTTCTGAAAGAAACGGGAAAAAAAGAACATAAAAGTTTAGCTTTCATACAAAGTTATTTCTAAAAAGAAAGAAAGAAAGAAATTACAGCAAAGCTACAAACTGATTGTGTTATCCCAGCTCAGAGAAAACTCAAACGGTTACAAATGATGACATTTCTGAAATCTAACATACAGTATGACAGTCTGTCTGTGCCACTGACCAGTTTACGTAGAGCATTTTCTCTGTAGCGGTCAAAGATGTCTGAAGAAACTGGATGAAGGACATCAGCCTCCACATTAGCCTGTCCTCCAGGCCTTCTGCAGTTCTCACATCGCCAACCCTTTAAAAGAACAACAACAACTTAATGAACACACCGCTAATGCAAATAAAACAATCATCTTTTGGAAACTCTGTTCTTCAAGCTAAGCTATGAAGGAAAAGCATTTATTTTCTACCTTCTTGCACCTTTTTAAATGCCCATAAAGCCATGTGGCTGTCATTTCTTACCTGCTGTCCTCCGTAGCAGGTACAGGTACAGATTGCACCCATGTAATCCTTCTGCCACTGGTTTCCAACCTGGTACATTTTACCATCGTCATAACACGTGGACTCATCTGGAGAATGAATAATAATTAAAACAGTACTGAAGTGCACCTGATGATTGATATGTGTGAACCATGAAAAACACTGTAAATCCATTTATAACAAATACATCACAGTGAACTTACGGGGTTCACATTTGAATTCTCCCTTGCCATTGCCCAGGCAGGTGCAGCTCATCATGTGACCGTTCTCGGCACGGCGGTCCCACTTTTCTCCGATGCGGTAATTATTACCGTTATCGTGGCACCACTCTGTCAAAGGGAGCGGAGACAGAAATAGAGAAGAAGAAAAAAAGAAGCAATGAGAGGAGGAGGGACAGAGATAAAGAAAAGAAAGTGTATACAGAAAAAAAGGTACACATCATAGTCAGAAACAAAACCTTTTCTCATGAACAGATTTAGTTTAGAAGACACAAACACAGATATTTGATTCACAGATTAATGCACTAAATATCATCCAGTGATTGAACCCGAACTTGGCAAATGATCTCAGTTCCTGGTATCGTCAGATTAGCTCTGAACAATTAAGGATAATACAAATCACTGAGAATAAAGCTTAAGAGTTTCCTGTGAAGTTTTCACAACTCAAGACAGAGAGAAAGACATCATCGTGGGCAGCCAGCAGACAGACTCAAATGCAACTAAAAACAATAGTTAAACTGTATCTAAAACTTTTATGACAAACATAAAAATTACATTGCAGTAAATGATCCAGTCACGGCCACGGCTGCCCATGCTGGTATTTGATTATTCAAAGCAGGAGCACACAGAACATTCACTGAATGCTTCTACTGCTATTGAACTATAGCAAAGGAATTTATAACATGTTTAACTAGCTTGTTTATGACTACCACTGATTTCCAGTATCACTGAAAATCCTTCTTGTAAATTCCTTTTGGCTAAGTCACATAGAATTATTGGGGCTTTTGTAATTCTATGGTGTGCTGCCGACTGTTTTGCAAAGACTTGTGTTAATAAGCCACTCACTGGATGAATCACACCTAAAATGTCCGCTGCTGAGCCCCAGGCAGCTGCACCACAGCTTGAAGCCCGTCTCAGACATGCGCTCCCACTCTGAGCCCACCTCGTGGTACGTGTGTGTGAACGTGTCGTAGCACACATCCCGGTTGGTGGTAACAGGAAGGTCGCCTGGAACTAAGCGAAGAAAGGTTTTTGAGTTTTTGGAGTTGTCAGTTTTCAATGATAATGGCAATGAGAAGCACTGTACCTGCATTGCCAACTGTAACGACATCCTCTAAGACTGTTTCTTTAGCCCCATCCTTCATCGCCTCCACAACAACATTATACGATGCTCCTGATGTGAGTCCGATTAAAGTGGCACTGTTGGAGGTACCGGGAAGACGCATCTGTGAGGAGAATAAGAAAATAATGAAATCAGGATTCTTCTTCAGTGTTTGACACGAGGACATGATAAAGATTTGGGTGAATACCTGGAAGCCTTTCTCCTCCAGATGTGTAATGGGGTTACAGGACACTTCATATTCAGTAGTTTCAGGGATGGGTTGCCAGGAAATGGTCGTGACCGTCTTTGCTTCCTGGGGCAACTCTGTTTCGTTGTCAGGGAAACCAAAAGCAAGACCTGGCAGTAGGCTGTCACTCACCTGCAGGATCAAAACAAAAGCAAGAATTTTATCACTTATTTGAACATTTTTAACAATGTATTCATTGCACTGTAAATTACAAATAATTCCATATCAATGATTAGAAACAATTCAATATGCCTTCTAAATTAGGCTTACAGAAGTCAATTCAGCTTCACGCACCTTGACCAGGGGTACTCTGTTTCCATCAGGGCCTGCGACAGGAATATAAACCAGAGGCTCTCTGAGAGTGGGTCTCTGGCCTTCTTTGGGTCCGCTGAAGGGGCCGTGCAGTCCATTGTTGGGGCCCAAGTTCTGATACTCTGTATAGATGTGCTGACCATGCTGGTCCGGTTGGTTCTGGCCACCTGTACCAGCCAGGTGGACATGGTTGGAGTCAAAACTGGGCATGCAAAAAAGAAGAAGAAGGGAGATGGATATGTTAAAAGATAAATAAACTGCTAAGAAGCAGATAAGATAAAACAGTACTGTTTTCAACTAAAAAGGTGATGAGTTGATTGAATAATTTTTTACATGCTGACTCAGTTGCTCACATCTTTACGTCGAAGGACTCTGGAACATCCAGGATGTCGGTGCTGGGTCGATGAGGAACAGGAAGTTGAGGCAGCTCAGGTACCAACAGCTGGTGAATAGATGAGTAGTCTGGTTCTGATGAAGAGAGATTCTGCTTATTAAAAGTGTTTAATGCTGAGCATATCTGAATAGAATTAGAGAAAAGGTAAAAACACAAGATGGTTCCCACTGTGCTCCCCCCATAGATCATGTGATGACTTTAAAGGGCAAAAGTGCATCTGACAAAGCCAGACATAGACCGATGTCTGGTTGTTTTTAACTACAGTATCAATTTACTCTAGGATTATGTTTTCCTTTACAAAAAAAATTAAAAATAATTATGTCATAATAAAATAAATAAGCCGTAATTTTAAACATTTCTCTGTCTTGAATTCAAAACTCAGTTAATAAAAAAGATAAAATAATCTATGATCTACCATGTTGATAGGAATAAGTTATTACAGAGAGTTTTGTTTATATTTGTTTTTGTGTGTTTTTACCGCATAAATGACAGAAAATGACAAAGGAAGAGCTGCACGCTGTCTTAGGACTTTTTCAGCAGTGTTTAAAAACAGCCACTAGAGGGCAGCACAGAACTGGTATAAAATATAGCTAAAAATGTAACATTATTTATTACATGCTCTACTTTGTTCGTGGTTAAAGTTCATACATTACAATAAACATGATAACCAAACATCAGACAACTGCAAAAACAATTCTCAAGCTTACAAACAAGATGACTTCACCTAACTGGTGCAACTGGGTTTATTTCCCAACATTATAAATGTATTTGATTTTAACGTTTGATAATGTAACACACATTTTAAAATGAACCAGTACTTAACAAACCTCATTTAAGTAAAAACTGGTTGCACTTACGAGTTCTGGCTTTGCCTATGAGAGGTGTGCTTCTCAAAGCATTCTGCAGCGCTACAATCTTAATGACATACTCTGTTCCAGGTTTCAGCCCTAAAATCAAACAAAAGACACACAACAACAAAGTTAAAAACGTTTATCTCATTTAGTAAAATGAACGATTACGCACAATTTTGCTCATGAACCCTCACCACTGATGGTGGCGTAGCTCTGGCCTGCGTGGGGCCGAGGACTGACTTCTCGAGGCAAACCTCCAGCCTCCTCATAGGTGACGTAATAACCAGTGATCCTTGGACTGAGGGAAGGCTCCCACATAAATGAGATGCTGTTAGGATTCAGGGAGGTGAAGCGGATATTGGTGGGTGGGATGACCAGTGGTTGAGCTGGAAGAAAAACAAGCAAATCATTACTCAGCCAAATAAACCGAATGCATGTTATTTAGAAGAACTTGATAAGATAAACAGCAGATATATCACATTATTCTGGTTCAACTATGCAATACTGAAATACATTGACTACTTTTAATACATACTGAGCCATATTGCATTTTTTGTTTCCTAAAACTTTTTGTATATGTAAGATGAAAAATCTTCATAACCACAAAACAAATATTTTTATTGTTTGACAACCAGCTAATCTGAGTTGAGACTCAATCCAGACTTGGACTTTTCTCTACTCAGCTTTCAATCTATCTACACAGGGAGCAAAGACTGCAGACAGAGTGGTAGGAGTAAAGAAGGGGATGAGATACATGGTAACAACAGATGGTTTAATCTGTGACATGTTCCTCAGAACAAAGCATCTATTTACCCAACTGTGACGTTTCATCATTATTTACATGCTTGATTTTACTATGAAGAAAAATAAAGCATATATTTTATTATTCTATGTTAAAGATCTTCAAAGATAATTCCTTCCTATTGCATTACTCTTTTATATTTATCATCTTCAATCACTATTTCTTAATCAGTTCAATTTAATTTACTAATTATTATTGATAATTGATTTTAAAGCAACAATATTTTTTTACTTGAGGATAAAAAAAAATCTAATTCAAAAGTAAATTTGCTAAACATTGATTAAATCTATCCTTAATGCCACATGTTATACATTATAAGACCTTACACATGAGACTCAAATGTGTACCATCCCAGGTTAATGTACGAGTAAGAGACAGCACTGCTGTAACAAGCGTAGGGTTTACCTGTGGTGGCAGTGAGTGTGAACGGGATGCTGCGTCCACTGCCTTTCATTGTATAGATATTGATCTTGTAAGTGGTGCCAGGCTCCAGACCTTAGGTGTAGACACAGAAAAGTTGATGTGTTTGTATGAGTCTTTAAGCACTGAACTACTACAAACAGGTGGTGACGAGTTACAAGAATTTGTTTTACATTTTTCATCTGCTGGTCTCAGTTTAATTTATTAGACTTTTAATAGTTCTTTACCGGTTAAAGAATATGAGCGCGAGTCTGGGAGGACTGTTCTTTGAATGGGTATGTAGCTTGGAGACGAGGAGGTGGGTGTGGCTTCAATCAGGAACCCCGAGATGGCGTCACTCTTTGATCGCCAAGTTAGAATGATGGAGGAATCATTAAGGTCAAAGATCCGTACACGCCGAGGAGGGCTGATATCTTCATGTGAGCAACAGAAAAAAAAACATAAGTAGGAAAGAAGTTTTACTAAAACTATGCATCAAAGTTTATGAATTAAAGACTTACTCTCCGAAGTCATGACCTCTCCTTGGATTGGTCTGCTGGTCAGAGAATTCTTCAAGGTGTAAACATAGACTTCATAAGTTGTTGCAATCTGATGGAGATACAAGAAGGTAAGCAGTGAGAAAACACTGAGAAGTTTAGAATTCAAGTGGATTTCATTCATATTCACCATGAGTCCAGAGATGTGTGCCTGAGTGGCATCTGGGCCCAGGTTGATTTCTTTGGTCGGTCCACTCTTGTTCTTCGGGTTCACCACCACACGGTACCCAGTGAAGCTTGTGGGGCTGGTTATTTGATTTCCCTGACCTGGTGCCACCCAGTGCATGACGAAAGATGTGGGACCAACTTGGGTGAATTGAAGCTTAGAGGGAGGAGAGATAGCTGGAGGAAATAAAAAGACAATAAATAAGATAATTGGTATATTTTCTGGTCTTTGACATGTGAAAGGCATTTATCAGGTACAGAGAAGCGTTAAGCAACACAGGTTTCATACCAAGTAACCCAGGTGTAAAACCTTAACTACCTGTAACTTGTGTCCCAGTCAGTGGTGTGCTGGCTGTGCCATCGTGCATGGCAATGACTTTAACAAAGTATTCAGTTCCAGGCCGGAGTCCATCAATAACAGCCGACTCAGCGTCTCCTCTCAGAAGAACAGGCAGCTCTTGCTCGCCCTCCTCCGAACTTGCATAAAAGATCCGGTAAGATGTTACTGTTCCCTCAGGACTGTCCCATGTGATTCGCAGGGAGGTGGAGTCAATGTCAGAGAAGGAAAGGTCCTTTGGATGGTCAACGTCTAAAAAGGTAACATGTTTGATTTGTTGTGTTTCCGTTTAAGCAAGTTAAAGAACATTTCCTAAATGTTTCTGAAGAAAAGTGAAACTCTTACTTGTCACAGCATTTACCAACAGTGGCGAGCTCTCTCCTTCTTGTCCAAGAGTGGACACACTAAAAATGTATTCTGTGGTAGGCATCAGGCCTGAAAAGGTAAACTCTGTCTGGTCTGGATAAGAGAATGAAAAGAAAAAGTGTAAAATAAATCTAATGTTCAGAAGAAATCAAGCTTACACACATTAGGAAAATGCCTACATTAAATTAACCTGAACACTATACCTGAATCCACCGTTTCAGAGAAAGATTGTCCCTGTCCACTTATGGGGACCCCAGTCACCCGGTAACCTTTGATCGGACCATGAGCCGGGCTCCATCTCACTGTGGCGCTGTTGTCATTCACATTTGTCACTTCCATTTCAGCAGGAGAGTCCACACCTGGGAAAAGAGGAAGTAGAGATAAAGAGTCAAACCCAAAGCCAATTACAAAAACATTTTAATGTTGCTAACCATTAAAAAAAGTGTGCATGCAAATGTATGCATGCATGTACCTGTCTTATGCATGACGTAGATGGGAATGCTGGACGCAGGGCTGTCTCCTCGGCCAGTCACAGCAAAGACAGTGATGGTGTAGTCAGTGCCAGGGTTCAAATTACTGATAGTAGCAGTTGACTGGGAGCCGGGTACAGTGAACTCCTTAGGAATGCTGTGACTTCCTGAGTAAAGAAGAGATCATAATGATCAATCTTTCTTTTTTATTTATTTTTTTAAATATACTTATTCTTGGATACCAAATACATTAACATATTTTTATCTTTTAGCAATGAAAAAAATAAAAAAAGTCAATTTGTAAGTGCAAAAGAGTCACCTGACTCTCCATGAGTGATCCTATAGTAGCGAACGGTGACCGGAGGAGGAGCCCAACGAACAGTGATACTTGTGGGGGTTGACTCAAGCACTTCCAGGTCAGTAGGAGCATCAGAAACTGGAAAAAAGGGAGGTGAAGAGTCCCAGACAAAAATGAAGACACAAAAACCATTTCAGTGACACCAAAATAACATGTCTCAGGTATCAGCTGTTTTTCCATACTTGTTTTCTGTGTCCCGCTGAGTGGCAGGCTCTCCTGTGTCCCGCTCACTGCATAAATGTTGACCAAGTATTCTGTGTCTGGAGTGAGGCCTGTCATAGTGAAGTGGTTCCTTGAGGGGGGCAGTCTCTCATCCTTGGTCCTCCCTCCACTAACCATCTGATAACGAATGCGGTAACCGCTAATTTTGCTCTGCGGAGGTAGCCAGTGCACGGTGAAGGAGTTGGTTACAATTTCAGAGAAATGAAGGCCAACTGGTGAATCCAAAGCTGAAGACAAAACAAGGAAAAAATCCACAGTCCTTCATTTGTTTTAAGACACTATAAATTCATTCTATATAATCTCAACCCACCCGTTTTCATGATGCCAACAATAGGCGAGCTCTCTCTCTGTTCATATACACACACCACGCTCACCAGGTACTCTGTGTTAGGCAGCAAATCTGAAAACGGCAAAGAGAACCAAAATACAAATGTAAATTTTAGTGTCTGCATGATGCTCAATTATTGATGATTGCAGCATCTTACTCTTTAGCACCACGCTGTTAGTCCTGCCTCCCACACTGGTTTCTACAAGTTCATCATCATTGTCAGTGGGCTGATACCTGAATTATACAGAGAACAGCAATATGTAAGTGTAATTAAACATCATCAGGCTTTCGAAATAACTTCATGAGACAATAGTGAAATGTCCTTACAGCTCAACATTATGCTTCTTCTCTTACCTAATGAGGAAGCTGTTAATGTCACGGTTGTCTGGGATGTGAGGGAGAACCCATCTGACCTCCATATTGTCAGGTCCAATATTGCTGAAGTTCAAATTAGTGGGGGCTGGTACAGCTATTAGGGAAAAAAGTTGGATCAGAAAGCATCAAAAAAACAAACACAGATACTAAAATTTGTTCATGCCTAAAAAAAGATTAAAGTCATGAGAAATAAAGACCAAAATTAAAAGATTGAAACAATGACATTTTCATCCCTTATAAAGACAGTAGTCTATTTTATGTGCCTGAAATTTACTTGTAAAGAACAAGTAGTGATGAAAACGTTTTAATTAAAACTAGATGGTCCACCTGTACACAAAGACATACAGGTCTATTAAACCAACAGCAAAGCATGCAATACAATTTCATCTGCAATTTTTTGAAGAGCTGTTTTATGAGGTTAAAAAGCACTAAATTATATAGTTATTTGAAATTCACCCACAGTCACCTCAAAATACAACATAAATCTTTTTTTTCTGTTAGATACAAAAATCTTACAGGTTTGTTGAGTGAACGTGGTGGGTTCACTCTCGCCGCTCTCTGTGACGGCAGTCAGACTGATGTCATAGTCGATGCCTGGTTCCAGTCCGTGGACCGTGTAATGACCGGTGGTCGGGTTAACCATGTCTTCAAAAATGGGGATGCTCTCGCCAGAAGCAGCCACTGTGATCTTGTAGCCGGTGACAGCTGTAGTGCTGAGCGGTGACCAGCTGAGACTGATACTTGTGTCAGTCACGTTCCCAAAGCTGAGGTCAGTCAGCCGTGGCACTTCTGCATGGGTGGGAGGACGATTTTGGAGGGAAAAAGTGCAGAAACAAACAACACACAAAGGAAAACAAAGAGCAAAAAGTTTGGACAGAAGGGAAAATAAAAGAGAGACAGCCCATGAAGGAGATGTTAAGCCGAGTTATAGAAACTGTCTACTTCCAGCTTTTGACATATGCAGCATATCAAACTGATGGAAGATCTAATGCAAGCTGGTTTCTCCTCATTTATATGAATATCCATTTAGGTTATTCATTGATCTTATTGTACACAGATGAAGACAAGGATCTGTGGTGCAAAATAACTTACCAGCTGGTAGTGACAAAACAGAAACATTATCTTTAAAAATAATGAATACTGTATGTGTTAGTTGGTAAAGTGGACATGTTAATTTAAAATAAAAAGGAGGCTAATACATAAAACATCAAACCTTTTTATTAACTTCTAAAACCCACCTGGGGTGATGACAGTTGAAACAGGAGTGCTTTCCATGGCATCCTTCACTGTGACAACACTGACATTGTACTCTACACCTGGACTGAGGTTTTCCAGGGTGCAGGAATTCTGCCCAGCATCTACGAACTCTTCCAAGCTGTTTCCTTGTTGCCCATTGGTGGGAGTGCATGTCACTTTGTAACCTGTGATGTCTTCAAGAGAAGAAACATTTATAGTTGTTAGATTTTTCTCATGTTTGATGGGATTTATCATTTGATTTTCATGCACATAGTTTCTAATGTGTACCTGGTGTACCGGCTCCATTCCAGTGAACTACAAGCTCACCAGTGCTTGGGTTGGACTCCAAGTTCAAATCGGTAGGAGGAGACAGAGCTGGAGTTGAAAACAAATGTAGTAGGGGGAAAAGCAAGAAAATAAATAAATAAATAAAAATAATATGAAAACAATAAGGCACATGTCACTGGTTTTATTCTTTACATACGTGTGACCACATGTCGAGTGATTGGGGTTCCTTGTTCTTGACCATTAAAAACTGGCTGGACGCTGTAGGTGTACTCTACTCCTGGAGTCAGACCAGATATGTAAATGCTTCCAGATTCAGAGACGACATCTCTAGGGGCCTCCCCACCCAAACTGGGCTGGACTGTCAGCTGAGAGACAAATGCACACAGAGTTAGGAGGGGAAAGAGTCATAGGTTGCGAGTACGGGAGGTACAGGTCAGAGGTCTGTGCTTTCCCAAGAACACTGAAGCCAAATGAAGATTCTCATCTCTAGTGTGACATGTTCTGAGCAGTCAGATGCATCTCTGAGGTATTGAGATCTCCTGCTGGGCAGCTTTAAAGAAAATTCACTGAACAACTAATTACTAGAAGGTGCTTTTCATACAGAATGGAAGAAAATTTAAAGACAATCACAAAATTCAGTAGCTCCTTTTGGGAAACAGAAATCAAAAAATGTTTAAAATAAATATTTATAGACAATCAAAGATGTGACTCTGCATGCACCAGCACTGAACACACCTTGTATCCAATGTAGGGAACCGGAATCCATGAGATTATTATGGAGGTATCAGTCACATCGGTGTTGAACTGAGGAGCGTTATTCATTGGTGGGTCTAAAAAAAAGCAGAAGTGAATTATATTCCTATGAAATTTGATTGACTAGCATACAGGAAAACATATTAAGACCTAGACTGAATGGAATAAGGTCTTTCACACGCATACAGTCACATCTTTATTCATTTAACAACCATTTAAAGTATTACAAATGATAGAATGTCTTTTAATTCACTTGCTATCTGATTTGAAATCAATCCAAAGCTGAGCAGCACCGGTTTCTAGGCTTTCGCTGATGTTTAGACACTCACTTGTGGAGAACACAGCAGTCTCTCCTTCGCTCAGTGTATTGTCTTGCTGTGAGTGCAACGTGACTGTATAATCTGTATCGGGCTTCAAGTTCAGGATGGGGTACTGGGTGAAGTGTGCAGGCAGGAGCAGCTGTTTGGGGTTTGAGCCTTCTACATTCAGGAAGAGACGATAGCCGGTAATTTTGGCACGGGGTGCAAACCACAACACTACTGCACTGTTGTCAGTAACGTTGGCAAAATAGAGGTCTGTAGGGGCATCTGGCTCTAAAAACAAACAGAAAACATGTTAGATTCAAAACAGTGTGATTAAAAATGACCAGGTTGAAGAACATTTTATACTTTTTGCTATGTACAAGTTGTGTCTGTTCATTGCTAAATGACATACGGTGCCTTGTGAAGGTTGAGACACTTAAAATTCTTAAAACACTGTGCACCACTTTAAATTGTTCCCGATGATCAGTTCTTCCAAGAACATACAAAGAATCTTCCCAATCTGAAAGCAGTTTCTACATGAGGCTGTTTATCATACTCACTTGTAGTTTGCTCGCCAATAAGAGGCAAACTTTCTTTTCCATTGTGAATGCTGTATACACTAAAGCGGTAGAGCGTGCCAGGCTGTAGGTGTGTCACTTCAATGTATGAGTTCTGACCGACGGGCAGAGTCATCTCACTCTGCGGAGAAGCAGACTCATCAACAGGAACCACTGTGACCCGATAACCTGAGATGCCTCCGGCTGGGTTGGACCAGGTCAGAACTATTTTCTTGTCAGACACTTCAAAGAACTGCAGGTCGGTAGGGGAGGTCACTTCTATGTCTGTGGAAAGAAACAAAAACAAATATGGTCTAAAATTTTCTCACTGTTTTTACAGGTAATCCGCACTGGGATACCAGAACTCCAACAACATTTAGTCATGTTAATAAAAAATAAAACTGTGCTCCACTTAGGCAAAATTAAATTAATTAATTTATTTATTTAGGAGTGATGGATTGTGGTCAATTTAGTGGTGGAAAGTGGAATACTTCCTCTGGGTCAGAGGTGAGTCTCTGTCCCAAGCAGACAAGTTTGAGTATTTGGAAATCCTATTTACAAGTGATGGTAGGATGGAGTGGGAGATGGATCAACCGACTGTGGCCTCCTCCACAGTAATGAGTCCACTGAGCCACTTCTACTTTGCACTGAAAGGACCTAGTTGAGGTAGTTTGGGCATCTGATTGAGAAGCCTCCTGAATGACACCATCTGAAGGTTTTACAGGCACCTCTCACTGGGAAGAGACTCAGGGAAAGAACTTGCTGAAAGGATTATGTTTCCTTTCTGGCCTGAGATCACCTTCTGATCCCCCAGGAGGAGGTGAAGAGTGTCAGTGGATAAAAAGATGTCTGGGCTTCCCTCCTAAACCTGTTGCCTCTGCAACCTGACCATGAATAAGTGGGAGAAAATAAATGGATGGATGGTTGTTGTTTATTTGCTTTTATGTTGTAAATTGTTGGTTCACATATAAACAAGATCATGAGTGTATAACCACATTAATTCACAGATAATGCTGTATGATTGCACCTTGTCACATACTGAATGGACCTTATTGCTGAACTAACAATCTCCTTTCAATGACCAAACAGGAGGAAAGATGAGCTGCTCCACAATGAGCAAATTAAAAAACAGAAGTATCTGACTTTTAAGGGAAATAAGAAAGAAAAAGACCTGAATAAAACACCTGAGAAAAAATGGACCAATTTCAATTTGTAATTTCATGCCTAACTTCATGTCTGCTAATTTGTAACAGTTCATCCAATAAGCTGCAGATGGTGTGTTTCCCTGAGTTCATTTGTGTTATTAGACGTTTTGGATGAACCTTTAGCATCAATTGAGAAATTTGTGCATCAGCCACAGTGGAAGGAGTTCATTTGTCTGTCCAAAGATGAGATCACACTCTCTTAACTAGGTCATACATCTTCAATCCATCTTCAAAACTGTACAAGTGAGCATTCACAAACCTCTCAAGCATCTGGCCCAAACAAATGTTCAACTTGGCAGCCTGAAGTTTTACACAACTCCAGTTGGGAAGAATAAGAGCAGAACAGCTGTGAACTCAGTGACTTTCCTTTCCATTGGAAAATTCTTCTTATTTTTTTAGTACTACACTGGAAACTTTGCAAAATAATAAATAAATAAATCATGAAAGTTGACTTGCAGACTGGTTTAAAAAGGTTCCCGAATGACTGGAGCAATAAATTATATTTACAGTTTCTTAGTTTTAAACATTTCTTAAAGTGTCTTCATCTCTACATTTTTGACAGCTTCTGTAAATTTCAGTCAGTAACCATTTGCAGGTATTCTGTGGTTTGTAGAAGAATTTTACTAAAAACATGAAGAAAAACTCTGAACTTAAATGAAGGAGAAATTCAAATAAGTATTTTGAAAGGAATTCAATAATTGGTTTAATTGTTTTTCTTGTCTTTGATCTGCTCGACAAGTGCATAGAAATCTCACTTGTACGTATGCAGGTTTAGAAATTTAAATCACTCTGTTTAATGATAATGTTGCCTTTGGTAGCATATGATGGTCATGTACCTGGTAGGGGATCTCCAGTGGTGTTGACTTGTACAAAGATTGGTTTGCTTTCCAGGTTTTCCTCAACAGCGTAAATGCTAATGTTATAAGACTTCCCCGGCAGAAGGTCGCTCAGAGTCACAGAAGTCGCTGTATCGGGGAGAGTCAGCTCCATGCTTTCACCCTCTTCTGAGGGCGCATAGACAACGCGGTATCCTGCACAGAGAGGTAAAATATGAAGTGTACACACACAAAGAACAAAACAAAAAAAACCCCAGCAGAATTGTAATAAACCTCAGATGTGACTAACGTACCAGTGATGGGAGCCAGTGGTTTGTCCCAGCTGATCACAATGGAGGTATCACCCACCTCCTCCACTTCGTGCTCCTTGGGAGCATCAGGTGCTGTTGAAACAAATGTAAGTGAGAATAAAACAAATGTTTCGGTCTAAAGCTAGCAGGTCACTTGGAGTTTCTCAAAATCTCAGATTTCAGTTTAGTCACAATATTTTTGAGCCTTGAAAATAAAAAAACAAAAGAACTGCCTGATAGGGACTAATAAATATGAAATACAAACAAGTGAGTTTGTGAGTCTACTCACCTGTTGTTTGTGAAGTAGTGAGAATGAGGTTGTCCCCTTCTCCATCTGTAACCTCATAGACATTTACTGTGTATTTCCTTCCAGGCAGAAGCTCATTAATGTTTACTGAGGTAGCTGTACGAGGCAAATCTAAAAAGGAGAAAAAAAACATTGGAATGTATAGAATTGCTGACATCAACTCGACACAAAACCAAGCTGCGAATAAAGCTTTTCTGAACTTACCTAAAACGATGGGTTCCCCATGTCCCTGTCCCTGCTCAATGAGCTCATACTCTACTCTGAAACCAGAGATGGTGTCAGAAGCAGAAACCCAGGAGATGACAAAGCTATTGGCAGTGATTTCTGTCACCGATTCTGAGATGTCAACCATAGGTGGAACTGTGGTGGTCTCGCCTTGTGATGTAGCCACTACAGAGGGAACAAAGTTGGTAATGGAATGTTTTTGTAATTTTCAACATCTTTTCCAGACATCTGACTTCAACATCAGTTTCCATATTTTGCAGAACAGGTTCAGTTAAATACAAAAAGGCAAAATAGAGAAAGTGTTGTACAAGACAACATAACTATGTCCAAATAAACTGAAGAACCAGTATTGTGTCTGGGCAGCTCAACCACATCTACGATCAACTCACATGATCCATAAGTTGTGGTAAAATCAAAGTGTGCGATCTCTTTTCGTCCAAACCGAAGCACACTGATCAGCTGGCCTTCATATGTTATCCCGGGTCTCAGACCAGAGATGGTGTAGGAGTTAAGATGGCCGGGAATGATCACCTCCATCCATGGGTTTAGTGTATCTTTCTGAGGTAGAATGTGAAAAGTTTTCATATTTAGTTTTTGGATGTTGTATGAGTTGATTTTTTTTTTTTTTTAAAGAAGGAAACAAAATTAGATCTGCTGGAGTAATGGAGCTCTTCTCCATGGATTTGTTTGCTTAATCAGAAAACTCACCACTCTCCATTTAAGAATGTATTGGGTTATGTGAGTAGAAGAAGGGGAATTCCACTGAACAGGATGGGTGTTTTGTTGGCTTCCACCTTCTGTTATGACCACCTGAACAGGATGATAACCACCTGTGAGGGAGAGAGTGCACAAACAGGTGTGAGAACTCCTCCCCATATAAAAAAATTCATATATAAGGATTTAAGTTTAAAAGATCTGATGAATGCTAAAATTCAAATCTCAATCGGTTTAAGTAACTGGTATTAACAGCGAGTGAGTGTCAGTCGGTGGGCAGTTGTGTTTTCCTGAACAGAACACAGGGAGGGTGGGAAAAACTAGCAGGACCCTGTGAGATTCCAGCACAGATTTCCATTCCTAGATGGGAGAAAACTTTTGCCCATCTTGTTCTTCTTCACCAAGCTCTGAAATCGGTTTTGCTCTTTAAAATGCAGATTGAAAGTGGAATTATAACAGACTAGATGGACAGAGAAAAGTTGCATTTTATGAGTCCTTTTGGGGCAAAACCTATATTTTTATATTAAATCTCAGTTATGGAAGTCATCCAGCAACTTCAATCCAATTCTTCTTGACTTATTATTTGATTCAAACAGATGTTGAGGAATTTCAGAGTGGAACAAAGGGGGATGGGGGGATGGGGTGTGTGTGTGTAAATATCTTCATATTTTACAGTCAACATAATCCTGCAATGCTCTGGAACGCTTACACAAATTGGAAAAAATAAAGCATTGCACAAAAGAAATCAAACAAGTTGCAAACAAGATAAGTATGAAACAACATTTGAGAAAACCCAATGATATTAAATTTTACAAGGACGTTTCTACCTGACAAACATAAACTTTATTGCCTAAATTAAACCCCCAGTTCAACCAAAAATTGAGTTAAACAACATTTAACAGCTTTTCCATTCAGGGGACTATGCGGAAAACCTTCATTTGATAACCCAATGAACAGACGTGTGGTGTCCAATACCAAAAGTGACAAGCTTAAGTGTTTAAAAAAATACTAGCAGGTTAGCTGGCATTAGAAACAAGACATGATATGAGGAGTCATTTCAAATATTCTGGTATTTGTAATGTTTCTGAACTATTCCAAAAAGTTTTAAGTCCTCTTTAATGCAAACAGAAGTCATGTGGTGAGCAGACATGCTGATAGAAACTGGTAGCTTCTATAAAGAACTGAGGTTTTCTAACCATTTTCCAAATAGTAGACCTGTAATCAAAGTTTCTGAGCAAGTGGCTCGGTTAACCAGAAGCTGCAAGCAAATGCACTAACCTCAAAAACAATCTGGGACCAATTATTGCCCATTACAGACCCACAGGCCACTGGTGAGGGTAAGGGTTATGGAGAATCATATGTGGAACAGCCATGAAAAGAGATGGACACTTGCAGCGGATTTGCTACAGTTTAAGGCACATAATTTCCCAGCATTACTTATATGCATCTGTGTAATGCACAAGCATACATGCATGCATGCACACCATCCATCTGTGTTTCTTCAAAAGTGGATGTTATGTCTACGTCTGCATTCAGACAGATGCACAACAGTGTGGCGATAAGAAGCACAAGACTAAAAGGAGGTAATAATGGAAATAATTCTGACAATAAAAAATGAGCCAAAAGATTAAATAACACAAGCAGAGATATGCACAGATAAAAGACAAGAGAGCATTTTTAAAAGATTGTATCAATGTTTTGGCTCAATTAGGCTTGTGAAAACTTGCCTAGACAAAAAAAAAAAAAAAAAAACTCTCTTAACTTGGGTTTTCTTTTCAACCTTTTATGGTGTTTACTATGCAGGCCAACTGACTTAAGGTCTGGAACCCTTGCAACCCTTAAATCTTAGTATGCTGTATTTTATAAGGCTGAGCACACACACACAAGTTCACAGATGGTTGCTATTACAGCTGCTTACGACAGAGTAGTGCCCTACATTTTGTATCTCCCGTCAACCTGTTTCAGCAAACAACTATCAGTTTGAATGTTCCACTTTAGACCTGACAAACCTGGATCTGGTTCTACTTGCACAACTTTACGGCCCCACTTAGAGCTATATTTGTCATATTTATTTATGGTTTAGGAAATTTTATCCCTGAAAATACTAAAGCTATACCACAAAACCCCATCATTCATGAAAAGCAATAAGAACAAAATAGCAGAGTTCGCTCAAGAAATAACACCCAAACCAACCTTGGAAAACTGTTGGTAGAAAATTGAAGCTAAATTTCAAATGTAAGAAATATTTTGTAGATGTGCTGTGATGCAACCTAGCCAAGAAAATGAGGTAACCTAAACATCAAGACAGCATGTATAACTTTGTTCTGAGGAATGCTGGCTTCAAACTACAAACTCTGAAACATTCATCCTTTAAGGGATTGCTAACATTCACAAATCTAAACTGCAGTGAGCTTTGTAGGTAATAGGCGTGTCAGCTTTTTTTGCACAGACTCATGAACTGTGGCGCTTAGTGCAGCTGTGACAACACAGGAGATGAACCACATGCTGGCAGGAACAAAGGCTCAAAGTAGGCGGGTTGTGCCTGTAAAAATGAAAATCACACTGACTTTTCATAACGGTTTCACTTTAAAGTTAAGAGCCTCATTTTCACAGTGATTTCAGCGAACATTTTTCAAAGTTAGAGCACAGTTTGCAAAGTTCACTATCTGGAAAAAGGTTATCCAAAAAATGACTGGAATATAATAACAGAACAAAGTAAGACTGTAAATGGCAAGCAGACAAATACTTAGGGTTAGGTGAGCTTTTGATCATATTTGTGCAATGATTCACTACGTCTCGACACCCCAAAATGTGACTATTTGGTGTATAATTTTAGATTTATCTTATGCTGTGTTCACACATGAACTCCAGAGATGTTCCGGTAGAAAAAGTAAACTTAATAGTCTCCACTCCACTCCTACTTTACAGCAGGAGCTTTTTGTGTTGTCACAGATGGAAATTTAGAGCAGGAGGTGGACACACACACAGCAGGATGTGGTGTGAAAGGTCTAGTATGATGAGTGCTATATTCACTTCAGTGCTGAACTTCAAATCTTTTGGATATTTTACCAGGAGGGTTTAATGGAGATTCTCTTTAAAAAGTCTGGAACAGAAGCTGGAAATATTTGCATTCAAGTATGACTCATTCAAGCCTGAAGAGAATGTTTGAAGCAGACAGTACCATTTAATAGATTATATTTAAAATTAAACATCTTACCCGAGTATGATCGCTGGGGCTCGCAGGTATGCTCTCCAACACCGTTGCCATAGCAGAAGCACTTGTACGGGACTCCATGAATAACTTTTTCCCAGGACTCTCCAATCTGATAGATAACTTTCGTCTGTGGTTCCTCGCACTGGTCTGAATAAATTATATGAATAAACATTCAACAGAACATTAGTGACATTCAACTATAAATGTGACAAATTAAATATTTATTGCTATGCTATTTGGCACGTTTAATGAACTAAATAAAGAGACGAACACACATCATGTTGCTTAATTATGTTTAAATTACTATCAAACACACATAATGATTGATCCAGTTAACACCTGCAAAGATTACATACACTTACCCTTAAAGGCACAGTCTGGTCATTTTTGAAGCAATGTTTTTTTTATTTTCATACACTCCTTCTAGAGTAATGTCATTTATTGTTCTGTTCACGTTTGTATTTATTTGACGATCACCAAATAACATTTTCTTTGTTTTTAATAGTATTAATGATAGTTTAAGTCAAACCATAATTTAAGTTGACCTATTTCTATTGTAATCAACTCCAAAAAGACAGCAAAGTTCAAATAGGCAAAACTTGAACTGTTAAAAAAGTAATAATTTAGTAAAAATATGAAACATGTGAATCTGTGACGTGATAAACTCACCTATTGGATCACAAGACCAATAACCGCGGCCTTGTCCGAAGCAGGTGCAGTTCATGATATGTCCCAAATTGTGCTTTTTGGTGAAGGTCTGGTTAACCCCATAGGTTGCACCATCCACGACACAATGTTCTGTGAAAAGAACCGACACACAACCAGATCAAACATGAGCAGTTTGAATATATGTGTTTTTGAACAATGTTATTTTAACTGCTCATTATAGGTGCAGCTAAAGCAAAGGTTCACTTCATCTTTTGAGAGGTGAATGATTCTATCAAACATGACCTTTCTAGTTTAGCAAATGTTATTGTTAGTGGCTAATTATACCATTCCAAATCCAGTAACTAAAACTTTCATTTTGCCTGCTGCACACATACCTTGAATCTGTGAGTGAGCAACACAGTTCCATTCTCCTCGTCCATTACCTACACAGGTACACCGCATCATTTGACCCAAAACATCGTGCCTTTTGTCCCACTGGTCACCTATGTGGTACATCACCCCTTCATTTGTTGTGCACACTTCTTCATTAGCTAGAACACACAAACACACACACAAAACAAATACATAAGACAAAGATTGTCTCACAATCTTGATTTTGACTGATTTTATTTCATTTGCTGAATAGTGAAAAAAATCTTTTTTTTTTAATCTGAATGTTAACTGCATGGCTCATTGATAAACAACTATATCACACGTCTACAACCATTACACTGAGTAGACATCACTCACTTCATCCTGCAATTAGCACAGAATCCACCATTTATAAAACACCTGTCCATAGGAAGGAAAATCTAAGTTAAAACCAGCTGCCTTGTGTTTTTGAACGACTTTGTGTGTGTTCACCATATGTTCTCAGTTAATTAAGAGTGAGTATCAGAGAGATGGAAAGTTTGCAAATGTGGTCACGACAGGCAGAGACCTGCCTTTAGGTGTACATCTGAATGAGTGTTATTAAAAGAAAGTGTGCGCCTCACTGGGTTTATTACAGTTCAGGTTTTCATCTCTTCAGGATTCAGTTTGACGAGCAGAACTTAGGACGAGCTCTGGAAGCCACAACATGGTAAACACACTAATCGCTCACATGTAAAATGCCTGATGGTGAAGGTGAAACAAACAAAAAAATTATACTATTATACATTATTAGATGCAGACAAACTTGTGCTGCTGTCTGAACCTAAACATCTTAAATGACAGGGGCCTTTATAGCTTCAGGTGGACCAATAAAAAAAAAAAATTCAAGCACCTGACGAAGTACAAATTATTTGAGACTTTGTTTGGTAACTGAATACCAGGACTGTAGCAGAAAAAGCAAATACAGGCTAGAAGGACATTATGTGATACTTAAGTACCTCAGCAATGGTTTGCTTGCAGCTAAATGAACTAATAAACTTAATCTTTTAAAGAACTGGAATGACATAAGCAGGGAAAGTGTACTAGGTAATACAAAATCCTTCTTACATTCTGTGTCAATCAGAATGCATTTCACCTAAAACTAAGAACCCATGAAGCTGCATGTCTTGTTTAAATGTGCAAGCACATACTTAAGGCAATTTAATTACTGATTTAAACAGAATCATCTTTACAGTTAAGTAAGTTTACACAATGGGGAACTCATTGTTTTGTGTGACGTTGTTGACTCTCAATGTTAAAGCCTTACTGGCTCTTATATTTGTGTTGCAGATAAACAGCTCTTTTATGCAAAGCAGATTTAATCCCAAGTGAGAAACCTGAGATGCAGAGATGCTGAACCAAAGGGATCTGGGTTTTTCTCAGAACATCAGCTTTGATCTTAGATCTTAGAATGTAAATGTTTGAATCTGGGTATTGGAAATTGAGTCCTAAATGTTCAGGCACACCTGGAGACAGCTGTTTGACCGTCCCAGAGGTACACAACAAACAGCAGATTAGTTAGAAATCTTTGAAGGAGATTGCCAGAGGATGAGGAGGTGGAGAAAACAGTAGTTTCAGGCCACATCACCATTAACATCTCAACATCCGTGTTTGTTTTGAGTAATGCTTGTGAAGCTGTTAATGTCAATATAGAGACAATGTGCTCCTTTCACCACAGGACTGGGCTGACCTGACACAAACAGCTCTGTTTATACACCTTGACAATGGCCAAGGTGTTTAAACAGCCCCCCTCCCCAATTAGTGTTAAAACTTGACTCAACAGTTTTAACAATTGAATGTCAGCTAAAAGGTGGTCTTAGGAGTAAAGTAAGCTTTTCAAGACAACAGAAAAAACATTTTATTTGTTTATTTTTTTATCTTTACTTATTTATATAGAGAAATGCATGTTAATTAGGAACTTAAATCCATTAAGTACTGTAAATGTGCCAGATTTAGCCATACAGGCTAATCTATAAGGCTACATTTTGATTAATTCTTGTTCTTCATATGATCACATCAGGTTAAAAGCAACTGGGTGGTGCAGAATCTAACAACTTCAAACCACATTTAAATATAAATTAATTCCTTTCATCTTCATTTACTCTTAATAAAAAGTCAGAGTTGCAAGTGCAACTGGGTCTGTGATATCAGCCCTGATTCCTTTATAAAAATTATTCTGATGAAAAGATTAGAAACAAACTTTGCTGGCCAGCTAGCTGGCAAAACCAACAAAACTTAAAGCTGCAGTTGTTTTATTTGAACACTGTTACTTACCAGACATGGGGCAGAACCCATAAAGTTGTTCTACATCATAGTTTGTTGTGGTGCCACACCACTTCATGCTGTCCCTCCGTCCATCTGCAGTACAGTCTGTGTAGTTTCGGCCATTGTAGAGGAATGGGAACTGACACAGAGCACCATTAGAATTGCCGCCTCGTGTCACAACAACCGCTGTTGAAACAAGAGTAACAATTAATTTGGGCATCAATAATCTCGAATTTGTAGCTTTAATTTGTAGGATCTCTGTACAGAGCAATATGGAATATTGCTGATATATTTCTGATATACTTTATGTACAATATATATTTACTGAAAGAGAAAGAAGAACTGCAGCTACTTGTTAATACACTGCCATGGTTTCAAATAACCCCTACACGTTTATGGGAAATTTGTATAACAAGGATAGCAGTCATATGGCACATAAACTGCTCCTTACTAAAAATGTTATTCATTGGACCATGGCAAATTTGAAGGAACTTGTGCCTTTGCCCTGAGATTATTGAAAATTTCTAACCAACATGTGTGTGTCTGGTATTTAACATTCTTCCATGAAAGTTATTTGCCATCTGTTTCCATCTGTCTTCATTTCTAAATTCCTTCTAAATTTACAACTTTAGTAACACTGCCACCTCACCGTTTTTCTCAGTGCAGAAAGAATATTTCTGGTCTTTATCAAAATCAGATGAGGTGGAACACCACAGCCGTCCATCACTGCGTCCATCTGATGTACAAGAGTGGTAGGTCTTTCCCTTGTGGACAAAAGGGAACACACAGGGAAGGCCTCCAGAGGTCCCGCCATACACTGGAGCTGGTCCATCTGCAGGGAGACATAAAACAACCCAATCAGTCATTTTGAAATGTATTTGATTAGGTCTTTAGTCCACAGGTGGAATCCACTTGAAAAAAAGCCTGTTATAAGTAGCCCTACCAAAGCAACTTTCTTTTTTTAATTTGACAAGAAAATGTAAGAAGAACGTCTCTCACCCCACTGGTCACAGCTCACTCCATTGCCAAGGCAGGTACAGGCCATCTTTTTGTTTCCCTGTTTCTTGATCCAGCGCTGTCCATTGAAGTATGTCAGTCCCGTATCAGTCTTACAGGTTGACTCCAGAGGAAACTCAGGTGCAGTGACGGGGTGGTAGACAGCAGGCTGGATGTTGGTGAGCACATGGGAGCCGGTGCCTGAATCATAACCAAATCTGATGTTATATCACAAATGTCAAAGCTGCGATAAGCAAATAATTGCCTACTAATAAAAAATGTACCAGAAACTACTGCATGATGAAGTAAAACAGAAGACAAAAAAAACTATATGTGACCCACTTCATTAAATATAATAAAATAATCATATTTAAAGATCCAGTATTGGGCTTTTTTGCATTTTTTCCTCTTTTCTTCAGTGTGCAACACAGCTTTGTATTTGCAACAAATAATGCACACTGCCTGTAATGTCTTGTTGACTTTTCTTTTATTACAGATCTTAATCACAATGTAAGCATTAACCTAATGCTTGCAATTTGGCTGGTGTAGCAAGTCTTTGTAAGAATAAAGCCTTTTTTCAGTAAAAGAAAACTGGGCCATTATTTAGAGAATGGTCTTAACCTTCCTGAGGCCCTCAATAGAAATTGAAACGAAGAGAGGTAGAGAAGCCCTTGTAACTTTGGGTCAATTTCACCTGAAGGCCACGGGAGAATTAAAGAGACAAAAGCTAAAAACGAGAGTTTTAAACAGAAAGTCAGTGTGCAGATTTAAACAAATTGCATGATTCTAATGCATGTAAAAATAAATAATTTAATAGACCCACCAAATAAACACAAACATGTAACTTAAAGTTGTGGTAAAGTTCAAAGCTAAATAGAGTTTAAATGTTATTAGCTCCATTGACATAAAATATTTTCAGACAAAATTTATATTTCGAATAAAAAAAAAAAAACAATCACTAATAAAATGATGTTCCTCGTGTGCGTTTTACTGACCTTAAATCACAACGAGATATTTTCTGTGTCACACCCCATAATCCCTTTAATCACTGCCCTTTTTTTTCTAACAAACACTTTTCCCCTAACATCCCCCCTGTTCCCACACACCATGTCTGTCTCTCTGTCCAATGGGGTCAGGATCACAGACTACAAAACATGTCTTTCTCACTTCATCACTTGGCACTTCTTATCTCTCCCTCCTCATAACATCTGTCTTTGGTATACATTCTAATTGATACAGAAAGTGAGAGGGGAGAGGGAAATGACGCGGGTTTTATCAGTTCTCACCTAGGCTGGTGGTGTGAAGTGAGCTTTTTTGCTCACACGTCCACTGGCCTCGACCGTTCCCCACACACAGACACTGAAGCAAGCGGCCTTGGGCATCTGTCTTGGACCATGTGTCACCGATACGATATGCGGTCAGAGTATCCTTGTCATTACAGTAATCTAGGAGGAAAAGAAAATAGAAAAAATAAATATGAAATTAAAAGACACTGTAGGCCTACGACTGTTGTACGTCTTGGGGTCACATATGGTGAAGACTTAAAAGTCAGGATTCATCTGGAAATGTTTGCAGACGCTTGGTGGGGAGTGATCCCTGCTGGCCACCAGCTGTTTCCATGTTTGAGTCTTAAAACACTGCTGATAACTTGGGCACATGGAGGAATGTAGTGATGTAGGGACCTCCAGTAAATAAAAAAAAAGGCCACCCCAAAGTCTTGCACGCAACAACAAGTTAATGAGCAATAACTTCATTCATCATCTGTCGCATCAAAGAGCATACACAAGGGTACATGTCATGGTTTAAATTACATAAACAGCTGGTAAATATTTCCAACAAAGCTTGTTGAAAACATCCAAATATCACAGCTGTAATGTGATTAAAAGTATCCGACACAGTTACAGTATGATTAAAGTCATGTGTTCCAAAAACTGCTGGATTTGTGAAGCAATTAGTCAGAGTTTCTGTTGGACTGACTCCCACTGACCTGGTTGTCAGGTTTAATAGATACTAAAGATGAAACTAGAATATTATTAAAGACATTGTGAAGGGTGCCAGTTGAGCTACTGCCTCAAAATACGACAAACATTTTTTTTTATTTAAACCTAGAATAACGATTAAACTTACTTTTGTAATAATCTAAGATGAAAACATGTTCCTATTTTGATGCATAAACTGTACAAGAAGTGTAAAGACTACCAAGATATACTGCAATGTTTAGTGGTAACTGCACATACATGTGTCTCACTCCCTGACAGTACTCCTAATTAGACAGGCAGACAGAGACACAGACTAGAAGGTAAGCTTCAGACAGTCATTGTGCAAAAAATGTAAGTTGTATTAAAAAATAAAATAAAATCCTGGCCCATAAGTGGCAGAAGGGTGTGTTTTTCCAAACCTGTGGGTGAAGTAGCAAATCATAAATTGTAAAGCAAATGGAAAAAGAAGATCTGTAAAGAATCTCTTAATTATCAGACTAGCTGCAGTATAGGATAAGTGAATAAAGATGCAGTGAGTGATAATTAAAAGGAGTCTTACTTTTTGAAGTGCATTTGATGCTTCCAGTCCCCTCTCCTCGACAGGTGCATTCCACCATCATCCATTCCTCATATTTCCTCTCCCACGTCTCCCCAACATTGTAAGATACGCCAACGGAATTGTCATAGCAACTCTCAGCTGCAAAACACAGGTGAATTAATTTTGAGTTAGCAATGCTCATGGATCAACACTCATACAGTCACAAAATAATGCTTACTGCAGGTGGTGAAAAAAAGAAGAAACAAAGACAGTTTTTTTGAAAGGACATTTCAGTTTTGAGATTCATGACTGCATCCATTTAGTCATCTGTGAGTCAGCTGTCTGATTGACTCACCAATAGGTTTGCAGGTCCATTCTCCTTTGCCATTACCCAGGCAGACACACTCCAACATAGCACCTCCTGCTTCATTTGGTCTCCTCCAGGTGTCTCCGATCTTATGTGAAACACCACCATCATGACAGCGATCTGATGTTGGGAAAATAAGTAACAGTTTTACTGCATGTTTCTGTGTGTGTGTGTGTTAAGAGCAAAATAATTTTTAAAAACTCAAATATTTTCATCATTGTCTAACCCTCCACCTCACTGCAAACAACTACACGGCTCCAAATGCTAATGAAGTGGAGAGAATATGGAGTTTAACTCTTTCTGACATACAAGGACAAGGAAAAAAAAAAAAACCTCAGGATGTGTGGTCTGAGGTTAAAGCAGTAACAGCAAGGGGTAGCCCCCTCCAAACAAAGAAGGTGTGTGTGAAACCACAGACAAAAACAAAGTCCACACATACTGGCAATGGTGCAGCTAATTTTGCTCCTCCCAGATCCAAGACACGTGCAGTCCCAAGTCATGCCATCCCTGAAGCTCTCAAATGTTTCTCCCACACTGTAGGACTTCAGGCTGAGCTCATCGTAGCACTTTTCCTCCTCTGCAGGGACAAAAAAGGACAAATATGTTAGGTTTTAGGGAGAAATTAAAATGTGATGTGAGTATTAATGCAAATAAAATATGTTTGGGGAATTAACTGCACACAAACTAACCATCAGGTTTGCTTTTACACTTGATCCCTGCAACTCCGTGGCAGGTACAGATGAGAGTTTTGCCCCAAAATGGCCTCTCCCACTGGTCATTAATATTATAGAAGCGGCCATTCTCCATACAACCATCTGAGCAGAGCAAAGGGAAAAAGATGAGAGAAAACAAAACAGCTAATTAAACACTACAGATTCAGACTGGAAAGACACATTTAGTCACTGGAAAGTGGTTTAACGCCAACCACAGCTTCTCATACTGATCTTTACTGCTGATTAAACAATAAACAAAACCCTTTTTATAGCAACATAACTGAAGCCTAATTTAAGCATTCTATTGAACTTTACCCATGTCTGTTAAATTAGCTTCAGTGAGGGTGACCTGCCTTCAAAAGGTCCATCTGAACTGTCATAAATCACTTCCACAGGCTGGAGGATAATAGTCATCCACTTTTTTTCCCCCTCCAGGCACACATTCTTTGTTAAAACTCCCTGATTCCCACCCATGCAATCCACATCTTTCTTTTCCTTTTATCAGTTTCAGTTTTCAGAAAGAAAGAGTCTGAGTAAACTCAGATTATTACAAGGTTCACATGAATGAATCTGAAGGAGGCTGAAGGGGTTAAAGGTTGATCTTGTGACCCAAAGCAGAGACTGATTAGGATAGTTAAAAAGTTGATGTCATCACTGGGTTGATAACATTACATGCAAATACTTTTCAAAACTGTGTGCCCCGAACGCCGATCTGTATTATGAATCCTTTACAAATTAAAACAGAAATAAAATTAACAGCTTCTACCTTGAGAGACTGAAGACGCGTGATACTGCTGCGCCTGTCTCCGGTTCCTGTGCGTCCCGTGTGGCACGCAGTTCACCGCGCTCCCGATCCACAGGGCGACCAGCACCCCGGCTATGGTGGTGCTGTGGCCAGACATTTTGCTTCAAAAAGAAGAAAAACTAAAGAAAGAAAAAAAAAAAAGGAGCCACCAGGCTGCTGCAGAGTGCGGTAGCAGATGATCCCTTTTTTAGAAAGGTGTGTTAGTAATGATTTCACCGGAGAGAAGTGGGTTCCAGCGCGTCCCTCCAGCCTCCTCCTTCAGCCTGTGGCCCCTGACTGCAGGTCCCCCCTCTCTGAGCTGGGACTCATTTATCTGGGCATGGCTCACTTTCAGGCAGAGGGAGGTCCAACAATGAGACACGACTAGCCATGCAGCATGGAAGTGCTGCAGGCATTACCAAGCAAAAATATTTATTCCTAAAAAATATACAGCTATTTGTATCAGGATAAAAGATTATCCTAAACTGAACTTTAAAAAAAACAAGGTTGACAAGCTTTAACTGCAGATTTTGTGTGATCAGAGTATACAATCTCAGCTACTACAACACCGACTTCACCTCAGTGTGTGTAAAAGACTGAGGTGTTGCTATTTCTGTGTTTTGTTTCATTCATATTGAAGTGATATTTAATTTTTAGAAGACTGAAGCAACCCACCACATATATTGGCCTATAGCTTTACAGACTCGATGATTTGCAGGAAATAGGTCACATGATGTCAGTGTCAGGAAAGTCTCCAGCAGCCCAAAGTTTCAGGGTCTGTAGAGTGTTGGAGCGTTTATATCAATAGGTGTTTTATTGTAATATTTTTTCAGTAAATCAAGTTAATGTTTATAGGGTGCAAATCAACAGTAAAGTGTATTTTTCTTTGCTTCTCTTTCTGACTTTTCATTTGTTGCATAAGTCAGTCAGCCCAGTTAGGCCCATTTAAAATCATTTTTAAATCACCATAGGTTCCCCTACAGCCCACATGAAGTATGAAGCATACAGTGCTTTTAATTTATCTCCTTTTTTTGCCTAATCTTTGTGGCGATAGCTCTGTACATTTGAGGTGTTTTTGAACCACCATTTTTTTCTTCATTCCAGCTAATTATATGCATAAACACCTCAGGAACTTCAGCTGATCGTAGTTCATACAGCTATGTTTATGGGGTCTTTTTAGCTCCTACCTCAAAGTAGGAGTTTTCCCAGCTTGATGAGAACCTTCGATGACATGAAATTGATGGTTCTGGGTGAGTCTAGAAATGCACCATGATTGGTTGAACATTTAAATGCAGCACGATATTCTACGATTGGAAAAAATAAATAATTTAAATGATTTCTAAAGAACCCATCTTAGGAATAGTTGTTCAAACATAACCTAAAACAGTATGATGACACCAGTTTAGCTGTCATGATACAACAATAGACTTATAATGCAATTTCTGCACATATCTGCTGACTGGTTGTTACATTATTTTACTATTTGTTGATGCAGTCAGAGAAAAATATGTTGTCCTTTGAGGAGCTCCGTCACCAATGGGGCGCACAGAGTAGAGTCACTCCTCCTTCACATCGAAAGCAGGCAGCTGAGGTTGTTTGTGTTTCTGATTAGGATGCCTCCTTGGTATTTCCCTCTGGATAAACGCCCCACTAAAAGGAGACCCCAGGTCAGATCCAGGACATACTGTATATCCTCACTACCCTGGGAGAGCTGCAGAATGTCACTTGGGTGAGAGACGTCTGTGTTTCCTGTTGCTCCTTAAACCTGACCACAAATAAGCATCAAGAAATGGATGAATGGATGATGAAGTGGGTTTATCATCTGTTTTAAACCAAAACAGAAACATAGTTAACATTCAGAACCAATTTACTTAGTGAAACAACTCTGTCCAAAATAAAAAAAAACTGCTCACTAGGTGTCATTATTTCCTCCATGGTGCCATGAGCTCAACTGTTACAGCAGTCAAACTGATTGATCTTCAGTATGTTGTAAAATGAAGCCAATCAATCTAAATGAGAGAAGACTTTGTAACCACTGTTATGTGTGTGTCAGGAAATCTGTGGAGCATGGGCCCATTTTTGAGGTCTCAGAGAGTTTTTGTTCTGGCATCATTTGTGACATCTGTCTTAACACTTTGTTTTATTGACCACTTGCTCCACATCAGGAGACGGTGATTACTTACAGTGGAACTTATGATATATCATAGATATGTCCATCTGTTACATTTTATCTTGTAGATAGAAAACATAGTCTGCTATGGACACTAAGATTTAAACAGAATGTGTTTTTTAAATGGTGACAAACAATAATCAACAATCACATTTCTGGCTTCAAAAAAGGTCCAAGTGGAAAGGCTCCTCGTCATAAATGCTTCTCAGATTTTACACTGATCTTTGAGGCTTTGACAGTTATTTTTCTGCATTGAACTGAAAAATTGTCTTAACAGAAACTTAACAATACATCGAAAAAAGACCTACTCAGTAAAAGAAAAGAAAACAACGCCCATAACTGTATCATGTCGTAATAACAAAACTGTCACATAAATCCAGTACAGTGAGATAATGCAGTTATTCTTAGGCTAAAGCCTGGAAACTATTATCATGCAGATTAAATGATTGCGAAAGTTGCCTTTTGCCTTCAGCAAAAAGAAATAATGTTTTTGCTTAGATCTGTGTGTGTGTGTTTGTCTGTAGTGTTAGCAAAATATCTCACGAACCTCATGAGAACCTCATATGGTTCTCATGAATCATAAACTTAATGTTCATTTGTGTAGAAAAGCTGTCTTTATGGGGAAAAAGACATTTGAGAATCAGGTAGTCTTTGATAAATATGCAACTTCTGCCCTAGAGGTCACAGGTCAAATTTAGCTTTATATTGAGGGGGTTAATTTAGGTTAATAGAACAGATTTACAACTAATTGGTGGAATCAAACTTATCTTGCTATGAACTTTAATCCTGAAAATTTGCATTAGTTGATAAATGAAATTCATGTGAGTAGTGATCTCAATAATATCTGGATAAGAACCGGGTGGAAAGAGGACTCAGGAAAAGTAGCTGGGAGAAGATAAAGTCAATAAACTCCTTTGATATGTGACAAATGACTAGTTATTCAAACTGTACTAAACTTTGCAGCTGTGACCTCTTTTCTTACCCTCTTTTTCAGAATGATCATTCCAGATCTTGTGTAATAACGTCACAACGTTACAGTATATTTCCACACGTCAGCTATGAATTTTATTTAGTCAGCCTGGATTTCCTAACTCTCCATCTATTTTCACTAATTTGGATTTTTTTTCACTCCCTCCCCAACAGTTTCAGAATCATTCATTCCTTCCACAGTCCTGTTTGTTTTCACTTCTCCTTTTCAGGCTTGATGCAAACAAGGTTCAGTCTATATAATCTGTAACATTTCTGCTTATATTAAGAAGTTTACATCACATATTTTTATACAAGCATATTAGCACAATAACAAAGAAAAACCTGATGTCTGTGTCTTATGTTTTTGCTTCACTGTTCCCATTCTGTTTAATGAAAATTACTATTTCAGTTTCCTTTTTGATCCTCCTGCATGATTCAGTTTTGCTGGAAGAAATGACCACCTAAAACTAATCAATGTGACCATAAGAATGTGTGTATGTTTATATGTGAGGCCACATCAGGCAGTTAGTTTGCACAATAAAGCCTTTAAACTGGGATTTCCAGTCTAATCATCACCGGTCACAGCGCTGCAGTAGCAGACGTGGTTTACAGATGTTAACCACTGAAATGAAGCCAGACTGTAACACACGACTGAGGGGGTCTAGTAAATGGATTATTGTTTTAAATTAAAGGCCTAGAATTCTTTGAAGGAATGAATATCACCTGCTGCCTTTCATGCCAGAGTTTTACACTAAGATGAAGTTTTTTTGAGAAATGATGGAGTTATAGTCATTTTGGTCAAACCTTGAAGATACCATGATGCAAAAACACATGCAATATCTTATGTGATCTGTTACTGCTTGGAACATGTGTTGTAAATGACTCTCAGCTACTACAACACAAACTTTAGTTCAATAAGTGTAAAATTCACTTAGGTATAGCCATTTTTGTGTAGACTAAGGTGGAGTCCATAAGGTAATCAGTTGTATGTACATCCAAAAATTACTTTCTGAAGGTTCCATTAAAATCCATCCAGACGACCAAACACATACACACATATGCATTTACATTATCACCTGCCTTTCATGGAATAATTACTCACTATGTGCACTTCTTGCCTTTAACTTTCACCCAGTAGTTACTCATCCAATAAGTTGACAAAATAACCTTTCAAATTACACAAAAAAATGCTGTGTTGGTTTGCTCTTCACATTAGGATTTAGATTTAAAGGCACCGAAGATAGAAGATAAAATGCAGAGATGTGGAATAAACCTGCCTTGCTAAGAAATAAGGTTGTTTATTTTGTATATTTTAATACTTTCCGATTTTACTGAACATATTGTTGATCAGCAGATCAAGTTTTCATAGTCTGGACCATGAAGTGCACAACAGAGTACACTTGTATTGCTAAAAACTAAACTATTTAATCTCCTCACATCTCTTTATTCTCTCTTTGCCTTTAGCTCTTTTTCTTCTGCCGTCAGTCCCTCATATCCTCCAGGGAGATAAGGTCACAGTCTGAAGAAAGATGAAGTGATTAGAGGGGTAGACTCAACGTTTTTCTCAGGCTGATTATTTCTAGATATCTTTAAATCTCACCACTTGAAATGTTTCATTGCAGCTGAGTAAGTAAAACGGTTGTCTTGAAATTCTTAGTTGAATCAGCTAGAGGCAGTTTCTTATGAATTAAAATGTCAGCATTCTGGGAGAGAGTTTGATTTCATGGATGATGTAAGAATCTATGGCTGCCCTGCAGTAATAACTTTTGTTTTCTTTTTCTTCTAAATTGTTCTGTTTTGGTTTTAAAGAGAACTATAATAGATTATATATTTGTAATATGTTCCTGCACAGACAAACAAATCAAAAAGTTAAGTAGTTTTAAACAGCCATTTACTGTGAAGAAAAACTGAAAGCTCGAGGCTGTGTCAGAAATATATCCTCAGCCACTTCTGCATCTATAAGCTGCAGCTCCCCACAGATATAAATGAATCAAATGCAGTGAGTTTGCACGTAGGTTGATGGGAAAGCAGGAAACTCCTAAATGTGTCATCAGCACCTCATAGACCACTTCCACTGTTATAGTCATTGCAACAACTTGTTTTTTTGCGTTTTTTAAACTATATGGAAACTCTGGTTTGAATATTTTTGATTAGATATGCTCACCCTGTGTCGAAGAAGGTAAAAAGATTTTTCAGTGCCTGAGTTTTGCACAAACCAAATTTGTCATGGCACATACAGTAACTATGGCCTTGAGAGTTAGTGGTTGTAGTCGACAGCTGGGGTGCCTGAACGGTTTAATTGTCTCAGCGTAGTCATGATGCATAATGTATGAGTCTGCAGAACTAGTCGTTTTTGCCATTGCACTAACATTCTTAGGAAAAGAGGAAATGGTGGTTTGTCAGAATTTTTCCAGCTGAAGTGATTTTTTAATTCTAATTTTATTCTAATTTTCTTTTTCTTTGAGGTTTCGAATCTATAAGAGACACCTTGAGACAAGGGACACCACCAAGGGCCTAAAATGCACGTGTAGACCCCACCCCTCCCACCCACCAGGCAGTCTTATATGAATAATGTGCCCATTAGAAAAAAAGCAAAATGTCATGTGAACCACAGGACAGCAATTAATGAAATTCTCAGAAAGTAATCACTGGATGTACATCTAGACCTGATGAACCTTTGGAGTCAACCTGAATCAAGATGGCTGCCTCAGCTAATTGACCTTAGCCAACACATAAATGAGTATAACCAAATAAGCCAATTTTACAGATTTTGAGCTTCTTTTTAGCTGTCGTAACAGCTGAAAGCCGTGACCAACATATGGTCTGACAGCTGACAGATTTAGCAGAATTTTTGTTTAAAACTTTGGCATCCAGGGCAGCCAATAATATGCATTCTTTCAAGGAATGGTAGTTTCATTTAGGAATATAAATTTGAGAGAGAGGAGAGATTAAGCTTTAATGTCAGGATTCGGTTTCTTTTTGTGGTTAGTGTTTTGTTTCTGGTCTCTTTTTGGGTTTGGGTTTGTTGTCTCTTTTGTTGTTTTCTTGTGGTCTTGTTCTCTGCCTGTCAGGATTCACCTCTCCTCCTCCTTCTTTCCTTGTCATGCCCATCTCCACCTGCTCCTGGTTTCATAATCATCTCACCTGGGCCCACTTTTCCTAATTACCTCCTGTGTTTAAAACCTGGTCATTTCCTCCGCTCGCTGCTGGCTCATTGTCACTTTGTCCCTCCAATATGCTGTCTGGTTGTGCCTCCCGTCTAGTTGCTCATGTTTCAGTTCTGGGTTCTGTTATGTTTAGTTTTGCTGCCACGTCAGCCCTTTGTTTTGTTCTTTTACTTTGAATAAGTTTTCTTTTAGTTCTCGCAATCAGTCTGCACTCTTGGTTTGCCTCTTTTTCCACCCACCACAACATTAATGAGCTGAGTGGTGACTGTGCTGTTCTCAATGAGAATGTGTGCCACCCCAAGACTAACAGTGGCCACTCCTCTGAAAATACTCTGAAGGCACCACTGCTTGAAATATATCTGGATTATCTATTATTCTGAATGAGATGGCTCTGTGTTAAAATACTGCTTAGTACCAACATATCTGGTAACATCAAAAAATAATACACAAATCCAAGCAGGACTTAATTAAAAAAAAACCTCTCCATAGACTCAGCAGGTTTGGTCTGAAAGCAAACAAACAGTTCGTATGAACTCTGAATGTTTGATTATTCACTGAGCCTGGGAGCTAAACAAACTGAAGAGGCAACGGGGCTTAATTCTGCTTATTCTAAAGTTTTGCTTGCATCCTGTTTCATTTGTTTTCTTTTCTACAAGGGTTTCAGACAGATTTCTCATCTCCCTCCTTGTCTTTTTCCCCTTCACCTAATTCCCTTGTGCCCCCACCCCCACAACAAGCAAACAGACAGATGATGCCATCACTGCAGCATTTGGTTATCTCATGGTGATGGACCATAATGCAATGGGCTCCCGACCCCCACAGGGAAACAAGCTGGAGGAAGTTAGGAGAATCTCTTGGGGGAGTAGTGGTCTGCGTGTGTGTGGGTGGAGGTGTGTGTTTCAGCCAGGGGAACTCAGGATTTTTCCACTACAGTGGTTCCTGTGCAAAAATGAGAATCTTATTCAGAACTGATAAAAGACTTGTGGGAAGAAAATTGTCAAAAACAAAAAAATAGCGTCACATCTGGAGACAAGATAAAACTACCCCAGATCTGGAAAGACAACTTTTTTAGACAGTTCAGTAAAATAAAACAAGCAAAAAAAACAAAAAAAAAAACTATTTCAGAACATTATATTCCAACATTACATTTAGCAATCAAACAAGGCTTTCAAGGCTTTTGGATGCCTTTTCTTATTTATGTAACTAGTTTCAAAAATAACTTAGGAAAAGTTTAAAGACTTGTAGCTTTTTAAAAAAGTGTGAACAAGTAACGCAGAAACATTCTGGGCCTAGCATCTAGTGCAATCAGTGACCTTGTGCTTTAAACTCTTTTCATAATAGCATTACTGTTTTTTTCTGTTTTGTTTTGTTTTGTTTTGTTTTGTTTTTTCTATAGCAACATGTTTGTTTTTCTTTTCATTTCTGGTTTCTATGGTTTTGTGGGTTTTTGTCTCTTGTCACATTCATAAGTTTATATTATTTAAATATAACAAAGTTTTTTTTTCTAATAATTTGTCAGGATAACCTTCTGAAATTGATAACTAAATTATTTTAATCTCTGGTGTGCAATTGCCTGTGTGTTTGTCTGTCTGTTACCAAAACACTGTGAACCAGTGGAAGGATTTTAATGAAACCCTCAGAGAGTAATGTTGAATTTTGGGAGTCAACCCAATTGAAGACGGCAGCTAAGTAATCTTAGACAACACAAAAAATGGCTGCAATTATCTTTATTTTTCACAGATATCAAGCTAAAATTTGGTGTAGCTGTGAGCCATCCCCAACACATACTCTCTAGATCACATTAAATCTTTGAGTAAAGCGTTGGCATTTAAGGAGATGGGCGATATGCATTCCTTTGAGGAATACCAGTTAGAAAAGTGTAAACAGAGTTTTTGTGGGGTAGTATTTTAGCGACTTACTAATATGAGAAACGCTGTTAGAAACAGTCTTGGAAGGAGTTGAAAGGATTTCTCTGATGGGACATCACCATATAAAGAAGAACCCTTTGTTGTTCTAAACCTCGCCCAGGTTTGGGAAAAGGAGTCACGGAGTCACGGCTCGGTTCTTCACAACATATAAAACATTTTCATGACAATGACCAAGCTAGATTGAGAAACATCACACAATGAATGTACAACATGCACTTTGGACTCCATAACAAAGATGGACAAGTCAGACAATGACCTTTTAGATGTTCGAGGCCCCAGTCTGACCTGCATGTGTCATTTGAATGTGTGTGTGCTACTTTTTGACAATGGAGTATTGATGTTTTACTCCAAATTATTTATCCATAATTAGTTTAATACTTCTTTCTATCGCTAAACTCTAACGCCCTCCATAAGAAGACATATCTGAGTTTTAAACTTATGTGAACAATGAGGAAATTTCAAACTGGGGTTGCCATGGTTACCTCATAACACTGGTGAGGAATTTCAGAGTCATAACTCCAGAACAGGGACATACCGGTATAAGAGGAAAGAGTGTGTGTGTGGGGAAGATTGAGGGAAGAGTAAATGTAATTGGATAGACGGGAGAAAGACAGCATCCTCCCAGCATCAGTCTACTTAAATGTGTTTTGCCTGAGTCACTAAAACAAAAGAAAAACAATTACTAAGCACATAGGGCACGGAAAGTCAGGGGAGCTGGAAAATGATGACTTCCCTGCGGCATCTGACTCATACAGTATGTGGTAATGATCTAAACAGAGGTATAACTACACATGGAGATGTTTTGGAAGAACCATAAAGGCATGTTTGTGTGTGCCGGATGGTACAGCAGCCTTCTTGTACTTGTGCTTCAACATGCAGAACACTACAGCCAGGAAGTGGGGAATATCCTACTTTTTTCTATCTCACATCTGCAAAGAAGAGAACTAAAAAAAACTTTTGACATTTGCTGAATTTCAAAAGTAGTGGATGGGTATTCACTTCCCACAATCCATTATCTGCTTTCTTCTTGAATGTGAAGAACTGAAGAAATACTATTTTATTTTAGTTATATTCATATTGCAAACCAATGGTGGTCATTGTAAAACAGCGATGACATACCACGGTATTGGTACTTAACAAAGACAACTACCTTAAAGGTTTTGTGGATGATTTTTCAAAAATAATCAAAATGTGTTAAATTCATTTTTCAAATGTTTGAGTTAAAAAATATTACAATAAAATAAAATAAAACCCTCACCTGTGTTTTATTGGAATGAAGACAGAAGCTCCTCAGACTGATTTCCTCCACATTCTGCATTGAAAACCATAAAAAAATCTATATTTTGTAACACAAGTGAGCTTTAATCACTTTTAAAGTTAGGGCTCTGGGTGTATTAATGTCCCCTCGTTTTACTCTAGCTGTGGTTCAATAACCTTTTTAGCATGACGTTTTTGGGTGAAATGTGCATAAAATAAAAACGCAGCTTTGTTTCCTTTTCTGCTCTTTCTAAATTTTAGTGTTACATCATAACCTGCATGACTCCTCTGGGTCTGAGTGGAAACCAGAAACTGGAACCAGACTGGAAAATGCATATAGACATGCACCAGATGTTCAGGGTAGCATTGAAAAGGCATTACTTTAATTAACAGTTGTACCAGGAAGTGAAAAATAACGTGTTCATGCTGGAGTAACCATCAGAGTGAATTTACTATATGACAAGTGTGATTCAATGTTAATGTTGATGCCGACCTTTATTTAAGTTTTCTCTTTTTTTTTTCTCCCCTAAACAAATTGTTTTTCATTTGTTTTAGCAATGTCTGCGTTTGCACTGAATGGAAATCTTTGGTGGGAAGGGAAAACAAGAGAGAAGGAAAATGGTGATGAAAGGATGGAAATGTCAAATTACGCAATAATTAAATGACGTTTGTGCATATAAATAATCTGACTACATTTAAACAAAAAATCCTGTATGGACAGAACTTAGCCAAATGTTATATAAATGAAAAGAGGTGTGTGTGTGTGTGTGCTTTAAATTAATGATTAAGGCAGGTTTTAGGTCCTTTCATGTCTTTTGAAGAGCTCATTATTAGAAGACAGTGTCTTTGCTACCTGTCCGTTGAACCAGAGCTGATAAATCAGGTCAGGTCTTTTGATGCTGTGCACTGGCCTGGCCCCTAAATACCTGCTCTGAACAGAAGATGAGCTGTTTTACTCAGCAGCAGCCTACTCTCCTCAAGGTCTTTATCAATTTTTTGATGATTCATGAGGCAGAGAGTCAGATAAATGTGAAGGGATGAACACTTTATCATAAATCTTACAACCAGTAGATATAAGCAGCAGCAAATAAGCTTGAACCCAGTCATCAACAAAAGAAATCCTGGAAGTTCATGTTCAGCTCTCATGACAAAGGTTTCTCTGGTTCTAACTATCCTCATTTTTATTGTTGATATTTAGGTGGACAGCTGGGTGAAACGTGTCCAAGAACAAAGAGCTGGAGTCCCGTCTTTTACTATTTCAAGCATTTAGGATTACCACGAGCAGAGTGACAAAGAGTCTACACTGACACATGTTGACAAAAAGATTTTCACACCATTTGTCAGCTCATAATTCACATTGCCTGCCTGCCTGCCTGCCTGCCTGCCTGCTGTGTGCTTGCTCACCATCTTGGGCCCTTAAACCATAACCAGGACAAAATGCATAATCCAGTTTCTCACTGGCTCTCTCATAAAGTTAAAGATATTCTTGAGATTTATTGTCTATGTAAAAGTGGCGACTTGAAGGTTTCACCAGTGATTTCAGTTATTTTGTGACAGCTGTAATTACTGATGGAAACAGCACATGACTTTTTTAAAGGCACCATAGTAAAAGTAAAACCTTGTGTTTTTAGTTTAGTTCTCTGTGCTCTCCTCTGTGCCATCAGCCACTTCCTCCGCTTGTATTTTTCCTCAGGCATCCTGCCACACCCATCTTCACCTGTCCTAGGTTAGCCATTAAGTCCCCTGTCTCCCATCTCCCATCTCCTCATCAGCCCCAGGCCTTATATTCTTTCATTCATCATTTTTGCTCTTATGCTTCCTTGAGTTACTTATATTCCTATAAGTTGTTTCCATGAGCTCCTGAAGCCAGTCTTCTTTTCTGGATCCGACTTTATACACGACAGTGTCTTTCTAAAGAAGCAAACAAACTGTGTCAAATCTTCATTTTGTCAGATAATTTCATAATACTGGGTCATACTATCCAGCTGTTTTTACTTCAGAATTATTGCTTTGTACATTTTGGACGGCAAAGAAATCCCTTAAGCAACAATAACAGAGTTTTTTGTTTATTTTTTTCTGTTGCAATCACTCAGCTGCTTTGACCTGCTCTGTAAATCTGTTTGCTTTGAGTTTTGCTGCATTGTGAAATGTTCACAGTGTCATCAAACAAAAATGTTTTTTCGTGACTTTTTGATGTCTCAGATTGACACATCAATAAGAAATGAGAAAAGATATGTTAAGGCTTTGCCAGTGATACACATGTGCGCTCTCCTATCCCATCCATTGATCCTAATGAAAGCCATGTATCTCCTGTATTGTATAAATAGTATATTAAGATAGTATATCTCTTTTCTGCTTGTTCACAGCATCTAATTAAATTTACGGTGCTTAACTGTAACTTGAAAGAATGTTAAAACCTCCTGAGCATTTTTAGGAAATCACGGAACTGAAAGTTTGTTTGTTTCAGAATTTCACATACTTGCAGTCAAACAACCAAGACAAAAAGCGGTTCAATAAAAAGAAAATTGTTGCTTATTATGTGTCGAAGGAGGGGGGAAAAAAGTGATTCACCACTTTGCTTCTCATTCTAAAGACTGTAGGACCTTTTCCTCACCATAGAAGGACAAATTGTGCTGCTGTGTGTGTAGAGGGGGTGGAAGGGTACACGTCTCAGACTTTTGCAAAATTTTACAGAATGAGTCAATGAAAATGAAAGAGAAAAACACATTAAAAATGTTAATTTTATTTTTTAGTGGTTATGTGAAACTTAAAGTACCAGAGGATTAACAAATTATGATTTTTTTACATAGTGTATGCTTAAAGTCTTAAAATAAACAAAAACATAATATGAACAGCTTTAAAAATCACCTCATGCTTTTGTTTTGTTTACAACAGAACATACTGAAGAACCAGAACTGAAGCAAATGTAATAAAGAAACTAAAAGCAGATCACAAAGGCTGCTGGTACTGATAGAAGTTAGTGATTTACTGTGTTGGGGGTTTTGTAAGAACAGCAGTACAACAGCAGCTGTGACGAAGACACAAGGGATGCTAACAACAACAAGCTGCCTTTTTTGGACTGTTTAGGACTCATGGAAAGAAATGGAAGCCTCAACACTGAGGTTTGCAGGAAACCAACCCACACATATCAGTACCTTCTGTTTCACTCTCACCACCGGCTGGAACATAAACTTTCTGTCATGAGAATTCGACACCATCGGGTCGAACATGTCCCCACGAAGACAGAAGGGAAGGACAAGGAACAGAAACAAACCAAAAAAGCTCTCCAAATATGTGGATATCCTAACTGGGGCTCAGTCAAGTCAGTGAGGGAAATCTAAAAAACCTGCCATAAAACGGAAAGAGAAGAACAAACAGAAACCATTACCGTCCCATGTGTTTTCTCACATGCATTTCACACCCAACAGGACTCTCAGACAGAGGCAGGTCCAGCCTAAGGACAAAACACCCAAACACAAACTGAGCGGTGTGGTGTCTGCAGCTCGGTGCAGTGAGGAATGTCCAGACCTTTAAGTAGGAGAAACCAAACAGCTTCCCCATAGATGCATGTCTCAACACAGGAGAGAAGCTCTTCAGAACAAGACTCAGATGTGCACCTACACCAGGGGTGGAAATTTAAAAAATTGTCCACCAGCCATCATGGACAACAAGTCCTGTTAATTTGGAGACATTTGTTCTTTTTTTGCAAAAGTTACCAGGGGGGAACCAAATATTTCAGCCGTCTGAAATAATTGGTTCCCCCTCTAAAACATGGGACAAAAAATTTTTTTTTTCTTTTTTTTTTTTTTTCTTGTTTCTCTTTCTTTAGGTTTTGATGTATATATTTTCCTTATTTTCTTTTGTATGTTTCATTCAGCCACTGTCCCCACCCAGCTGGCTGTCCATTGTCCCTTGCTGTTCTTGTCTGTAATCAGTTTCATCCTCCTCCCTGCTCAGATGATCCAAATTGATCTGAGAGCTCCAGTGTTTTTACTCATCCTTTTTGCTTAAACCTCTAATCACATGAACTGCCTTACAACTGCTATAAAAAGAGTTGCTCTTTATGAGTTTTTCATCTACACTGCATAGTGTTTGTGTAAGACTGCACATGTGTGTGTGTGTGTGTGTCCACCATAACTATCTGTGTAAGTTACACCCAAATGATACATCACGATAACAGCAGCATGGGGTCTGAATAAATGTGTGTGAGCGTTTCAGGCAGGAAAACCAACACCTCATGAGTTGAGCATTGCAACCAAAGATAAATGCCTAATTAGCCTTCAGCTGGGGTTGCTAGGCAGAAAACAAACTTCTCCATTGGGAGGTTTTTAAACATCAAAGACAAGCAGATGCTGCCTTAATTTGCTTTATCTTCTGTCTCCCTTCTAATCTTCTGTCCTCCTCTTTGCTCTTGATTTCTCTCCTTTAGCTGCTCTATTGGTAAAGAAACAACAACAAAAAAAACATTCTTCTAATGTGGAAAGTATAGTCTGCTGTAATCTGTTATGCAAATACTTCTCATATAATACAATTTATAAAGTATTTCATTAAGGACGTTATAAGGCTTTTACCCAACAGCAAATAAACAGGAAGTGACCCAAGCCTGAATTTCTCCCCTTTCCAAGAACTGGACATTTGCCAGACTTTGGCTTCTGTCCACAATCAGCACAATCCCTTCCTCCTTCTCATCCACTTATTCATATGCCAAACTTCCTCCTCCACTCGATTTTCCCTTTTTCAGACATCTGTCTTATCGAGAGTGACTTCCCCGGCTCTCTCCTCCTCTACCTCCTCCATCTCTTCTCTAATTTCATCTTCCGCCTACCATATCACTATCTCCTCACCCTGCTCTTCGTCAATGGGCTTGTAAATGAAAGGCCTGAAAACATTTGTTAATTAAGTTTTGTTAATTCACAAATGCTCTGTTGAGACAGTGTAAATAGTTCACTGCAAAAAAAAACAAAGTTTTTTTTTTGTCAGATAGAAGAAAACTAGAAGAAAAACAAAATAAAAAGAAACCCTCTTTAGGTATCTGTGAAGGATAATCAGCTGGGCTCAAACAGCTTAGATTCTGTAACAAATTACAGACAGAGCAGAAAAAATAGATAAGAAGAAGCAAACCAGAAGCACCTGTGCAGCTGAAGTTTTAGACCTCCTCCTTTGTCCAGAATAGAAGTAGGAATCCTCCCTTTTTAGTCTATTTCATGGCAACGATTTTGTACTTTAATCCTGTTTCTCTTGTAAACTTTATCTCCACTTAGTTTCAGTCCAACATGATGTCAGTGAGAATGTGAGATCCTTGTGGGGGACCTGGAGCCCTTCATGGTTCATTTATGAAACTAAAGGCTTTATGAATCATAGCCAGAAATAACAAACCAAAGACTCTTGCTTCTTGCCTTAAACACTCAGATCCCTTTGTGGGTCATTACAGTGAGAAGGGGGGTGGGGGTTATATTTGCAAGTCTTGTATCAACACCAAGCTGAGTTTCAAGAACAGAGAAAGAATGCATTGTAGATAAAAATAAAAAAATAAAAATACCATGTATGTGGACATTTTAATAGGTAAAAGGGAATTTCAAATGTTTCAAATGGTTTTTATTGTCTTTGATATGTGAAAAAATTAAGAGTTTGAGCAAAATATACAACACACTTCAAAGTTTGAGTTCAAGGAAAAATGTGGATTTGAACAAAACTGAGCTTCCATGAGGTTTTCATGTGACAGAAACATGTTTTGCTCAAACAAAAACAAACTTAGAATAAAATCTAAACAGCATAGGAGTTGCTTCTTTTCCATGTGTGTCTCTCTTGTTCTCCTCCTGGTTGTGGTTTTTGAATCTCTCCCTCTGTGCACTCATGTCCAAGCAGCTGACTCTACTTTCCTCTTTGCCCTTCGTTCCCCTTTCCTAACCGCTGCTGAGCTCATGCTCTATCATTTAACCGTACCACACTGGAAAAGCCTTCCTTTTAGATGGGTCCACCTCTGCGCTTCCAGTGTGTTCCTCCCAGAGGGAAGGGAGGATCAACGCTTCAGAGCAGGATGTTCAAACATCTGAAATGCTTGCGAGGAAATATGCATGCACACCCACACGGGCACACAAACCCACAATTTAAGAAAACATACAAACAAAGCAGTGAACTCATCTAAAAGTATTATTTATTTAAATGGTAAAGACTTGCTGACTTACCTTGTTATTATGACACAGATGTCAGCAAGTGGAGCAAATGTAGGCAGAGATGAAAGTGAAAAGAAAATATTGGATTGAGTTTACACTCCAAGTTTCTTTTTCATACATTTAAACCAAATTCTTCTCTTAATCCAATCTGGTTTGTTTCATTGTTGAAATCAAGTTTAAACATTAACTTTCTCGACACTGACAACAGAATTTTAAAAAATATACACAAACAATAGAATTTGAACAAGCAAGAAAAATTATACACTTTTTTAACTTTTGTCAACAAATGCATTTGAAAGATAAAAGAACACAAACACAACTTCAAACTGTTTATTACATAGCAAAGTTTTTGTTCACATGCCTTAACAAAGTACAAGGTCGAAAACTAAAGGAGACAAAGTTGTTGAAGCAGGGTCCCTGCTGCAGAAGCAGAAGTGGATGGATGGATGGATGGATGGATGGATGGATGGATGGATGGATGGATGGATGGATGGATGGATGGATGGATGGATCATACTAATAAACCACAACAACTGGGTTGTTTCCAACATGTTGTTGGAGAAAAGTGAGACTAAGGCTATGAGAAAAGTAAAAACAGGAGTGACAAAGCAACCTCGGATGTGCAGACATATAGTATATAGGAACAGAATCAGATAAGAAGACAGACATGCAGTGAGACGTTCAAGGTTTTCCCCCTCGTTTGACCCCTGTGAGCGAATGGCAGCTGTTTTTCAATGAGCTCATAATGGTGGAAGCCCAGCATTTGTCATGTCTGCTTTATGTTGGTGGATTTGTGCAGACCCACCGGAGTGGATTTCTAGGCGGTGAGTCACAGAGAGGAGAGATTGCAAAGTCAGGCAGATGCATATCCTAGAATGTCCCAGAGCAAAGTACAACCCCTACCCCACAGACACACACAGACAGAAGGTAAAACTCACCTTAGGTGGGACTTTAGGTGTGGATATAAGTGTTTGCATCTGTTTGAACCTGTGCCAACTCTTACAGGCAGCATGAGTCTCATGTCTCTGGAAGAAGTCACGTACCAACTAACATATATTATTTCAGTCATGAATTTGCTCTGGAATACAAGGTTACTACCTTTAAAATGCATTCACAATGCAACAGAAAGATCCAACATCTTAAATGCAATACAACTTGTGTATGTGTTAAAAGGACAGTCATAGACAACTAAGACATCCAGAAGGAGATCAGTTTGTTTGAAGCAGTTAGATGAAAATTTGAGATTGCAATAAAACCCCAATTAGAAAGCCAAACTGTGAAGTCAGGTTGAGTGAAAGAAAATGAAAAGGAAGGTGAAAAATGTTTTGCCATTTGTAACGACCTGTCCAGAATATTCAAAAAGTCAGAATAAGCCATATAGTGAAAAAACTGAATCTTAGTGTGTAGATTTTTATGGTTTCCAAACGTTACTTTTTGTTTGTTTTTTCTTTTGAAGTGTTGATTTATTTGAAAAACTGAACATATATGAAAATGGCAATTACAAATATTTAAACCATTCAAGATAGAAAACCCAACATTTACTAGCTTCTGTAGTTTTGAGGCAGTAGTTTGTATTTTGCTTCCATTAACTTCATTAGATTTGACATATTTTTTCAAATATGAAAGCTGAAAATTGTCCCAAAGCCATTCATGTTTAGGTAATATGTGCTAAATAAACATTTCCATACCCCAGTGTCTTAGGAATATTACTAAAGCAGATTTTAAATGTGAAAACCATGTGTTTGGGACATATTTCCAAAAAGAATAAATCAATTCACTTCTTTCTCATGCCAATAAACTGTCCTGGGAAACAGAAAAGACATGGAGAAAGTTGCAAGCCAAAACTAAACACAGAACGTTTTTATTCTAATGTCACTGTACTTTACTCCATTCTGTCAACTATTCTAATTCAAGGCTTCGTAATTACATAAAAAAGGTCTAAACCAGAAAGACCCAGAATGGGAAGTCACTGCTGTGTTCAGACCAACTCAAATCTAAAATAGAATCATGAATTCAACTTTAGAAATATATATATATTTCAAATGTGTTTGGGGATGATGTCTTAAACACATACTGGACTATTTTAAGCTATGAACACTGTGTACTTATGCTGTATAATATCTGCACCCCTGTGTTTGTCTGTGTATTTCATTATCTGTTTGAATTAAAGCAGAGGTGATTGTTTGTCTGCACCATCATTACATGAAGTCAGCTGACATAATCACAGAAAGGAGGTTGTTCTCATCTTTAGTCAATCTAGACGTAACATGTACCCCATCAGTAGGAGCTGCTGATCCAGCGTCTGATTCATGTGATAAGAACGGTGAGTGTGTTCCAGTCTGAAGCCGTTCTGTTTATGTGTCTGCAGGGCAGGTAGTTTGGGCGAACATCAAATGGGTGTTGACAGATAACTCAGCTCTGTGAATGAGTCATTGTCTTTTTATGCCCTGGAAAATAAAATAAAAAAGATTCTGTACTCAAGTTTTTCTTAATAGTGCAAGTCTGTAACTCAAAATAACCCTAAAAACAGTTTGCATAATTTGAACCTAAAAAGCCATTTTTACTGATTCTTTTGTTGAGCATCCAAGAGAATAGCAGGTGTCATATATGAAATATTTCCATTTAATAGAATAAATGCAACAATTGCATTCATCCAACACATTACTGAAGTTTTAATTCAAGACATTTTTACATAACTAGTTGTTCAAAACGGCTTTCGTGGAATGTGTCATATCAAATGATACCAAGACAGACACTCTTTACAGTCAGCAAAGAATCCACTGTTTTTGTCCTGTAAACACTCTAATAGCTAACTATTCATGTAGAATTTGTTTAAACACTTTTGATTTTAACCTGCTGCCAAAAGACAAACAAGAACAATAACGCTTTGACCCATGACTGTGACCAAATTGTCTCATGAACAACTGGATAAATCTTAACCCTCTCAAGGCAGACGTTGCAGATTTGCAACAGCGAATTGCATATACCTAATTACTCCACATTCATATTTTATGAGCCTTATTTTACTCAGATGATAATTTCCCCAAATATCTGATTTTTCCTGTTACTAAAATTTAATTTGAGCCTGACAGGGTTAATGAAACATGCAGAAAACAATCATCAGATGAAATCTACAACTGAATAACTTTTGGAGTTGTTTCAAATCAAGATGATAGCTAATCAACATTAGCCAACACAAAAATGGATACAATTCAGTCAATTTTACAGATATTGAGCTAAAATTTGCTGTGTTCGTACCTGAGAGTCATTCACAACACATACATGTACTATGAGCTTGTTGTTTTTGTCACGGAAAAGTAGAAATATACTCTTAGGTTAGCCATGTGATCCAGTTCTGAATTCTGGGAAAGTGTCAAGGCTTTTCCTCAAAAGTCTTTTTACCAGACAGACTTATTTTGGATGCAAAAAAAGAACTGTCTCGCTCATCCCTAATAAAAGAGCTAACATGTCCACACATGTTGCAGAGCATGTTTGGCAGTTCGGGGGAGGGCAGCTGTGTGAGATCACTCGAATATCCCCAACCACATCAGTGAATACTGTAACACATGTACACACAAACAGCATATGGACTGCACACAAACAGTACCCACATCTGGACAGATGCTACACTCCCATGTCAGTTCTGATCATTGCTCCAAATGAAGACCAACACAGAGCTGTTTGTGTTTCTTACACTCAGTTTAAACCTCCATCACTTGCTCTTAGAATAAAAGTCCTACTGAACACAGAGCACCAGCAGCAGAGCAGCTCAGACAATATGCAGTCAAAGGATAAATAATAAGCTGATGGACATTGTGTTATCTCATTTAATTGTCTTCAGTTTGAGGGAAATAAAATATTTCTAGATCATTGGTGGTAATTACTCATTCATCATTGATGACCACAAGCATGATGTACACACCCTGCCCTGTCCGCAGATTCACTCAACCAAGTTTCTGTAAGGGGAGTGTGTGTGTGTGTGTGTGTGTGTGTGTGGAGGAGGAGGGGGGATCATTTTGTTCTTTAATATTTCTATTTGGATGAACTGTGAAATTAAGAATAGCAGTGATACCGCAGCATCTTTCCATCACTAAGGACTCAGGAAGACTTCAACCTTATTTATTAATTTCCAAATAGCATTTAAGTTAATTTCTAACAGTGTCTTTTAGGCTAATAAAAGATGACATTCTGTAAAAAGAATTGCACAAAATTATGACAATTCGCAAAAGACAACTTTTGTTTTAACCCCACCCCCCACCCACCTTCTGAATAATCATTTAGAGTTCTATAGATTTTCATAAAACCTGGTGACTGATTTCATTTTTATTTTTACTTATTTTTTGACAGGGTTTGCCTTGAAAGCAGCAAAGTAATGCTGCTTTTCCTGAGCAGCCGCCTGACCTCTGACCTTCTGTCTGGAGTCACAGAGGTCAGAGAATCATCCTCTGGTTTACTTGTCCGCTTCTCTAAACATCCGCAATAAATTACTGAGCGTGCACGTGCATTTATCTTTATGTCAGTTAATGTTTGTGTACATGGTTGTCCACTCCCTTATCAGAAATTACCCTGGGAGATAAACAGTGGATGCTCTGAGGGGTTAATGTAGGCATCCGGTAAATCCTGATGTCTGGTTTGGGGAAAAGGAGGCAAAATTAAAACTGTAGGGATCCATTTTGAGGTAAAGGTTAGACATTAAATTAGGTTAGAACAAGTTTCAACCTGCATTTCTGTGTGGCAGTGTCCTGACCCGGGCAGCAGGTCGTCTCACATCATGAAGGCTGCAGGTCTGTAACTCTTCCTCTGTGAAGTTTGCTTTTTTCTCTGCAGGTTTTCTCCAGGTTTCTTCCAACAGACCAAAAACATATGTTTGGTTAATTGGCAACTCTAAATTCAACTCAACTCAAGTTGAGAACAGAAATACACAATCACAAACTCAGCAACAGTAAACATCAGGAAAAAAAAAAGACCTGAGATGAAGGTGTGAGCATGAACAGAACCAGTGAGTCTAGATAATGGAAGCATTTATCTGACTTGTTTTGGCAAACTTGAGGATTATCTGATCAACCACAAAACCATCAGTGTTAAATGGAACAACTTTTTACATTTCGCCATCACACAGATTTTGACATTTAACTATCTGAACCATTCATCAGTTCATCAAAGCGGTCTCTGTGTGTTGACGTAAACGTAAAAGCTCTGACCTCACATGTTCCGGTTCTGCATTATTAGTTTTCTGCACCATGAGGTTTTACTGAAGGACAGGTTTTACTGATGGTGTTCATGCAGACAAAGGAGAGTCTGACCAAGCTGAAAACTGAAGAGTCTCTGAAAGCCTGTGATGACAGATGGAAGCAGAAAAAAATCTGAGAAAAGACATTTTCAGAACAGAATGTCGTCTGTAGGAATTCAGGTCATCTGATGTTTAACAAAATCTTACTTTTTGTCAGTTTGCACCTCGGTTTTTTGACAGCTAGATATATTGCATAAAGTGAAACAACAAGCAGATACAAAGGTAGCCTTGAACAAAATCAAAAAGTGGCAAAAACAAAACTAAATGTTAAAGCAAAACTAAACAAAAAAGTAAAAAGAGATTTAAAACACAATGACCTGTTTAATTCAATTATAATTCCCAGTAAATAACGAAATCTTGGAAGTAATAAAAAACAGGTTCAGCAGTGCTCATGGTCTTATCCGTGTGTGTGTGTGTGTGAAGACTAATGTTTCTGTCTGAAAAATGATGTCAGCAGTTGCACACAGATGCACACACACACACACACACACACACACACAGAAGTTTAATGAGAAAAAGGTGCAGCAGTACAATGTCTTTCAATGTCGCCGTCTCATTCTGCTCCCCTCCCCCAGTGTTTCCCCTCTTTTAGCTCCACATCTGTTTCCCAAACTTGGAGATGGGGGCCTTGAGGAGAACAATATTTGGGTCAGACTTAACTTTCTCTTTCTGGGTGCATGTGAACCAGCATGAATGAGTGCATGACAGTAACTGTATGAAAAGAGCTTCAAATCTTTACAACTGAGGATCGTGGATTATCCCAAGAGATTGTACACAGATAAGTTTAAATTACAATCAGTTTCATCATGGAACGAGGCCATGATGGACAATCTGGTCTTGCAGAAAAGGAAATGGATAAACTGCATCAAAATGTTCTAGTTCTAGTTATTTTTACTTTTGAGTTAAAAAAAAAAAGAATCTTAAGCTCAGTTGATTCACACTAAAACTGTAAATTTTTTTATTTTACTTTTTGGAAATAAACTTTTATGGTTATGAAACATTTAAGACCCTAAAATCTGATCATATGCTGCCACCTACTGGACAAAAAACGTTTCTACACTATCCAAAAAAGAACAATTGCAATCCATATAACTGAAGCTTCAAGTGAAACAGACAAACAAACAATAAAAAAAAATAACAGTAAAATAGATTTTACTAATGAGTCAAAGAAAGATGTCTTTACGAATCACCGAGAATTTAATATAGATAACACATAAGTTCAAAAATCGCCCACATTTATTCTGTATAACAGTGTAACATTAACCCAGTTAGATTTTAACTTTTAAAACTAAAATAATATATACAATTTTGTTTTGTATATGTTCTTATAAAGTATTGCAAAAAATGAATGGATGATTTAGTGAGAAGGGCAGAGCTGTAAATGGGTGTGAAGCATTTTTAAAAAAACAGGTTTTACATTTAAAATAATGCTGGAATGTTGTAAAAATCTCTCAAAGGACGTGTGGTTTATGGCCTCAATTTACATTTCCAACATCTTCACTTTTGTTTTCCATCCTGCCTGCTTGTGCCTCAGCCTTCTTTCTTGGGATATTTCTTTTTGGCCAGTCTAACAAACTCCTCGGCACTGTCCAGAGAAACCAGGCGGTCCTGAAGGAAACATGGAGGGAAAATAACAATCATAAAACAGTTAACGATCACACACTTCAGACAAACCTGGCTTTAATAAAAGAAGAAGAAAATAACTCTTTGTTTCTAATTTGAATCATAATTTAAATTAAAGTTTATTCATTTATAAGTTAGTTTACATTCTGACATTTTTACACAAACTAATAAACAAACTGTTCCTATCAAGTTAAGTTAAACCAGTTTGTGCAGTTGCAAACTGATAGCAGTTAAAAGTGTGAGTGAAAAGAGAGAAATATGAACTATATAGAACTGTAGTTAGTATTTTACAAATACAAGCTATAAAGTTCAAAAGTTTCTCACTGAGACTAACCAATAAGATTCTGTTGCTACAAACTGAATACACACCTGGGATTTTATTAGGTGTAAAAGCACTGATGTTATTATTACACACAGCAAGAAAATCAAAACACAGCACTTAAAATAAGCTCCAAACCTTTTAACCAGGTAACTAATTAGGAAATAAAAAAATAAGCTAAATGCCAACATCATCTCTGAAACAGATTTTTGAGTCAGATTTCAAGGTAGAAGAAGGTTTTAAAAAGACATTTCTGAACCTTTCTTCAGCTGCAAATAAGCTCATGCTAAAGTCAAACAGCTCAATTTTAAAAGAATATTCACTGTTAGATTTGAGAACGGCACATGTTTCAGTAAATTAATAGAAATAAAGAAAGGTTTTGTGTGTGTTTGTGTACCATGACATAGAGGTATCTGTTGTGGTGTTCGGTCCCAGGTGGGAACAGAGATGTGTGGTCCAGCAGCTGCTTCAACAGTTCAGTAGCTCTGCCAAGATGCTCCTGATCTGGACCGAACCGGCTCTGTCGGTTCACACACAGCAAGGAGTCCACCTCACACTGATAACCTGCAGAGAGAAAAAGCAGAAATATGGTTTAGGGAAAGTGGGGGGAAACAAGCATTATAGATGTTGATAGGAGTCTGCAGGGACAAAGTCAGTGAGCTGAGCTTGTTTTCCAATTGGTTTCATTCAGGAAGAAAGTCTGTGACCTCTTCACCTGCTTCCGGTCACACAGAGCTCCCAACTTTCACACTTTCTCACCCTGCATGTCAGTCACAACCTGGGAAACAGATCTCCCATGGCTCCCTTCTCTGCCCTGTCTCCATTATTGAGCAGAAGGAAAGACAGAACTGGAACAAGGTTGCAGGTCCAGATGGTGTCAACCCCAGGGACCTAAAAGACTGGGTGGGATTCTCAGGCTGTCTTCAATCATAGCCTGAGTTCGGAGAAGGTTTCAGTGCTTTGGGAAACAGCCTCTCCTCTGTTCCTAAACTAAATCTCATCTGTCTGCTTTCTGGTTGTTCTAACAACCTGCAGCATGTGGAAAGACTGCTATTAAAGTACTGAGCACCTTTTGGTTACAGTCTAAAAGTTTTCTAGTTAAAGATAAACAGACTTTAAATGCTTTGGGGTTCATTTGGAAACAGGCTGGACTAAAATTCAACTCCAAGGCTCTTCATAAGTAACTCCAGAGCAGCTTGTGCATCGAAAAACTTTTGTTTTCCCATTTTGCAGCAAGATGTTGCATATCTTCTGTCTGGTGAATGCAGTTTTTCTTCATACTGATCTGTTAGGGAAGCAGCAGAAGAGTCTGTGATGCAAAATAGTGGACAAAGTGAAAAAGAAGGTTCGGTCTGCTGAAAAACTAATCTGGAGCTTCTTGAACTGCTTGTGCAGAGAAAAATGTTGCTGAAAGTTGCTAACCATGAAAACCACTGTGCACCTTCTGCACAACACAGTGAATTAACAAGTGTGTGTTTATTTGTTAAGATTTTTGCTGCTCTGCTGCAGAAAAAAACCTACAGTTTCTACAATTTCCACTTTGAGATAAAAAACAATTATATTCAGTTGAGTTTCATTCTTCCGACACTAAGAAACAACATCATTTACTGATTATTTTGAAGTTTTTCAGATAACCTTTATGTTTCATTTGTTTTAGTAAAGCCTTGGTTTAAGTGTTTGTTAACAAGACCTTTTCAATCACAACCTAATCTTACAGCTAAAAACTGACTAAAGTGACACAGAGTGCCTAAACAATGTCACTAATTGTAAATTAGCTTGGTGTAAGATACGTATAAAACAACATATTTTAAGATTAATCAACTAAATGATTTAAAGAAACAATGAGTCTAACACCAGTCTTGAAAAATCTGGTTGGATCACAAGTTACTGTAGCGTCTTTATGAGTTCCTGAATCAAAGAGTGAGCTGCACAGAACTGAAGGAAACCTCAGAGTCTTACCCAGCTGCAGCAGGATCTTCTTCCATCGATATCTGACCTCCCGTCTGGCGTAGCACAAAGTGTGGATGTCATAGTTCAGCTTCTCCCATTCCTGCAGATATTGTATTTTAAATTTCATTGTCTTTTTAGCTGCAGAGAAAGACTGAGATAGGAATTTTTGGGTACACAGCATTGGTTTCTCTATTCACACATCTGATAGAAGGGATACTACTGTGAAGATAACATGAAGGCAAGTTAAAAATCTTACCCTATTTGGATGTTGATTTTAAAATTTACAATTACCTTGATTTTGCAAATATTTTACCATGAAAATTACATAGTTCTGTGCTTAGTTTGTTTCATCTGTATGTAAGCTAAAGATAAAGATGTTTTAGTCACATTTCAAGAAAGGCAATTCTAAAATCATTAATTATTAGTGGATAAATTGTACACATCAGAGTCCTGGCCGTGTTTGGCTCATTTTGTTTTTTATGTCATTTTGTTTCTTTAGTCCTTCCTGTAACTTTACACATTATTACTACTTTTAAATTTTACAAAACAGAGATTTTACTGAATGATTCTTATTGTGCCCCCACCCCCCAGTATTTAACATGACTCTAATGTTGCAGAGCCTTTCACTGTCTGTGGGGCCTCATGTCGACAGTCTCACAACATGCTGGGAATGCTTCAGTAACCAGCCAGCCTGTTGTCCCACATATTCATTAAGGAATTCTTTTATTAACACAATGTGGCCACTGTGTCCCGCAGGCAGCTATTCTCAACGCAGTCACATGTTCACCTAACTCTCACACTCACAAACAATCTGAAGTATCTGAGCTGCTCTGTGGAAGGTTACTGGAGTTTCACCTGCAGAAAAATGGAGCAAGAAGTGGTTGCTCATGTCACTGAAATGTTAAAGAAATAAATGTTGTGAACATAAGGGAATCTCAGCAGCAGTGCTCCAAACTACTTTTAAACAACTCAAATCTAACTACACAATAGAAAGGAGGAGTGAGTGATTATGAGTAAATAAAAGAGCAACATGTCACCTCTTTGTCTGCATGAGTGTGTTTACATGTGCTACTATGTTAATTTTGGAGGTTATTTTACCTTTTTTAGGTTAAATCTTCGTGCAAGTCTTGCCTGTTCTTTCTTATAGTAATAAGTTTTTAATCATATCCATATTATTTTTAAAGGAATCTTGTGCATTTAAAAGGATATTTTCATGTAGGAGCTCCCATAATGCACTGTTTTTCTTAAATCATAATAAATATGCTTGTCACATATCCAATGTATTGTAACAAAATAACTTCCTTAAAAGTTGTCCTCAAATGAATTATTAAGTTTTCATGGAATGTAGGTCCAGTTCATTTACTACTGACTCAACCTGAAGGAGAATCAAAGAGAGTCGCCTGTGTGTCCTTTGCTTTGATTGGATAATTAGATTTAAAGGCTCCTGCTATGATTGGATTTCTGACAGCAGTCTGACCTACGAGTGGGTCCTAAATCTGACTGACATGTTGGTGGTTTGTGAATTTGTCAGATTACCAGTAATTAATTTCAAAAGGCTACTTGGATCCAAGTAGAAAAACATGACTTTTTTTAACTTCTGTTCCTCTTTTTTTTTTTGTTCAGATAATTACCAGAGAGTGACTTTGAATGGTAACAGCAGCTGTTGTTTTAGTTTATTATAGATTGAGGGAAAGAGCAAAGATATTTTTTAAATTATTTTATCTGATTTAGTTACTATCTGCTGCCTTTTGACACATTTCAATGAAATTCTGTTGCCATCATTATCAACAAATGTTTTAATTACCTTTTATTTTTAGTGCACAGGTTTATTGCCTTTTCTTGTTGACATTTTGTGTCCAACAACATTTTACCTCTGTAGCCTTATCAGCCTGGTCCCTCATGCTGATAAAAGCCTGCAGCTCTCGGTCTGATCCACGTCTGATGGAGGACTCCACAGGTCTGTTTGAGCTGGCCCACAGATCTGCAGCTCTGCTCTGGCTCTGGTGGTTCTTCCACGGGCTCCTTCCTGAAGGCAGAGGTCCAAAAAGGCTCTCCTCATCTGTGTCACTATCGCTGGAGTCGCTGGATAAAAGTTCAGGTTGTTTGGGAGTTGAGGTGTTGTGCATGCTGGGGAGAGAAGAAACAACAACTGGTTTAAAGAATGATAAAAATAAAGTCAAGAGCAGAACATGTCCATCAGATGTAACGTTTCTCTTACGGTAAAATAGCTTTCTTCTCCTCTCTGTTGTGCTTTGGAAAGTAGTGACAGCAGCAGAGAGTAAAATTAGCCCCCATTTCTACTCCACAAAAGTTCTTCAAGGTGAATGTTTGTCCCTTCAAAACACAATACCAAACAGTCCTGCCTTTTGTAAAAAAAAATAAAATCCTCCCAGAATCCTTGGGTAACTTAAATATTTCCAAATAGAAATGTCCCCATTTTTAAATGTCCAGGAGTAAAAATCCTAACTTGTTATGTCCTTCCCTCTGTCCTGGCCTGAAAAAAGAGCCCCTCCTGGTCGCGGTGAGAGCTGTGTGCCAATTACATTATCCACGTGAACAGAAACAGGGGACAACAACACAAACACACAAACACATGGGACAGTTCAGGAATGAATGACACAATTATTCAGCAACTCCTGATGGTGCAGAATGAAGGGATGCAGGCAGAGACTTCCAGCTTCATCGCTGCACTACACAAACTCAAACCAAACCTGGAGTTTTACTGAGGTCTCTTTAAAATTAAAGACATCAAACTAATTTAAGTACAATATCTCAAATTTGAAAAAAAAAGCAATAAAAGTATTTTGATTTAAAAGTAATCCTGTTTTTGCAGCAGTGCCTGATAAAATGTTCAGATAATAAACAGTTCATTATGTACATGCCAAATTTGTTTCTGCAGAAAATGTAGATTTTTTTAAAGAAGTCAACAACATATTTATAGTTTTCAGTCATGATGTTAATGTTGTTCATGTTCTCCCCAGAAGATGGCAGCATCGTCTCATTTTACACCCTGAACTCGTTCTCAAACGTGAGTTTCTTTCCTTTAGGTACTTTTTTCTTAAGTTGTGTGGAAAGACGTTGCACACAGCATTGTTACTAACTAAACCTGCCTCTTCTCTCATCACATCTGTTTGCCCTCGGTTCCAAGAAGAGAGAAAAGAAACAACAGTGTGGCTTACAGAGTGTGAATAAAAAACTGGAAGCACTGGATTAGTGTGTGTGAATGGGAGACGCTTCGTTAAACTGCTTCACAGAACCTGGATGAGACACTAATAAATATGAACCTTTTAGCATTTTTACAATCAACCTTGTTGACGTCCATCAGCCAGTCAGGAAAAATAATACCTTACTGATGGTAGTGGCCACACTAACTTTACTCTGAAGCTGCCAAGATTTATGAACCAATTATTAATGTTTTACAAAAGCCTTAAAATTAATGAAGTCAGTAATATTTTTGTTCTGGATTTTGTTTGCACAAAATTATGTAAAATGTTATAACTAAAGGTTGGGAGATGCAACTGGATTCATTTAGAGATAAATGAACAATATACTTTAAAACTTTTTCTTTTTGGTTATATTCATTACTTCCCTTGCATTTATGGGTTTTAGTTACTGACTATTAGTCATTTTGGTATGTTTCACATGAGTATCAGTATTGCCCCAGAATTTCATAATAAATGAATCCTTTTCTGCCCTGAAGTGACTCAGATGTCTAAGTCGCTAAAACTCATCTTTCTTGTTTGTACGTCTTCCACTTGACCATCCAGAAAAAAAAAACCCATAAAAACTGAGTTTTGTAGGTGTTTATTTATTCCTTTCTTTTAATTTTTTTTTTCCAGGATGAAGTTTTAGATGCAGTTAAAATCCAATTGTTTCACAAAAGCCCTAAAATGCTTCTTTGGTCATTGCTGAAAATCCTTCATGACCTGAAGTGTTTGGAGGATTGAACCGGCTGAAATCAGGCTTAAAAAAGTTATGATCAATCTAGAAACTGTGGATAAGTCTTTCTGTATTTTTGATAAAGCTTCTTTTCACCATAGAGATCTCACTTCGACATCTTTGTGCATGTTTGGTTTAAGTTTCTGGTCATCATTGTACAAAATTTAGCTGTCTCTTCCCTCTGATATTTCTATTCTCTCTCTCTCTCTGCTACCTGAAACGCTGCTGGAACCATCAGAATTTCACAGACATACTCACACAGTCACACGCTCGGTCAATGACAACATGACATTGATGTAGTGCAGCTGAATACCTTATGTGAGGGTGAGTGATGACCGGCTCACTGTGTGGATGAGTGTGTGAGCAGCATTGGAAGCAGAATTATTTTCCAACACACATGAAACTTTGACTGAAAAGAAAGATGGGTCAAACACTGGGGGGGATGAGAGAATAAGTAGCAGCTCTGATGTGCTCACATTTATACACAACCCTTCAGGGAACAAACTTCATTGTTTACATCCACGAGGTTCGTGAAAGATGCTTGCATGTGACTTACAGAGCTGAACTTCCTGACACGCACACACACTCACACACACACACACGCACACACACTGACATAAAACATAAAAACTGGGCAAGGATTCAGAGACACAGATTGCAGGTGAATATAATTCACAGTGAAGTCTGGCTGCTTCACTTATCTCCAGCTCATCCATCTATTTCTGTGTGTGCACGTGTGGTTGAGGACTCATCAAGGTAGCAGTAAGAAAAAGAAAAACTGTGGGAACATATAACTCATAAATACAGGGGATTTCAGATTGAGAGAAGAGAACAGAAATCATCCTTAACCTAAAATAAAGATGGGCATGAAGAATGTGTGATAGAAACCAAGACATGAAGAGTAAGAAAACAAAAGAAATCAGGCACAAAACAACAAATGATCAAATGCATCTCATAAAAACAGTTTTGTGAGCTCACAGATTTGTTTTAGAGCCTTACAGTACTAAAAAAAACTGCTAATTGCCAATTAAAACGATTTTCTTCTATGTATTTTGGTCCACTTGTTTTAGTCCTGCATTTTGGTCCTTTGCATGATTCTTATCACGAATCTGAATAATAAATATTCTTATTTATGGTACAACAAACTAAGGGGGCACCTTATAAACACACTTCTGACACTATCACTGTATGAGGACTGTTTTATCAAAAGATAAAAGAAGAGAGTTTCACAGAAGGTGACATTTCCTGAAATGTTCCAACAATGAAAACACTTTAAAAATATTGGTTACTGCCAGTTGAACAAATCCTACTTTTGTTGATTCAGTCTAAATTTACAGTAAGTATTGGTTTTTAAAAAAATGTCTGTGATATTTAAGTAGTAAAAATACTTGTATGCACTCTGGAGATGCTTGTCAAGTTTCAGCTTCCTGTCATTTAAGTAAGATATTGATGCTTTAATAAACTTCAGCTGACTCTTGAAACAACACAGAGGAGTTTAAAACATTGTTGCACTGTCACAGAATATGAAAAAAGTTTTAGGAATTCAAAAAAGTAAATAATTACTTAACCTGAGGGATCACTTTGGAGTTGAAATGGACCAAATCCAGCTTTTATTTAAGCTCATTGTGAGGACTTGCCTGGACAATTTTAATCTAACATGTCTGGACCTCTATAAACTGATATTTGTGGGAGAAGCTCTTAGTTTTACATGAATAATGTGTTCAGCTTGTTTTTACTCTCACAGGGTGATCTTTGAGAACTACACACATTCAAATGATGATAAGAATCGTGTGTAAAAGGGCTCCTCGACTTTGTACGAGTGACACATTTTTGTCTCGTGCTTTTATTGCTAATCGATGCAGATGGGGCCATTTTTTTCACACACTGTCAGAGATGATCAATGAGAATTATGCTATGCTTTTAATCTGTCATTGGTAATCAATGAGGATGGTGCCATCATCTGCAGCTTCTGATAATTGCAGCCGGTGTTCATTAACAAAGCTGCCTTGGATTGACATACTGTATTAACACCAAAACAGTCCATGATTATAGGCTGACAAATAGAAGGGAGTGCAAGAGAGGGGGGGTGTAAAAAACTGTGTGAAATGTCAAAATGGGGGTTGTCTCCGAGGAGGAGTTCACAAAAAGACAGAGAAATACTGCAGGAAAGAATCTGACACATGAGAGACACAAATATCAGGAAGCTGAGAGGTCATATTTTAACCGTTAACCTCTGAGGGCGAATAAAACGGTACAGTAACACAACCTCATAACTTCCTCCCCTTCCTTAATTAGACTTTTAACGTCCTTAAAGGGGGATGTAGTTTATGGCTGTTCATCAGTCTGTGATATGAAAGTCAAATGTTTAATTATCTAATTACATTGTTTTAAAGGATATCTGCTTATACTTGTTTGCATTCATTTTATATTTACTGTATATAGTTTTCTCAATTCATATTTTTGTTTACAGATCACAGATTTTACTGTTTTAAACTACTTTTTTCATATTACTATTTTTTGTTATTATTAAGCTCCTTTGTAAATTAAAAGGCTAGTAAACCTTGAAGGAATGCATGTTACCTGCTGCTCTTCATTAGAAAACAAGGAATTATAGCTTTTTGGGGTCAAAGCTTGGAAATGATGTTATGCATGATCTCACCCAAGATCTTGCCAGATGTGTTAGCTCTCTGACTTTGTGTTGAGGATATTTTTTGGCTCAGTATCTTTACCTCTCCTGTGGCCTTCAGGTCAAATGGACCCAAAGTTACAAGGGCTTCTCTTCCTCTTTTCAATTCAGGCCTTCAGGAGGGTTAAAATGAAGCTATTTTTGTTTTGGACAATGTTAATTAGATGTGGTGGCCATCATGAATGGGGTTTCTAGAAGGACACCCAGTGATTAGTTTCATTAAAATCTCTCTAGTGGTTCATGAGATACTTTGATAACAATACATAAATGAGCACACACTTTGACACAGGCAAAAGCATTATTTCCTTTTCACCTTTGGTAGCAGGTGATAATTAAGCATTTACTCAAACTAATATGAAATGCTGGATGTTTGGGTTGTTTAAGATGGTAACAATGACCTCTTTTGTGTCTGAAGTTTAATGATTTGGTTTTCAAACCATGACTTTCACTTTATCCTCCAAGTGGAGAGCAGCAGACTGATGTCTGTTCACAGATAACACAAACCCAATTATTTTTGCATTATTCCTCTATTTTTAACTAGTTTTTCTTCATACGGTACTTTTTATTTAACACCTTCTTATTGGAATGGAAAGCCTGCTGGATACTGAGGTTACTGGGGTCTCCTGTAAAAACAGAAACTGTGCTTTGTCTTCCATCCCTGTTCTCCTTTTTCTATTCTGAGAAAAAAATATCATTTCATTAACAACTTGACAAGTATGAATTTTCCAGCTGAAGGTAGCTTCCTCTCAAGTGTTTTGCAGATGTAGAAATGTGTTATAAATCTTTTGAAAACAAAAATACTTTTTTTTTTCCTCATTTGTTTTGCATATCCATCTGTACAGTTCCTCTTGTGTCTCGTTCTTAAACAGCCATAGCTTCTTTTTTCTTTTTCTAACCTTTGGAACTGACAGCTCTTTTTCATCCACGAATGATTGCATCTTCTTGAACCTTGAAACAAGGCGAGACTTACTCTCGCTCCTCTTCCTGCGTGGCACACTCACTCGAATGGTTGACCCTAAATTCTCCACTTGAGATAACTAAGAAAATAACTCAGTCTTTCTATTTTTTTGTTTTGTTTAAGATCACACACCAGCAGTTGGAGGACCAGAGAGAAGAGAAAATAACTCAGAGGAAACAGGCTGATGGAGAGTGAATGAGGAATATCAGGGTGGAATAGAAAGAGGCGAACAAACTAACAGAACCCACACAGCAATCATGCCAGTCACAGACCATCACCAAGAGGTGACCAACCATCTGCTTCTCTGTTCGCCTGTGAAGCGGCCTGTCGTCAAAACAGGAAATAGCCAATACTGCACTAATTCACAGGGGGAGCAACAGAACATTTCTATTCAGGGACTGTGAACAGCTTCAATGTGTTGACACAGACAAATGTTAAAACGTAAGTGTTAAGATTGTTGTTTTATCAAACTTTACACTTAATATATTTTCCCTTTTTGAACAAAAGCTTTTTTTTCTACTCCTGAACAAGAAAGTATCAAGACTAATTAAGTTAAAGGCCTGGCATTCCTTGAAGGAATGCATATCGCTCATCTAGAGTTTTAGACTTCTGTTATATTGACAAATGACAGAGTTGTGGCAATTTTGGACAAACCTTGAAAAACTGTAATGCAAAATTTCATGCAGTGTTGCAAAATGAACACTCAGCTACAACCAATCAAAGTTTCAGCACAATATTTGTAAAACTGACTGAACTATAGCCATTTTTGTGTTTCCTAAAGTCAATTGGCTTGGGCAACCATTTTTAATTGGGTTGGCTCTAAAAGTTAATCAGTTGTAGTTGAATATCAAATGACTGTTTTCTGCAAATTTCAGCCAAATTCTATCAGTGGTTGATGAGATATTTTGTGAAAAGACAGATTCACATACAGACACATGCAAAAACCTGCCTTAGCTGTTAGCAGCACTAATGAGAGACCTTGTATACACGTGTTAATTGATGTTAGCATCTGACTGTGTAATGAACATGTAGACAGGGTATTTGCTGTGGACCTCTGTCAATATAAATAATAATGCAGTCAGCAGTTGCTCTGATCACAAAAATGAAGACAAACACAACAAAATCCTCCTTCTCTTGGCCTTTAAATTTGAAACTTTACATTTTAAGTGTAAATGTAATATATATATTAACTTGATAAATAAAGCATTCAGTATTTCAGGTCAACAGATAAAACCATCTCTTTGTTCACAGTATTACTTCTCTCCACCTCTAGATGGCACTGTTAAACAGCACAGAATTGGGGCTACATATTGAAACTCTTTGCTGCTTAAGGAAATTTACTCTTTTCCACGTGTCCTCAAAAAATACATGATAAATATTAAAACATGTGTAACAGTAAAGCTGTTGTAATCCTGATTTATATTTCATGTGCAAGTAAACTACTAATACCAATTGTTAAATGTCTGAAAACTGACTCCTAATACATAAATTTCAGAAAATATGTTCAGACAAAAGTTCAAATCTCATAATAATCGACACATCCCTTTTCCTGGTTTCGATGAGTTCAGTAGAATCTGAATGATGGGAGATACATATCAGAAGTCTCCTTGCTCCTTCTGACTGTGTTTGCATGAGTGTGGGTGTGTGGGGGCGGTGGTTCACACAAATGAGCGTACAAATGTGAACTCAATCGGGAACATTTTCATCAAAAATTTAAACCAAACGCAGCTTCCTCTCAGGTTTGAATTTGAAATTGGCTCAACAGAGGCAGCCATTTATTTATTTACTGCCTCTTTCTCAGTTTCTTCCCTTTTCGATCACTGCCAAAGTGTTTCATGGATCTTAATGTCAAAACTTATTCAGTGCTCACACACAATGAGACAACACAAACACACATTTGGACTCAGTGGAAGACAAATGGTGCTTGGTAATCAGGACTGGATGCACACACACTGAAGACAACATATGTTTGAGTCTTTTCCTGATTGTCCTCTGAGGAGAGAGTGCCCTCCATCCCATAATGTTCCTGCATCTGTCTGTGTGTCATCATCCCTCATGCTGCTGAGCTGCTGGTGGCTCAGATTCAGGGTCAGACTGCACCCAGGAACCGATCAGGCTGTTTGCTGATGAAGGAAACAGCACCTGGATAGTTTGATGCTCAAAGATGAACGGACTGTATAATTGTAAAACATAAATTAAATTTAAAACAAAGAAGAGACAGTTTTACCTTCCTGGTTTTCTAAGGTCTGACATACAAACTAATTGTGGGTTGTTGCATAAAAAGAGCTGATTTGTAGAAATCATGGGCTTTCTGTGCTCATCACATGATTATTTGTTATCGTTACAGGGGAACGCACAGATTCGTGCCACACACAGCAGAAGTAATCACATAAATACACACAACATAAGTATAGCTTAGTGAGCTTCCATGCATACAGACTGCCTGTTTAAACCGATCATCCAGCAGCTGCAGGCTCATGTGTAACATTAAAGAGAAGAAGAGGTGGATGCATTGAAGGACGGAGCGAGATTGGGAGGGAGTGATGGAGGAAAGAAGAGAGAGGATGGGTTCACCAAGAAGAAAGTCAACTTCTATGTCTGAATCTGAAAGATTCAAAGAGAGCTTATACTGTTTATTCGACAGTCTTTGGTGAGTAGAGTGGCAGGAAGGAGGGATGAGACAAAGAAGAGGACCTAAACTGCAAGAACTGATTTAAATTCAGAAACCATGGTGACAATTTTTATTAGACAAGAAGACGACTGACCAAAATGTGTGAGTGAGGTGTAGAAAAGAGATAAATACCTGAATATTTGGATTTATGGGAGGAGAATGGATAAAGTGGAGAAAGATAAAACACAAAGACAAGCATGGGCAGGAGTGATGCTGCTATGGGATCAAGAAAAGAGAGAAGGCTGCGATAAAGAGGGATATAAATGTGTAAGAGTAGGAGGGATCACTCTGACAGGATGATGGGATGGTGGGGGGTAATGTGTAGTAAGGGGAGGAGAAAGAAAGCGCATGATTTGAATGAAGCAGCGTTCAGTGCAGGGTGAAAAATGTTGATGCTGGAGGTGAGAACATGACTGGGAATTATAGATGAGAGGGGAAAGGTGGCACACACTAAGAAGCAAAATATAAATGTAAGCTTTCACTCATCTGTAAAAAGGATTATCAAGTAATGTCTTTTTTATATATTGTCAGCAATGTTTCCATTATATAGTTCTGCTTTTATTGTTTTTACTGTGTATTTTTGTATAGATTAATACGTTTTTTAGTAAATATTGTGAAACTATAACCAGTTAATTGTTTTATTAAAAGTGCAAAGTTCTAAACTCCTGTGTTGTTAAATGCTTCAAATATGTAAATACAAAGACTTTTTAAAGAGCTAATTGTGTAAAATAAAATGAAACTCTCTTTTCTTCAGTGTGCAGATCTTTATTGTTACACAGAGCTGAAAGTGAATTTGTATTGTGCCCGTGGTCTGAAAATGATGATTAATACACAAGGAAAATATTTGAGTGGATATTTGATGCCGGGTGAAAAATACGCTGCTTTTCATGAGTCTCTTTGTTTCAAAGTTGATAAATGAGATTGTCTGTGATTAATTTGTTTCTCTTTCTAGAGAAAAAGCAAAAAGCTCTGGGTAAAGGCAGAAGGGACAGCCTATAAGTTTGACCTCTTCTTTTCGACCAACATTGGTCTGATCGGGTATTTTTGTTCTTTTTTTTGACATTGCTTGTTCTTTCTTTACATTTTAGATGAGTTTGGGAGTTACTGGCAATCCTATTTTAGGTTTTGTTTACTATTTAGTTTATGAGGTATAGGTTTACACATAGCTGGATACAGGTGGCTGAAATGAACTTCCTCTGTAGGGTGGCCAGGCTCAGCCTTAGAGATTAGGTTAGGAGTTGTGTCATCTGAGGGGTTTCCAGGCATGTCCCACCAGGATGAGACCTCGGGGCAGACCCAGGACTTGTTGAAGGGATTATGTATCCTCTCTGGTCTGGGAAAGCCTTGGGATCCCCCAGGAGGAGCTGGAGAGTGCCGCTGGTGAGAGAAATGTCTGGATCTCCCTAGACCTGTTGCCTCCATGACCTGACTACAGAAAGAAACAGAAGATGGTATGGTATGGTATGATTTAGGTTTAGGAGAGTAGATTAAATGTGACAGCCACCTGCATGACTGGTTTGAGGCTTTTTCTCTCTTTTAGCTATTTTAGGGTTCCCATCACCTGAAAGTTTGGAGGTTTATTGTCCATTATCTTCTGCATTATCCTCCTCTCTCTTATCTTTTTGCAAAATATCTCACGAACCAGAAGACAGATTTTAATGAAACTCAAAAAGTAATCATTTGCTGTCCATCTACTACTGTTTAACTTTTGAAGTCAATCTTGATACAAGATAGCCACTAAAACCAATCAACCTTAGTGTGGAGGGAGGAATTTCCAACACATACTAACAGATCATGTGAGATCTTTGTTTTAAACTTTTGTAAGCAAGGTAGCAAGCAATATGCATTTCTTCAAGGAATGCTAGTTTCTTCTCTTTATTTTCTTACAGGAACTGCAGAAATTAAAAATTTGAATTTGTCCTGATTCTGTAAGTAAGTTGTTAAAAGTTTGAAAGGGAGAAGATAAACGAGGGTAAGGATGAGAAGACCAAAGAGGAGTTTTGAAATGAGTTGTGGAGTGCAAAGCGTGGCAAATGAAATGATGGTGGGAGGAAGCAACAGATTGATAAACGACCATGCTGGGACATGGTTTCTGAGTAATGGTAAACCAAGGTGGCAGAATGGACGAAAAGCGCTGAAAGGGAGGCTGCAGAGGCACAGATAGATGGAAAGCATGTCACGCTGCCTAACTAATGATTCCCAGGCCTGTAGTTCAATTTCTCCTCAAAATTAAAGCTTCATCTATCACCCACATGTGCCTCATTAGCAGTGAAGCCCTAACCAATCCCAACACAACCATTTACATTTTAAGTAAGATGGAAGACAGAGGTTTTATCTGTCTGTGCTTCTAACTGTCCATGTATCAGTCATTTGTTCTGATTCTTTCCTTTTCAGTTTATTTTTTTTGCCCTTGCACATCTCAAACACACAAACTGAAATATGCATGAATTGTACTTCATGTTCAATGCCTGTCTTCATTATTGTTAGCCAAAAGAAATGTTTTTCCAAGTGCACACTGCGAAAAAAGACACAAAGTATTCCTTTTCCTCAGTGTTGTGCATCTGTCATCCAGAATAATGAGAAATTAGTTTGAATGAAACAATAATGGACACACCATTCATTAGTAACTTCATTTTTTCCTTTATTATCTTGATAACTTAGAGCGTAACTGCTCCCTGATTAAAATTGTGCTATCCATTTTCATCTGCTTTTCTCAATTATGTGTAATATGCTGTATATGTATATATATGCAAGAGTCCAGTAATGGCAGCCGGCTAATAATGACTGGGTTGTATTTCACACAATTCAATTTCAGTGATGAATTGCAGAGGTCTTAATTGCTTTTAGTTTTGCTTTTTTTATGAAGCTGAGTCACATTCTGCAGACTGTAAGGGAAACTGGAACATTTGTTCTGCCTGTTTTATTTACAACATAATTAACTACAAGTCACAAATTCCTTGGATGGATGTCTCTTTTAGTTAAATTTACTTCAGAACTGTGTGTGAACATGGATTTGGAAGAGAAGATGACAGTGAAAATGGTGACTTTTCTGGTCCAGAACTGTCACTTACCGTCTTTTGACTTTGAACTAAACTTTTACCTAATTTATCTAATTTTTGTTCATACATTATTCAAGACATTCAACCACATCAGAGAAATAGCCATTTTTTAAAGAAACAAAACAAGAACAACTGTCTAAAATGCTCAATATTTCAGGACTTGCGACCCTCAGAACTAAAGCCAGTATTTCACTTTGTGACTGTAGTACTATTTCCTCACATGAATGGCTGAGGCTTACAACTCTATTGCTTGAATTTAAAAAATGTTCACATTTATGCAACAAATTTTCTTCCAAAACAGCCTGTCATCTATCAGTCAACTATCATTGCAGGCAATGACTCTGCAGGCTGTCTGAAGAGTCTTAAAGCTATATTTTAACTCCTGCTTGAGAACTCTCCTCTGACAGAAAAAAAACATGCCAATGATAATTATTAACTATTGACAAACTGGTCCAAATCAGTCTATCTTCATTTCAAAAGTGTATTTCAGTAGATTTAATTATAAATATTGGCCAGTTGCCGAGATGGGGAATAAAAATGGACCAAGACACAAACAATGTGGACAGAGGTGGACAATGAAATAATGTCCACAGCCTAGAATACAGTTTTGCAAGCCAAGTACTCAAAAATAGGCTGTCATTGTCAAAAATGAACCACTAAAAACATGGCTGCACGGCTCACTGGTTGCTCTGTTGCAAACTCTCAGAATTCAGTGACACTGCAGCTGAAAATCTGCACATTTTCTTTCAATTTTGAGTTACAACTAGTTTCCAACAGCAGAGTGCACAAAAAATGAAGCTTTTTCTGTAAGACCAGGCTGGATGTTTTAACATGGTTTACCTTACTCTTTCTTTTCGCCCCCTTGGATGGGCTCCAACATCCTGAAACCCTGTTATGACTAAGTGGGTATGAAAATGCATAAATGAATGGGCTCTTGATCCCTCTAACCCATGCTTAATCTGGCTTCTTTCATCACTCCTTGTTATCTGTTTGTCCCTCTTTTACTTGCAGTTCCCTGTTCTTCATCCATCCATCTTTTGCTACCCTTTTCTGTGCCGCTCAGTGTCTGCTTTGCAGCTCTTACCGTCTCTCTCCATCTGTTTGTTGGTCTCTGCTGATGGTGGCCATCATTAAAAGCTGTCCTGTCAGATATGTCGCACATGGGCTGTTATTGATGCCCCTTCATTATTCATTATCGTTGAGTGCCTGTATCAGTGCTGAGTGGACATAACCTGCCTGGCATGCACATATGTGTTGAACATATTCTACTGTCCACAAGCTGTTTGGTGCACACACACACACACACACACACACACACACACAACTGCAAGCAAGAAAAAGCAGATTTCGCTGTATTTGCATTCACAAGATGTAAATGTCACAATTGTTTTGTTAAAACCCCATTTCCCCCCAAATTAATAATTTTGTATGATTTTTTTTCCCTTTTATTTTTTTTTACAACATTTCTACTCAATGGTTCTTCACACATTTTTTTACCAAACTCTTGTTGTTAACACAGGATGTTGTGATTTATAGGTTGTAGGATACTGTTTACACTACAGATACCTCCCTTTCGCTCATATGTGAAAACCATGCACGGTGTCGAAAGTTATCTGACAGATGACTATATTAGTCTAACAGTCCTTCTCCTGTTTGCATTAATTTTATCAGACACCACACATGCAGGCATATGGAAGCAGTTCTCCTGTTTGTGTAAGGGCTTTGCTGTGTTGTCGTAGTGTATGGTTACGCACCATAGGAAGCCATGCTGGATGTCCTCTCAGCACATAAAGCTGAAAGGATCAGTAAATGTGTTAGCCAAAGAGAGCTAATGTTGAAACAAGTACACTGTGTATACTAAACTGAGTTTAGAGTTGTGCTTTTTTTTGCTTTTAATCACAGTGTTGGGTGTAGGCACAAAAATCTTTGGGAAAAAATGTGATTTGGGTTTGATTATTCCCTCTGACACTCATACCTTATGTAAGCAGGACACATTGACCCCTCCTCAAAAGCAGCTTCTACATTTTTTTAAAGAAGCACAGGGATGTACCTGATGACAGCTACAGTTTCACTGCTTTCTTTTGAAAAAGTTTTTTTTCTCAATGAGACTTTTACCTCAATAAAAAAGGATATGCTGTGCATACAGTTTAGATCTATTTCAAATGCCTGGGAACTTTCAGAGAGGTCTAAGAAACTATCCTGCATTTTTCCCTGTATCTCAAAGAAAGACTGAAAGGGATTTGCATAATTCACACTATACATTGCATAACAGCAAATATCTCAGTAACTTTCATTGTGCAAACAGAAAAGGCCTACAGTACACTTGACATCTGTGATTTCCAATTCTTTTTATGGCACTGCATCAAAAGCCATCATTCATGAGTAGCTGACATAGACACCTGCAGAAGGTTACTTTCTGAAGTGCAGCCGAAACTTTCACTGTGCAAAAAGGCCTTATGTTATCCTTGTCTGGAGGTGAACTCAGTTAGACTTGGAGGCTCTGGTTCTTTGTTTTTGTTCTTTAGAAAATTTGGACAATGAGATCCAAACCAAAAGCATAAAATGTAATTCAACATTCTATGATAAAAAATATCTAAAAGGTTTTTCTATGACTGCCACATTATTGCAGAAAAGTCCAACAGAGATTTTAGAGCAACATATGCTGCCTTCAGAACCACACCTTTTTCAGCGCTGCCAATGCATTATTCAACAAGACAATGCAAAATTATATTATGCACACATTAAAAAGGCTTAACTTAGAATGACAAGAGTACAGGGACTGCATTGACTGACCTGCAGCCATTACTTGTTTCCAGTGCAACAACAATAAATGCAACTAATCTGTACTGTTAAACACCTTGAACCATGTTTTCAGGAAGCTTGAAAATATGAAAGAAATGGTAACAATACATGAAATAAAGATGACTGGACAAAACATGTAGTATCTTGCATTTGCATTGCTTAAAAAAGGCAATAATAATAATATTAAAAGGCAAAAGAAATGTATTGTTCTTTTCCTATGTCTATTTTTTCTGATTTATGGTTGTATGTTGTTTTTTAGCCCATAACATGTCATCTAATATCAAATGGTCTACAAAAATATTAAATCAACACAGCTCTACAACAGCTAAATGATGCTATTCAGAGAGGACACAAAGGAAATCATGTTCATTCTTGTAGTCATGTTTAAATCTTCCCTTGAATATAAGAAGACTTTTACAAAACACCTTGATCTTTCCTTAATGGGGCAGAACCTATATTGATAAACACTACAGAGATGTTGCTTGTGGGGTTGCACCAGTAAAATAATAAGGAGAGTTTGGGTGTGAAGTCTTGCAAACTAATTACAGTGTGATGAATTTGTCTTGGAACAACAAGCAGCATCTGAATGCTGCCCTGTCTCCTTGACTGATTATACTGAACAACCTCCAGCTTCATCCATCATACATCTTTATGGCTTCTTCAGGGAATGGTTTGTGATTGTGCACGGTAATTGTACGCTGGTGTGTTTTCATGAGCATGCACAGACTTTTTTTACACACACATGCAGTGCGATGGGTGGGTTAGTGCATGCTTTTGTGTGCCGGGAGAGGTGCGGTCAGGCAATTAACCAGCTGTGCTAACGATCATCTCACTGCAGAATCACACAATGTTTTACAGCGCCATCCAGCACTTTACTGCCTTTGTTGTCACAGTGATATAGTATTCTCAACCATAAAGTGCTGATACTGGGTGATTATTTTGGCCTCTTCAGGCTTGTCTTTTACATATTTAAACACACGTATACTCAAAGACAACCAATGCAAATGCATTCAATTTATCCTTTACTCACACAAACACACACACACACACACATGTAAGCACATTACCAGTCTTTTACAGCTTGTGTATGTTTTACGGCAAGTGTCTACAGACATGCCCTGGGACCAATTTCAAGCCATACATCTCCCTTATCATAAAATGAGTGTGGGTGTGAAGTAACACAAAAATTCTCCATCTCCTCTGAAGATACCCCCCATTGTAGTAACAGCAGCCACTGTAGGTCATTCATGCACATATGGGCAGATTAGCAACACAAAAACAGCCTCATAAAGTTCCAGCTGTGTAAAGCAAGTAATTTAAGTCATAGGTTAAAGAATACATGTGAAATTTTTACACAGTAAAAACTGCTGAGATATTTTGATGACTCTGTTGCTAAGTTAAAGCTGTTGGGTCATAGGTTTGGGTTGATTTAACCAAATATTGTGTCAAAAACTTAATGGGTGGGCCAAAGATGAGGTATGTCAGTTTTTTAATTCTGCCATTTTATGCCAGAAGTTGATCAGATTGTACCTGAGTGAACCTCTTAACCCCTTACTTTAGAATGTAATACACAAGGGTAAGATGGTTAAAAACAACTTGTAAGAAGATGCTTAATCTGGTTGGCTTCAATAATAACTTTAGTTTGCACTAGACCTTGAGTTTAGCTTCCTAAAAAAACACTAGTTGGTGCTAGCTTGCTGATGGTGGTAGCAGTTCGAACCAACTCAAGCTGCAAATATTGATTCAGGCAGAATTTGGGTTGTTCTTTATTACTCAAATTTTAGTGGATTTAATTCAATAAATTACTGATTTTAACCCATTTCTGAGTAGAAAACTTGACCCAGTATGGTGTGTCAAACTGATAACCTTATCCTGCTGAGATAAAACTACCAGGGGTTAACTCAGTTCAAATTTGACCCAACACTGTTACAAATTGGGTTGTTTTTAACCCAACAGTGTTTAGTGTGAAACATTGTAATGCTATGCGATTAAATGTTGAGTTAAATCCAACATGTCATCCAGTCCGCACAACTTTACCATAATTATTGAGTTAGATTAATGAATTACGGTTAATCTGGTTCTAAACATGTTTTAATGACTTTATTTATCTCATACTTTTTGCAAGTAATATGAAACTTGGTGAATTTGGAGTAAGAGCTCCACAAAATCCTTTTGAAGCAACAGTCCAAACTTTAATGAAAGTTGGCCATTTTGGCAGATAGTTACAGGCTGATGTTTTGTTATAAAATAAACTTTAATTCACACATACAACATTAAATCTGCACCACATTTCAGTTATTAGGAAGTCGTCCTAATAAACACATTTCAGTTATTGCCAGTCCTGGCACCAAAACAGGAAGCCCTAACTCCTCAAGGCCTCTACCAATTTGATAATAAAATTTCTGTTTGATTGAGTCCTAGCTTAAACACCTGTGCACTAACAGCTTCACCTACTGCTGCATGTACCGCACATCCCAGGTGAACTGGGTTGTGAACGTGAGGTAGCTGTAGTGCTACTGACACAGGCCGGAGCACTTCCAAATGTATTATTATTAATTGGTTTTGTATTACATAAGTCAATAGGAGAAGAATAACAACAGTGGCTGCAGCCTAATATTTAAAACAGGCACAGAGACACAACTGTATATGAACAAATCTGGACTTGGCACAAGGATTATCTTCAGACTGTCTAAAAATTATGCATGCAGTCCACCTCTATGAAGACTTTCTGCTTATAAAATGGGGGGCTAACACTCTGAAATAATTCATTTTAAAGGATAAATATTAACAAGTCTTCTTGTGTTAGATAAACCAAAGTGGATCTTTGGAAAGATGGTTCACAGCATAAACCATGAAACATGGAGGTGAAAGTGGGTTGCTATGAGCCTGGATATGTGTAGAGGGTTTTATACAGGAAATATGCATTAATGGATGAATAATAAGCATCTAAAACAAATTATCTGTGAAGAATGTACTGACTTTTCCTGCAAGTGGTTCTTAATGGATCTTTCATAATAGTTTCATTTTTATTAGTAGTGTCATTTTGGAAATAGATGAACCATGAAGAACAGCTGTTTCCTTTGTTTTCTAATTGACAAAAAGAACAAAACACATGCATCAAAATAACCAAACCAGACTGTTTATATTAATTTATTGAGAGTATTCTCCCACTTTGTATGTTGAAATACAATCTTAGGGCAGTTGGGACTGTAAATAGTTTTTTTTATTTACAATGTAAGGTAAGTACATTAAAGGTACTCATTGCAACTTAGGAAATCAAACATTAAAAAGGTCATCCTGAACTATATCAAGATGTCCAGTTTGAAGAAGTTTACTCCAGTAGTTTTTCAGATATATTTAAATGCAATGCTCAAATGTTGGTCCACACTCAATGTAAACAAAGCACTTTTATCTGCATCCTTTACTCAACAAATCTGAGCATAAAAACACACCTATATCAATCAAAAGTGAGGAACTTCTTGATCATAAATGGTTGTTCCTCAGATACATTGGTCATGTTTTTAGTAACTTTGGCTGTTTCCTGAAATAAACAGATGCATAAACAAATTTTGCTTAGAAATTTTTAATTTAAGGAGACATTAACTGTTAATAAAAGGAAGAAAATGATGTTTTTTTTGTTGTTATTTTTTTAACAAGTCCTCATTAGTTTGCAATGAGTACCTTTAAAGTATATACTGTAGTGTACATATTTAAAACTGAGTTCAATAACTTTTCCACTAATATCTTGTCACTATGTAGCTCTTCAAAGCACAAAACAAGCATTATAGCTTATATCTACACAATAAATCCAGATATCTCAGTCTGTGTTTTGTTTTTTGTCTGAACAACAACTCATCTGATCTGCTTCATGTGTGTTGCTGTGGAACGTCCAAGTTGAACATATTTCTAATTAAAAATGTTCCAATTGCAGGATTTTTTTTTACTGTTTCAACAGTGCCTGTTACAACATGCAACTAGAAGTTGCCATTTTTGATTTTAAAACAGAGTTAAGTATACCATGAGAACTCATAATACTCTCAAAAAACTGTCTTTACACACAAGCCAGAGCACACTGGACCCACAAAAAGCAACAGCTGCCACCCTTAACAGACCATTACTGCAGCACAAGTAGCACCACAAACAAATCCTCAGGGCAACATCAAAAAAAGTTTGCTGACAACGAGCTCATTATTGATGTTTGTTGACTTCGTGTTACTGTTTACACTACTACCTCCACCATATCTGCTGCACATTTAAGTTTCTTTTCAAATTGTTTTCTTTCCTCACACCTTCTTGTATGTATTATGAGGTTTATTTGTGCATGTGGAATGTGAGATAGAGTAATGGCATTTTTGTCTATATGTACTATTTTCATGTGTGCATGCCTTTTTGCTTGCCTCTGAGCTTGTATTTTGTGTGTGGGTGTGTGTGCGTGTGTGTGCTGCAAGGGGTCTTAATTAATCTCTGTCGTTAATAATTTAATCATGGCTTTTTGTTTAATAAACAGTTTGGCAGTGATGTATTGCGGCTGGGTCAGGTAATTTGATTGGTGGTGGAAATGAGCTGGGTATGCATATGTCTCTCTCTCTTTCTCTCTCTCTCTCTCTCTCTCTCTCCCCATCCCAGAGATATTACTGCTGGCATTCAGCACCGGCGAGTGTGCACACACTACAGGGGGAGGGCAATTACGCTAAGATGCCATAATGATCAGTGATGGATGCAGAGAGAGCACATTTCCGCTAATGAAATAACACTGTAAGGGGGAAAAAAAAATAACGGCAAAGAAAAATTTTCAAAATGACTTTATTTTACAAAGTACATTTCCATCAATGTCGCTTCAACTATTATTAGGGAACCCAAAATGGGGTTATATCCTGCTTCCCTGTGAGCTGCCTGTTTTGCCCCAGTCCATTTATTGTACCTGACACGCAGATCAATGTGGACTTTTTCAACATTTCCAATCTTTAACACTAGATGGCACTCTTGAATAGTTTGCCTAAAATCAAAGAACTTCAAACTTTTTACTTAATCTCCCCTGTTATTCTGATCTAATTTTGTTTCGCCCACCTGCATACAATGCGCCTAATCACTAACACCATGACTTGAGTATGCATGCCACTGTTTGTCAGATTGATTTTTCCAATGCTCTCTTGTTTAGGTGAGAAGTTCAGTACTGGAACTCATCGCCAAGCAAGAGTTCAGATGCATTAAATAAACACAGAGGTGGTGATGGGTTTTCTTTTGTGTGTACTTGTTTTGCAGAATGGGAGTGAACACAAGATATTAACTTTCTTCAAAAGCATTTAAGATAAAAACAGTGTGAGTGTTTACCAAACTGCCAACTTGTTTTTTTTACCAGACTAATAAAGCAGACAACTAACAATGGATAAAAGCATGGTTTGACATTGTTTGGTGATTTGAACTTGCTAATGTTGAAAACCACGATGCGTCCTTTAAAGCCTTATTTTTTGGTGTGTGTAAATGTCAGGATGTCTAAAGGCCAAGCATTTCTTGAAGGAATGCATATCGCCCACAGCTTTCATGCCAGAGTTTATAACTAAGATCATCTTATGATGAGAACAAGATGAAATTTTAGCCATTTTGGTCAAAAATTTTTAAATAATGTTATGTGCATTCTCATACTATATTGCAAGATCTAGTCCGATCTGTCAGCACTTGGTGTATAACAATTTTTTTGTTGGCTCATGTTGATTAACTCTGATCGGCATTATAAATTGGACTGACTCCAAAAGTTAATGAGCTGTAAATGTAAATCCGCTGATTACTTTCTGAAAGGTTCATTAAATTCTGTCCAGCGGTTCATGAGATATTTTGTTAACAAACCAACTGGGTTGATGCCAACAGTTAATGACAAAGTTTTAAACAAAGTTTTAAACAAAGTTGTTGCACAACGTTTAGTGTTCAGAGTACATGTTGTGGATGACACTCAACTAATACCACACAAGGTTTTAACTCAATATCTGTAAAATTGGCAGTGTTTTTGTGTTGGCTAATGCTGATTAGTTGTGGCAGACATCTTGAATGAGGTTGACTCCAAAAGATAATCAGTTCTAGAGGTACATCTAATGATTATTTTATCACCTTTGGCAGCAGGTAATAAGGAGTTTATTTGTACTTGTAAAAGAGATCTCTGTTTAATGTATGCTATTGATTTTTTATTTTTTTATTTTTATTTTTTTTCATGTCAGCACAAAAGAGCAACAGCAGCCCTATCACATGTCAGTGTTTGTTCATGTCTTCGCACTAATAAGTCCAATTCCATGCAAACTTCGTCTATTTACATCTTTTTAGCTGCCTGGACATATTTGCATAAGAGCACTAAAATGCATGTGAACGACTGAGCTCAGAACCAGTATGTGATTGGTGCATGTCATTCCAAATCTGAGAACTCTTTTTTGCAGAAGAGTTTAAACTCTGACCACAGGGGCACGTCTTGATTAAAAGAGAGGATGACCAAATATGGGTGAGAAAAGCTCACAAACAGTCTGTATATTAGTTCAAACAAGTTGTCTTTCACTAACTGGAAGATTCTAGAACAGCATATGTTGTAAATACCGTTAACCCAATGTTGTAATGGTGAAATTTAGTCTAAATATCCCCTACTGATGGCCGATAATGTGTTTCCCATATCTGTGTGTTTGTGTGTGTAGCTGTTAGCAAAATACCTCATGAACCACTGGTTGACTATTAATGAAACTTGCAGAAAGTAGTTAATAGATGTACATCTGAAACTGATTTTCTTTTGGAATCAACCCAGTTTGAGATGGCTGCCACAACCAACTAAGCTTTAAAAAAATGCTCTAATTAAATAAATTTTAGAGCTATTATCCTGTAGTTTGGTGTAGTAGTTAAGACTGATCCCCAAACACATACAGTGAGCACCAGATTGCACAAAATCTTTATTTAAAACTTTGCCATTCTGTTATCAAAATACTTCATGAAGCATTAGACAGATTTTTATGAAACTTTCAGGAAATAATAACTAGATGTATCTCTGCAGCTGTTCAACTTTTACAGCCAACCCATCCCAAGATGGCTGCTAGAAAACACAAAAAGGGCTATTACCCAGTCAGTTTTTAACATAGCGAAATAGACTTTGTTGTGGTAGTAGATGAGAGTCATTCACTACACGTACTCTGAGGGAGACATCTTGCAGTATCACATCAGGTAGCACATAGTGTTATTTTTGTGGTTTGACCATAACGGCTGCAGCTCTGTCCCTTCTCATCATAAACTGGTCTCAGTTTTAAACTCTGACCTGAAAGACAGCGGGTGATATGCGTTTCTTCAACTTCTGTTTTTATTTGTTTCTATGGTTCATTACTATCTTCCATCTAAATAATTCTGTTAGAAGATGACACTTTTAATATACTGAGCAGCTTTTGATAAATCATCATTTATTTTAAGGCTAAATAAAATTCCTTCAAAGGCTCACCTCGCACAGTGAGCATCTTAAAGCATCCAAATGCAGCAAACACAAAAAAACATCTCTAATCTCTGTTCAACAAAAAAAAAATGTTAAGGGCAATAGTTGTTTTTTTTTCTTCCTGTACTTGTCACAGCTGAACAAATGAAGTGACACATTCTTCCCTTGAGAGAAGTAACTGCCTCGTTGCATATGTGATTAATACGACACTATGTGTTGGAGTTTTAGTTTGATACTGCTGATGATGCTGAACACATTCATGTATATATGTTCAACAATGGAGATTATACATGGGTGGAATTACTTCAAAAGATAAAGGTTTTGTGTGTGTGTGTTCACCCAAAACTGTGTGCACAATCCTACAAGTGTGTGTGGGTTTGAGTGAGACTGTCAGAAAGACTCATTAGCTGGTGGAATCACAGTGAGGTGCAGAGAGGGTCCACTGTCCCCCCCAGAGAGAAAAAAAATGAACAGATGTCTATGACTATCATAAAACTGGCAATATTACTCTTTGATGCGCACAACAACATGAGGCACACACACACACAAAAAAAAAAAACAGCAGAAAAACATTTACATAAAAACTGACACAAACATGTGTAGTAACAGATAAACCAGGGAGGGGCGTGCTGAGAGTACTCTAAGCTTTCTGACACACAGTTTTCATACAGTATACTAATAACATTCAAATGTGCACACAGGATTTCTTTTATACGAAGAAAGGGACTGGTATGTTATGTGTAAAAAATCTAAATTTGATTTCATGGTCATAATACGATGGTAAATCTTCCTTGAGGGGAAAAAACAAAATATCTAAATGAATAGTATTTTCAGTGTTTACTGTTTAATTTATGAGATTCTGCTAATCTCACCAGTGCCAGTTTCTTCTCACTGAAAAAGCCACAAAGGTGTTATTATGTTATTAGTTTCAATAAATCAGCTGATTCTGACATTCTGACAACAAAAGTACTGCAGGCTTACATGTAAGGGGTGCAGAATCTGTTTAAAATAAATAGCATGATATAACAAGTTTGTTTCCAATTTAAAATATTAAAATAAACTCCTTGATGAGGACTGATGTTAATGCAGACACAGAAATGAACTGTCAGCCTTTAGAGTTGTACTATTAACCTTAAATAGATTTAAGATCTGAACAACAGGACTGACATGAGGAGATGGATTATAAAATTTTATTTTACAATGTATACAAATAAAAATTACAGGTTGTGTGAAAAATAGCCCAGCCTGTCTTCACTAGAAAAGAGATATGTACTGGAGGTGATCTTAAGAACGGTCTCAAGATCAGAGTGTCAAGCAGATAAGTTGTTCAGTGAGTATTTTCTTGATAAGGATTTCCATCTTCTTCAAGTAGAAGATCTCAGAGGAACCAAAGAAGGAAAAAGAGCTCATCTGTCCAGCAGTCCATGAGGAAATCAGAGTTGGTTCTGCACAAAGAAGACACAAGTGAAGGTAAGTACATAAAAAATCTCAATGCCAGAAAAAGTCTAAGAACGTTCACAAGAGTTAACCTCGATGATCGCCAGTGTAACAGTATGATCTAGGATTGAGCTGTGATCCAAGCTGGTCTTTTATAACAGCTGGGCTGATGAGTGATTGAATACAGGAGAGACTGCTGGATCAGGAAGTGAGCTGACATCAGGAAGTGCAGAACCCAGAACCACCTAAAAAAATAAAATAAAATGAGAGGAGCATACATGGAACAGGCAGGATCCTAACAATTATCCATAATCTAGATCTATTTAGTCTTTCCTATCAAATCTGCAGGTATGCTAAGCTTTAAGTTTTAATTTTTCTTTGAGGCTTTTCATTGACACTTTGACCTGATCCGTCACAATCAGACCAAAATGGGAATTTTAAATTTTAAGCATTCGGGCTAAAAATCAGAAACTAAGGTTCTTTCTAGGCTGGATACTCCTTTAAGTAGAAGCACGACATAATCAGCGACAGTAACAGGTGCAGTGAGCTTCATTATGCAAAAGTTAGATGGAGGGAAAAAAATAATCTGATTTGCCAGCAAGCTCTAATTGGTGCAAAGACACAACTAATGATCGTTAAGTGGGAAATGATAGCCGCAGGCTAACTTTTCTCACTCCATAAGGATATGATACATAATTCATAGGTAACAGCTGAGAGAATGAGGACAAAGAGAGAGAAAGGGAGAAGAAGAGATGAAATAAGCAGAGAAGAAGAAAGGCCAAGAAAACTGAAATATGCACAGACAAACACTGTGTGTGGTTGCCTGTGTGTGTGTAAAAAGTGATGGATGCTGCCTTCATGCACATATTTGAATATATGTGTGTAATATATATGGTAAACTTTGTCTGTACACATGTGCATACACTCTTTGTATGTGTGTGTGTGTTTACATACAGTTTGGCAGGCTGTTTGGTGTGTGAAACTTTGACTGAGGTGACAGTGAGCCTGTGAGAGTAGTTAGCATCCACCAGACATGCACAAACTCACATAAACATGCTCGTGAACGCACAAGAACGGCAGCTGTTGCTAATTAAAGATTCATGCTCAAATTCCTGTGAAAACTCAGTGTGGCAATACGCACTGGGGACAAGATGGTGGCAGAGGGAAGGAAGAGTGAAACAGAATGACAGACAAAAAGGAAGAGCGGCAGAGATGGAGAGTGGAAAAAAAGATGATGGAGACCAACAGGAGGGATTGGGAGTGGGTGCTAAGCTGTTTTTACACATGAACCCCTGACAACAGATAGAGAATCGTGCAGATTTTGTCCACAGATGCCCTTTTGCACGTGTACAGGACAGCAGAAGATTCTTTGTGTGAAATGCAATCCACAGCTGGAGACTGTCATAGCGTACAGGAGGCAGGACATGATAAAAAAAAAAACTCATTTTGTAACACTACATCAAGTTCAGCAGGCAGGGCTGTGGACTTGATGTTTATTGTTTATTCTCAATAATGATGAGTGATAGCTTGTTGAAAAGGGGGAACATTATCTAACTTAGAAGATGGGAGCTGGCAGGAGGAAAGGAAAGAATGTGATGAGCGATTCCAACACTTGTTTTCACATGCAGCTCCTTTTTGTAACAACCAGAGCATTTATGGGCCAAACTGACTTTAATTCACCTTAATATGCAGTAACAACACTGAACCTTCTGTCATGTGTTCTTGTTAAACCTTCCTGGGACTGTGGCAGCACAACCATGTTGCTGCAGACAAGCCAGACCATGCTGTCTAAATGGTGACATGTCTGAATGTTAGCAAATGAACTGCAATTTCGATTCTAGCCTCGGGTGAAACATTCTGACACTGTTAAGTGCGTGTAAAATCGGAATCTAACTCAATATTGAATCTGCAGATGCCATGCTTATGTTCTGGCAAGAAGTTAAATTTGTCACTTTCTGTTAACAACCATTCATGCAATTTACTTTAGACTTGGCAGTTGTTTGTTGGAAACCTGGCTGAGAGCTGCTGTATAGTGTTTGGATGTTTGCGTGGTGGTCACATTTTGGTGGCATTTTCTTGTTTTTTGGCACAAGATTATTGCAAAGCTTATTTTCCTTCTGTTGCAAAACTGCATCGTTAAAAATATTGGATTGGTTTTAATGCAACTCTGTGGCAGGAGGCCGCCGGCTGGTTCATGCAGCCAGTCAGTTTACAGCTATCATACACAAAGGCTAGAAAGGACTGAACCTTTGCAAGACGGACCTACTGTTGGTTAGTTCATTAAAACTCTTCAGTGAGATACTATTGCAATAGTTTAATTATATAATAGGGTAAATTAAATCCACCTTTGCTGTCTCAAACACCACTTCTCTATAAACCTGCTCTAAAGTTATACCCAAATATATATAACATTTAGGAGGGGACACACAGAGAATAATGTTTATCTTCAGTTGTTTTGTAGTCAGATCTTTTTGTTCAAGAAGGAATTTACCATGTTAAAGACGTTGCTGCTACAAACAGTCCTCCTGATGAAACTTTTGAAACAAAGAAACCACAATGAGCCTTTTTAAATGTTTTTCTTGGTTTCAGGCTTTTTCCATTTTGCTCGGGCTGTGGGTGCAATCATTACAGCCTTTTTCTTGGCATTTGCAGACGATCAATAATCGTATGTGTTTTTGAATTTTTTGAATTGCCTAAAGTAACTCACAACACGTTTCAGAAAGTCAGGGAGCCACTTACTAATCAGCTGCGAAATGCACTCAGGCTATTTAGCCTCAGAACAAAACAAATATGCGGTGACATTTGAGAATGCTGACTTGTTTAAGTACGTTTCATTTTTACATTTTCACTCACACATACACGTTTGCTGCTGTGAAATGGGATCATATTGATCTCTGTGGAAAAAAAAATATATGGAGGGCATTTTGACAAAAATGTCAGAAAAGATTAGTTGCATTAATTGTAGGTTTAAAGAAACACTGATACAATAAAGTTGCTGAAGCATTAACACAAACCACAGTTGTTACCTTCACATTTCTGCTTTTTTAACAAGTGTCAGTGTCAAGATCTAATTGTGAACAAGCTGGAAAAGGTGAATGTTAAGTGGTGAAGTCAGAAGTAAACAACACATTAATGATGATCTTTAATTGAAACTCACAATACTGTAGATTTGACAGGAACCATTAGCAAAACTATACTTTTTATTTGTTTATTTTTGGTATCACCTGAATAAAAAAACACAAGTAAAACTACTTAGCTTGTTCTAATGCCAACAAATTTTGTTTTCTCTCTATGATTGTACTGATGTTGTTAATTTTAAACTGCCAGTTCTGCCTTTGAATGTATACATTATATCTATATATAAAGGAAAAAAGGCTGGAACTCATAGTGAAAACAATTCATATAATTTCACAATTATTTCATACATAATGCTGGTCCACTGTATAATTAATGGCCAGAGCATGGTTTTCATAGACAAGCAGAACAAAGACTAAAAGAAATTTCCAATTAATCACTCTTTTATTGTAATTACCCGTCCATTTATGTCCAACATGACCCTAAGCAGCAAACAACATCCAAACTAATTACTACATATTGTTTTTGTACAGCGTATGAACTCTTGTTTTACTCAGAGGGTATTTGTGCAGCATAAGAAGAGCTGACAAATCTGTATCCCTGAGTGGAAAGTGGGTGGAAAAGCAAACAGGAACAAAAGAAGAAATTAGGGATGAAAAAAAGGAAAAGTTATGTAAACAGATGAGATGAAAAGAAAAAGGTAAAACAAGTCATGGAAGGATTTTCCAAGACTATCAGAAAGTGGAGTGATGTGGTGGTTTGAAAACCACGGATCATTTTCTTTTCACTTCACAATTAGGAGCTACTTTGCATTGATCTATCACTTAAATCCCAGTAAAAGATTTTTTAAGTTTGTGGTTGTAACATGACAAAATGTGGAAAAGTTCAACAAGTAGGAATAGTTGTTCATGTTACTGTGAGTGCTTGTTATCTGCAACCTGTGAAAATTATCACTGAAACTTCAGCAGTCATTTAAAAGCCATTTTGAAGCCATTCATCATTTTACATTTTTCATTTTGGAAGATCCTGCACTAGTTTCACAAAGACATTAAAAACCCTGTTTGGAGATGTGGCTGTTGTAATTTGTGAGTCCTATCTGATTCAACTTTGCACGTTTGTTTGATTCATTATTTGGTTTATAAAACCTACAGTGGCTTTATTTGAAGAGATGCACACTTTTTTGCTCCATGTTATGTATCTTTTGCAGCATAGAAAAAAAAACAGTAGGAAGAGAAGGAGAAAGAGAGGAAAGAGGCTAAAAATGACTATCAAGTCATGACCCATATTATTAAGTCTCATTAATGGGAGAAGAAAAGGACCAGGAGCAACAAAAGAGGGGAAAATTGAACAAGAGGGAATAGTTGTATGTAAATGATAAACTGAAAAGGATGGAGAGTGATTTACCAATAAAAGAAAAGAGAGCCTAACCAATGAAAAGGGAGATAAAAGGAATAGCAGGCCAAGTCTCTGATGTGTGTGTGATAGGGGATGAAGGAGCCCGGTCAGCCTTCATAAGCCATTGATTTACACAATCCCACCCACCACCTAATATTTCATCTGTGCTACATTTGCAATCTCCCATCCAGTGTGGCCATGAGCCATTACTGATGGCCAGGATCACAGCATGGTGGCCCCCTCGGAGTAATGAGATAGAGAGAGGTGGAAAGTGAGAAATGGGGCAGGCAGGAAAGAGGAGGAGGTAAAAAGTAGAGGACAAAAAGGGGGATAATGGAAGAGAAGCTCAGGATGGAGATGAGGGTAGATGGAGGTTTCTCAATGTGCCATTATGGAGCATGAAAAGGAGAAAATCAAATGGACAAAAACACTTCAGAGATGCAGCGAGTTAGAGAGAGGGAGAAACAGCCGGATTGAAATGAGGGCTGAATAAAAGTACAGGTAGAGAAAGACAGGGATTGATACGGAGGCTCTTCTCTAATTATGTCTCTTTTCACTGTCAGATAGATGGTATAAAGCTAATTCCACCTGCCCTCCTTCTTTTCCTGCTTTTTTCTAAGACCTCATTCCAGCTTTCTTTAGTCCTCTGGATGTGAAGCATGTTAGAGGCTGTTTGACACTGAAATGAACAGATGGCAATATCATTTCAAACAAAAGAGCCATAATATGGCTGCTATCACCCTGACAACAAATATATCCCTGCCTCTGCTCAGAGCTCCATCCTGTTCTGTGAGGCTTGTTTTACCACGAACTGGCTGTTTATTTTTTGGTTCTTTTTTGGATATTTGTTTTCGTTACTCAGATGGAACCAGTGGTGGGCAGAAGCCTCTCCCAGACATACCTTGTTCTCTGTTGGTAACATGAGATTCATGTTTGAATAAGCACCCTGGTCATATTTCTGTAAAGATAAGTAAAAAAAAAAGTAACAGAAGTGTGAATTTCATGTGCACAACACTGCTGGGTTTGTTACAGAAGCTGATGCTAGTGTGAAAAGGCACAAAAGAACTGGGAAACAGTGACCTTACAGCAGTTATTCAGTGGTGAAATCAGTTGAAAGCAGCCTTCTTCAATTTAAAATTTATAAAAAGATATGAATGTCTTTCAAATACCATTGTTGCAAAGAGACAAAGATGTATGTTGAGTGCTTTTTTCTCTGCTCAGGCTTACCTCAAAAAGATCGATAGTTTTGTTTTGTTTTGTTAGATCTCTTTCATACATTAGGACAATGCTGCTACACTCTCCAACATCTATATGGCCTTTTAGAACTTGGCTAAACTGTACTCAAATTTGAAAACCCTTTTTAGTAACAAATTAATGATAATGCTGCTACACCCTTAGTACTCACAAATATATCCCCAAGATGTTCTCCTGTGTCCTCACAAAGCTGGCAGGTATTAACTGAATTTAAAATTTTACTTCCAACATACATAGCTCTCAACACCCAAGTCTGATGCTACATTAAAGATCTTGTGCTCCATATTTTGCCAACAGAGCGCTTTGCTCTGAGACTGCAGGTTTACTTGTTGTTCCAGAAGTTTGTACATGAAGAACTGGAGGCAGAGTTTTTTAGTTATCAGACTTCTCTTTTGTTGAACCAACTTCCTGTTTCTGTCCATGAGGCTGACACCCTGTCTACTTTTTATACCAGGCTCAAGACTTTCCTTATCCTATAGTTTAGGGTTGGGTTTCCGGAGCTATCCCTTAGTCATGCTCCTATAGGCTTAGACTACTGAAAGAAACGCTGACCACTTCTTCACTCTGGTGTTTTTACTTGCCCCACTCTCCATGTTTGTATTTTCAATTATTGCTGCTTTTAACTCTGTTTTTATTTTTTGTTTGTTTGTTTGCTTTTTTCCATTTTTATTCAAAAGTATATATTTTTGTAACTTTATTCCTCAGATAAAAGCCATTATTACTCCATCCTGATAATATTTGATTAAGTATTTCTCTCCACAGAGCCAGAAATCACACTATCTCACTGTAGGGGTAATTTTCTCCTTCAAAATCTAATTAAGCCAATCAGAGCACAAAGGACTGGCTGTAGCAATGGCCCAGCATGTGCTACATTTAACAAGCCAAAATTGCTAACAAAGTTTAATTATCTTTTTAGTTTTTGCTAGGTTGTTCATGCTTATTTTGATATGAATAACTATGTTATTTGAGAGAAAATTAACAAGTTGGATTACTTTTTTGGTCTGCCTGTCATGAATCATAACTCAATTATCATAATTTCCTACTTTATGAAGACGTGTAAACAAGTTTTCACCCTCAGTGATCGAAGCCCATCACACAAGGTGATAGGGAGTGCTCCTCATGTAAACAGGGCTACATGGCCAGCAAACACTTTTATGATGTGTGTTTATTTATATATTTATTATTGAACTGTCTTCAAAACTTGAGATTTTTAACAGTTCGTCTTTTGTTCAGGATCGAACCATATAATACATTTTATACTGTTCTGGATAGCTTTTCAGTAAAAACACATCAGAAAACCATAACATAACATGATGCTACCACCTCCATGTTTGACCGCAGAGGTAGTATTAATAAGTAATGTCTGGGTTTCCTGGGAATTGTTTGACCAAATCAAAAATATTTGTTTCTTCATTCAAGAGCATTTTAAGTAATCTTGCTAACAGACAAACAGATGGATGACAAACCAACCAACAGTAGTGAAAACATAAAAACATCTGAAAACATTTATGCCTCTTTTTGTGTGGGCGTTTGTTCAAGTGTCTGTTAGCAAAATATATCATGAACCACTAGATATATTTTAATAAAACCATCAGGAAATAATCACTGGATGTACATCTTCAGTCAACCCTATTCAAAATGATTTCCACAGCTAATCATCAGTAACAGCACAAGAATGTCTATAACTCAGAGAAATGTACAGATATTGAGGTAAAATTTGAAATGTTAGTAGCTGTGAGTCAATTACAACATATTCTGGGCGTTACACCATTATGAGATGACATTATCCTTTTTAGGTTTGACCAAAACAGCTACAACTTTGTCATTACTCATCATAAGATCATCCTATTCTAAAGCCTTGGTCTGATTGTCCAACACTGAAGAGATTATACCCATGAGTAAATGAGAGATTGAATATATATATACGTTTATTTAAATTTGACCAAACATTCCACAAAAAAGAATGAAGAATTTGTTCCAAAATGAATAAAACATTTTGAAATATGTAAAACCTGAGAAGGTGTGAAAGCTTTTTGTCTGTATGTATATTTGAAGCATAATGATAGCTGTCAGCTGCAGCCACAAACTGGAGCAAAAGTGGGCCTACGTGATTTTTCCTGGACATCAGAAATGTGCACTCACAGTGGCCCGGTGCACCACAGAGAAGTATATAAATGAACTGGCAAGGGAAGGCTCCTCTGAGCGTGCCCAGAATGAGTGGCAGGGCGCTCTGAACACGATTCTGTCTCGCCATCGCTGCAGGAACGGCGCAACCTGAACGAAGGGCTCTGATAGGCCCAGTGGGGAGGAGATTGCTCTGTCCCTGATTGGATGATTAAGGGCTGCAGGGGCTCAAATCAGCCGTTTTCAGGAAGAGAATAGTTTGGTTAAGTGGATTGGCACCGAGCGTGCTCTGTGTGTGCTCTTTGTGTGGGTTCTTCGGTTGTGTCTTTTTGCCCATTTCTGTGTTTAAATGTGTGCTCGTGTGTGTGAAATAGAGGAGCCTTGTCCAGTAGTTGGGCAGATTGGTGCAGGAACAGAGAGGAGAGAAGCAGTAAAAGGAGTAGAAGGGTGGGAACAGCTGTGGGTCCCTTAAATGACAGATGGATGGCTGAATAGAAGACACAGGAAAGGGAAAAACATACATAAAAACCCTAACCCTAACCCTAAATGAAAGAGTGGTACATATGATACTTTTGGTCAGATGGGATATAGATAACATAATCCAGGGCTTTTATGTATTTTTCAGTTTTCTTCTGCATAAGCTGTAGATTCAAAGATGTTTATCAGCTGCCTCCAAAATAGTTTTTCCCATTTCTATCTGTGTGTGTGCATGTGTGTTCATGGGTTTGGCTGTTAGCAAAACATCTCATGAACTACTGAAGGAATTTTAAGAAAACTTGCATAAGGAAATTATTTGATCAATAGCTATCCAGCCCAATTTAAGATGGCTGCCACAGTAAACTGATATTAAAAAACACAAAAGTGGCTAAAACTCTGATGCGGAAGTAGTTTACATTAATCTCCAGCACATATTCTGAGGGCCAAGATTTTTATTTAATATCTTAGCATCAGCTGGAGGAGTCAACTCTGTTTATCTGTTAGCAAAATATCTCATGAGCCAGTGGATGGATTTTAATGAAACATTCAGATAGTAATTAATGGATGTACATCTACAAGTGATTATTATCTAGGTTTGACTAAAACGACTAAAATGCCATTATTTTTCAAAACTAAGATGACCTTGGTTTAAAAGTCTGACATGAAAAGCAGTGGGCGAAATGTATTTCTTTAAGAAATGCTTTTGATTTCAGCCATGTTTTTATTTTTGGCTTCACTGATCTCCCATGTCAATCAGCTAAAAACAATTTGGATAATGCTTATTGTGTAAAATTTTCCAAAATCTTTTATTTGAGGAGAATCTCATGAAACTAACAGTGACACACAAAACACGGTGCTCAATGTGACAAGAAAATAGGCATAAAACCATTTCTGCTCATTACATCTAGAACAAAAGAATAATCTGCTTCAGATCTTTCTGCAGACCCATAAGCTGGTTCCTTTCATTGTTAAGAGTATTCCCTTGCATTGTTATGCTGTAGATAAGTCCTAATTATTCTATCCTGATTATATTTGATTAAGCCATTTACTTCACACTCTAAGAAATTACACAATCTCTCTGAAGGAGTAATTTACTACTTCAAAAGCTGATTAAGCCAATCAGAGTACAAAGGCTCTTGCCATGACCCAGCATGCATGACGTTTAATTATCTGCAACTGCTAACAAAGTTTTAATTTTCCCATTCTCTCTTTGTGAGGTGCTTCATAGCTATGTGGTCTGATAATGTAATAAATAAAGTTCAACATTTGTTTAGCAGAAAACCTTAAAACCTTGATTACAGTGGAGTGCTGCAGCTGTATTATTGATAATATTAGCTTACTAGATTTTATTGTTTTTTAATATTTTTTGCAGCTATTTTCTCCGGACAAAACAAAAAAAAATACTTCTATTTTATAAAAAGCTGGAGGCTTAATTGTTGTTTGATAGTGCTGCTGGCATTGTGTTACCAATGAACTAGTTGTGTATTTAAGGTCCTGACACATATAATTCTCAGAAAAACAGAGTTTGGAAGAATAATGTTGGGATTTTTCAGGACACCGGTATACTTTGGAACCAGTGTTACAAAACATAGATAGATAGATAGATAGATAGATAGATAGATAGATAGATAGATAGATAGATAGATAGATAGATAGATAGATAGATAGATAGATAGATAGATAGATAGATAGATAGATAGATAGATAGATAGATAGATAGATAGATAGATAGATAGATAGATAGATACTTTATTGATCTCAAAGGGAAATTTAAAACTGTGAGTCGTGTGAAAACCTCACTAGAACAAGAATACAGAAGGCCTTTTGTCAGTTTTCCCCAAAGCAAAACACAACAGGCAGAATAACTGGTCTGAACATTGAAATGCCATAAAAAACATGTTTGTTTGTCAAGAGTTTTTGTTGCTACAAAATTCATCATTCCAGACAATCTGTTCCTCTGTGTGTTTGAGACAGAAACTAGGAAGAGAATGTCCTTATTGTCACACTGACCTTCATTTCTGAACTTACGAAACAAGTTAGCTACTGAAGCAGATGTGTGCGACTGACAGGAGCGAGATGGTTAACTTTAGAGTGTATTCCACAGATATTCTAAAGACACACATCCTGCCAAGCAGCTTCACGAGCTGGGCAGGGTGTTTCAAAAGCTCCTGCAAAGCAAAACCAGATTCAAGCACAAACACAACTGGGACTCCTGGCAAACCCATCAGAACTTTGTGACCTCTCAAAATTGTGAGTCCAAGATGATCTACTTTGCACCTGGTTTAAATCTTTCTGAGGCTGGAAGGAGCTTAAGAGTGAAACTATGTCACCTTTACCTCTTAGAAATTCAGCCTCTTCTTTTCATACAACACACTGTTTAATAAATGTAGGATTCCTTTCCTTTCATTTCCTTTTATTTGCTTTTCTTTCCCTCTCTTTGTATTCATTTTCTTTATTTTTCTCCTTCTTCTGTTTTTGTCTTTTAAAACAGAGCCTCTTTTTTTTGTTTTTGCCAGGACTGGATTTAATTTTTCAGACTTCAAATCAGTTTGTGGATAAACGTCATCCGTATGCTAATCAGCGATATCTGCACTCACAATCATGCACACACACACACACTGAGAGGATGAGTATGCAACAATCTGCTCTCCATTAGCACCTGAGCCACATGTGCTGGGTGTCATTGGGTTGCCATGGTAACAAACCATAAACTGACACTCAAAGTCTTGCTTGACGCGGTGGGAGACACTCAGTTCTCTGTTGGGCATACAGTAGCAAATGCAGCCAATTCTTTTTAAAACATGGATTAAGGAAACAAGCTGTGCAGGAACCATGTATTATTATTATTTATTTTATTTTTGTAACCTACTGTCTGGAGTCCACAAACTGAGAATGGCTTTTATCTAAATTATGCAGAATTGTTCTGCAAGTTTCTTGCTGTGTCCACATTTTATTCAGTTCATCTCACAGAACCTGTCGCTAACACACACCAGCCATTTTACCTGCAAAAATGGAGAAAACCAAAGCATTTGAAACAAGGATTTAATATTTGAAAGATAGGAGAGTAGAGAAACATGATGTATTGTTAAAATTGAGAAGTGATGAGATATTGATAGAAAAAACAGGACTGAATCAATGAGCCATGCAACCACATTTTACACAGCCGATTTTTAAAACTCACAGCTTCCAAAACTATATTCTAAGACACGCACATTCTTCCGTTGCTCACCTCAGCCCACATTGCACCCACCACAACTTGCTTTGGACCCATCTTAGACCAGTTTTTAAAATAATTTTTATTTATCATCCATGGGATTTTTGGACCTGAACTTGTTTCTTCTCATATAAGCATCAAAATACAGCTAGCTCTCTTAAGACGAGTTGGAGACACTTGTGACAAAATTCAGAAAGGTTCAAGACCCTCGAGACAACTCTGTGACAATTTGAAGAGAAAATTTTACCACATAATTTATTTGAGCATGTACAAAATATAAGCGACTCAAGTGAGGACCCAAGTGACCAGCAGTCGCAGCGCAGTGAGATACTACCTTTACTTTGACTTCCTTATAAGATATATAACTTCCTGATTCTTCAAGCAGACATTGCTCTGACTTTTTACTGCGCATAAAACACAGGCTAGTCAAAAACTCTCTGCAGAAACGTACTGTTGATTTGAAACACACTGCAGTCTCTTTGTGGCTAACTTATAGTCAGAGAAACCACAGATGGTACACTTAATGAAATTTTTTCTCTCATTCTTCAGTGCTGTCTGCCCACGATTCTGAGTTTGACCCCAGTTTTATGTGTAAGAGACACTTCAGGACTTTACACAAATATCTGAATAGCATACACCACCACCCAGAAAAAGGCTTGCTTTGCTTTGTAATAATATTAAACCCCTGCATCATTTACAAGGTCAAAGTGTGACTACCCTGTGACACTATTGATTCATATCATTAATATTAATGCTGCTATTTAAATCAGTGATTGCCAGAAGTTTACTTTTTACCACAAGGTCAGACTTGTGTCAAAGAATAAGATTTCAGTCAATAGTTGATTTTTTTCTGTTCTAAATATTGTAATTTCTTTTCTTCTTTCCTGATTGCTCTTTATTTTCATCCTTCTTCAGCTTCTATGCCTGTTTTTTCATTACTGTAAATCCAAGAATAGTTAAAAAGAACAACAACAACCTCAGATGTAATAAAAGAAAAAGTGATACAAAAAAAATCTTATCAGAAATTTGAAAAGCTCTAAAAGGTCAATATGTGAGTGTTTGAACATATGTGTGTCTCTGAGTTCAGGCAACAATCTCACCTGAAAGCCAAATGAAAAAAAGGTTTTTGTTTTTTATTTTTATTTTTTTAATTTTGTTTTTCACCATACAGTATAAAAAACAAATCATTGGTCATATTTCTTTTGCACAGTTTGATTTTTTGTCATCTACAAGTTGCTTTTTGGAAAAAAAAAATCTCATCCAGGTGACTAATGCTTTGTTTTTTACACCTACCTGGAAATAAAATGAATTATCCTAAGTGTATTTTTAAGAAATGTTTTTGAGGGGTTCACAAGGGTTCTTCTCAAGAATCTAATCTGCTTTTTAATTCAAGTATGAAAGTCACTGATCAAAGTTGTTAGAAGAGGTATTTTGTAAGGACCTAGTGAACTAATCTTTTCCTAATTTAAATTGTGTGTTGGAGATTAAAAATGTGTCTTAAGTGAATTATTTAGTCCCCTTTCTCTTTGGATGATGACCCCACTACGTTCACCACGACCTACACAAACTATTAGAACATGGCTGGAATGCTTCTGTGCTCTAAATACTCGCTATGTACCTTTTTCCGTGCATCCCTGAGATGCTCACCATGACCCAAGTGCCTGACCCAGTACAAGTCTCTTGACTGTGCCAGGATGCAGCCATATCATGTCTGCACAAGGTTGTTTCAATGACATGTCACAATCACCATCAAAAACATGAGGCAAGCACGGCTAGTCCTGCTTCAAAGTCTCCATGACCAAGTCACATTGGTGCATGCAGGTCCCACACTATGGATGTGCCGCCACCACGCTCCACCCAGGACCAGAATACGCTGCCAGCATGATGATGAACCACCATAACCTACATACAGAAGTATTTAGGTCTATCCCAGATAGGTCAGGGATAAAGTTGTTGTAGTCTGAATCAGGGCTAGTTTCTAAAAAAAATATAATACCTCAAGCTCTGAACATCTCATGGAGAACCTGCCAATCTATCATCTGAAAATGGGAGAAGTACGGCACATATTGTAGCGGGGTTGTTATCCAATATGAAGTTATTGATAAGTTAAATTCCAAGTCTTTACTAACCCAAAAAATACTTCTAATATCAGCTTTCTTCTTTACATTTACATTTAAATCCTGTCACAATTACATTGCTCTTAAAACTTAGAGGAACTGTAGAAAAAAGTCAATTTCAGAGCCACATGGTTGAGTTGGGTAAAAAGATGTATTAGCCTAATGAGCTTTTTTTATTGTACTGATCTTCTTCAGAAAACTTGAAAAAGAGCATACCATTTAAAAACATAAAGCACACGGTGGCTGAGTCTAAGACAGCTTAAGACTTTACACACTTCCAGCACTGTAGGTGGATATCAAGAAGTGCATATTATTCTCCAGCTTAGGGGCATCAGTGTGTTGCATTCTGTGTTTAATTCTTTTGAACTGCTCGGAGATTAATCCAAACCAAGGGTCTATGTCAATCTCTGTTATTATTTGCAGTGACAATGTTCAGATGAACAAAGCAGGCCAAGACATTTCCAGCGAGATGGTGTGTTTAACATAACAAAGGATGTTTTTCCCCTGCATCTTATTCTGTTTTCTGAAAAACCTTTGATTCATTCAGACTGCTCGTCACTTTGCTATCATCTTTTGTATTTATCGCCTTGTTGTTTAAGCCCTCATAAGCTCTGGTCTTTTTCTCAGTCCTTCAAAACATTTCTTGGTTTCCTTCTCTCCTTCATTATGTTTCCTTCTTATTTTCCTTATGGCTTTGCCTCTTTTTTTTCTCCTCTATATCAGGGTTTGCCCCAAACTTACTAAGTTACTAGTTTACTTCGTTACTTACTTAGGTTTTTATTTTTTCCATTACTTTATCCATTCAATTATATGTTCATTTGTTTCTCATTTGCATGAGGGCAGAGAATGTGATCGTGTATGTGTGTGTGTATGCAACAAAAAGGAAAGCCTAGATAAGAGAGGTCAAAGTATGAGGATGATGTGGTTATGGAATTGGAATTAATGAATTTACATACGGTAATAAGGAATGTTTGGCAGGCAAAATGCTGCTCCTAGATGAGAGGAAGTCTGACCTCTGACAAATGGACTGATCACAGAAGCAGAGAGAGAAGGAGAAAGAGAGAGCTGACCTCGCTGGAAACAGTCTGTTCTCCCACTTAATATCACAGACACTCATTTACAGACGTTTTCATAAGAGACAGCGCAAAGGGAAAGCGATTAAATTGCTTCATGCATTGATAATATCTTATATTTTGCATTAGATGGAGATGGGACAGAGGCAGGAAGAGACAGAGGGAGGAAGATCGACACACTGACCAATCTCTGGCCGATCTCCGTAATTTCACAGATGCTCATTTACTGGGATTTTCACAGAGGGGAGAAGGATTAAATTGCTTCATGCATTGAAAATGTCATATTTTTTGTAAAAATGTGAGGAAAGAGATAGAGGGCGTGAACCCACTGGTCCTTTGGTCTGCAGTTGATCTAAATCCAATTCAGAGTTAGACTGCCTCCCAATCTTTTTACCCTGTTCATCAGCTCATATCAAATTTTTATTGCAATGAAACGCTGATATAACCAGGTGCACTCATTTAACGCTCCACAGAGATATTCAATTCAAATTCCATCATTCTTCTTTTGTCAATATGACAGTACTAAAAAAAAAACAACACTTATTTTTTTAAAATTGTGTTTGTTTTCTGTGTCACATTGTATGAGTTCAATGTGGATTTGCAGAAACAGAAGAGTGTAGGGTTGAAGATGCAGTTGGCTGATTAGATCAGATGCCAAATCACTGGATAAGGAGTTCACATGAAATCACTCAGAGAGAAAGGAACCACATGTCTTCATACATGAACATCTCCCTGTTTGGTAAGGTAGGTTTTGCATGTATGGTTATTTTGACCTTTTACGTTTTGAAGAAACTGAAGTATCTAATTGACAGAAATGTTGAGTAGGTCCAATTCTCCAAAAGACTTGGGAAAGATTATCCCGTCACACAAATCTTACCAGCTTTTATAAGAAACTAAAACTGTACATGTTATCCTATCTAATTACAATTGTGTGTACAATAAAACCTTATTGAATTAAACCCCTAGAAGGAATGCATTTGTAGTTTTAGAACCAGCAGACCCAAGAAAACCCAAGACAGTCATTAAATTAAAGACCTAGCACTACTTGAAGGACTACAAATCAACCGCTGCCTTTTATGACAGCATTTTTGTTGAAAAATGACAGTGTCACAGCTTTTTTGGTCAAACACTGAAACAAAAAACATAAGGAGCAATCTCATATAATATGGAAATATCTTGCAGTACCTCACATGAACTGTTAGCTCTCAGAATTTGTGTTCTGAAAGACTCTCAGCTACTACCACATCAAATTTTAGCTTAATATTTGTCAAGTTGTCTGAGTTATACCCATTTTTATGTTTGCAAAGATTGCTTTGCTGTGGCAGCCACCTTAAACCAGGTTGATTCCAAAAAGTAGTTAAATTAAGATGGACACACATGGAAAATGTTCTGAAAGTTTTAATAAAATCCATTTAATGATTCATGGGATATTTTGCTAATAGTACAGACAAACAAACACATCAGGTGATTACGCTTTTTTCTATTAAGCCTACATGTTTTTTGAAACTTCTGTGCTTCGTCTCTCTTTAATGTTTCTGCCCTACTAGCCTGGTTGTAACATTTTTCTTTTTTGTAACACTGATGATGATTAAAGAGATCACAACAGAGACATGTTGGAATAGACACACACAAGTCACACCCACACACCCTCCCATCCCCACAACTAATAGGTTTCATTGCCTGTCGGAATAATTTTCTGCTTGTTATATACACATAATTAGTTTTTGAAGTAGCTTTCCGTGAATATAGTATCAATTACTGTCTCTTCCTTCATTATTCTTCCTGGAGACGTGAATTTAGTCGCCTCACATTTTCTGATGTGACACTGTAATAATTGGGCTATTAGCCAGAGGTGTGTGTTCGTGTGAAAGAGGGGAGAAATGAGGTGGAAGCTGAAGGTGTGCTCAGTTTCATTTTAGCCATATAAGGGTGCATCTTTGCAGGTGTTTGCCATAGTTGTGGATTTATTGTGGAATTAACACCTGTTCACTACCAGAGTGACACGTTGGAAATCGTTATTCAGTCTCTTTGTTTGTCTCTAAAAACACAGCTTAGTTCACTGATTCTTATAGGTGTTGAAAGCTGTAAGTACAAACTCTTCTATGGATGTGTATAGCTAAACTTAACATTAAATAAAAAAGAAAAAAGGACCTTTTTAATCTTTTTACCAAGTTTAATTCATAGTTTTTATTTGCTCTTAACATTCAACACACAAATCTCCTAGATATAAGTCAAGGGTCATTTTTTGTGATATGTTACATTTACAAAAGTGTTGTTGTTTTGTTTGTTTGTTTTTTAAAATAAGAAGCCTTGAGCAAATTTGTATTTTTGGCCAAACTGGCTGTTTGCCACAGGCATGGAGAAAAAAAAACAGTTTTAAACAAATGTAAATGTCCATATATATATATATATATATATTTTGAAAACTAAATAAAGTTACTAAAATGTTTGCATTTTAAATTATTTGTGTTTGTTCATGTTTGATGTCAAACACCAAGTTATACTGAAAGTCACTAGTTAGATAGAGAACAATAAAGTGAAAAACAATAAAATGCTTTAATCCCTACAGGGATCAGAGTTGATTAGTGAGGGTCTCAACACTGTGTGTGATTTTAATATTAGTTATATTATTGGGACCTAAATCTGCAGGCACAGCTTAGACATCATTAAGAAATGTGATTATAATATAAATAGAAAGCAATTCATCCATTACAATTTTAAAAATAAAAAAAATCCAAAGCCATAAACTTGCTTGGAGGTTAGGCAAATATAAAAGCCATGATCAATAGATACTGTCAGGATAGAGTAAATTAAAAAAAAGAAATTGTTGAAAAAGAAAATAGAACAATGAAGCCATGGATACACATGTGTGTATCTGTCAAAGCATGCAAAAAGAGGAGACTATTGACAAAATGCTATTTTTCCACTGTTCAATGTGATACAGGGTTTGACCGTTTGTGTGGAAATGTGTGCAGCAGGACTAGGGTTGGGGGTGCAGACAGGCAGACTGATCGAAATCTCCCTGCTGACAAGTTATAGTATCGATCTGCCAGTATCTCTGCCCCCATCACATACAGACCCCCACCTCCTGCCGCACCCTCACACACAAGATCAGACCAAAAGATATGAGGGTTTTTTTCTTTTACTAACATAAAACATGTCAAGCACTAAATCAGGCCATTTATGTTCACACATTTCACTGAAGATTTGGACTAAAATAGCCCTAACTAAAAATAAGAAATTGTCATTTATTAGGAGAGTAATATTTACCCTGAACTCTGCAGTATATTCATGAACAATGGATATTAGTTCTACAACAGATATACAGCACACAGTAGATTTAGTGGGTTATACACTGAATCTTCAAAGCTGGAACTTGATAAATTAGATATTAGTTAGTTAATTAGTTAGTCCAAGTAAACCTAGTTTAGTCCTAGGAACAAATAAAATATTGTGCAGAACCCTCAAGCTCCCAGGCCCCTAGCTTGAAGTGAAGTGGAACTGACCATGTGGAAAAAATAGGGCAAGCTGGGTGTTTATATATATATATATATATTCCTTCAGTGTGTTAATATTTTTTATTATTATTGGTCACTTGAGGGCATACAGCCAGGATAAGAAGTAACACTGAAAAATACATAATCTCATAAATTTGTTTGACAAATGTCTGAGCAAAAATGTGCCTCATTCCACACACAGAAATAACATTCGTTTGACTCAGACATATCTTAAAATATAGTTGTTTGGTTTTATTAAATCTACACTTACTGTCACGGTTTTCATTTATTTAACCTGCTAAGGAAAAAATCACACCGGAGAGGCTTGTTGTCTTTTTGTGAAGGCCTTCGCAAAGAGGAGAGATTCCACAACAGCTCCTAATGGCATGCTGTCCAGGAAGTTCTGCCCCTCCACTTGGGCTTTCTCTTTATTTAAAGGAAGAAGAAATAAGAAGAAAAAAGGGGTTGATCTGAGCAAGCCAAGGCCAGTTCTGATCATAGCAAAAACACAAAACACATCACTGTTTGGGAGAGCCAGATGGTGTGGCGCCCGCCGGCCCGCCGTCTGACCTTGGTCTCTCAC